>NC_135533.1:160732237-161053487 GCF_045843805.1 Urocitellus parryii
TATTCACATGTAATGTTATGCAATGTCATGTTATAACAACTGATGTTCAGATAGACACAGAAAAGAACATATTAGAACTTGGTAAAGTCACATTTTAAAAAGAAGCAAAGATCAGCTTTAAAAGTAAAACACTTGAGCTAAGATTTGTCAAAAGGCCAGCTCCACCCTGGCTCCAATTCCATTTTGCCACCTAAAACAGCCCTTCTATAAATATTGAATCCCAAACCCAAGGAGGGACATCTCTCTCTCAAGATAGATCCCATTTTCTCCTGAATGTGTATATACTTCCTAAATAAGCCTCTGTCTATGTCTTTGTTTGGCTAATGCTGAAATTCTTTACCATCATGTATACCAAGAACCCCACTGGTCCTGAGTTGAATTCCCCCTTCTCTCTTGGAACTTCTTAGACACTTCTTCAGAGACATTTCTTCTATCATGACACACTGACCAATACATATATATCTAATGTCATTTTGGGATGCTAGGTTAAATATTAGATAAAATATTCAAGATTTTTAATGCAAAGCCAATGGGTATTGTAGTGCCCCATACCTCCCCCAACCACACACAAAAATTTAACAGAATCTGGAAGGTTTGTATATATTTGAATATTATCTGTGCTTTATATTAAATTTGTTATTTCATTTGTTTTTCTTTTTCTTTCATCAGACAGAGGTATTCTGATTCCAATAAACTTAATGAAGTTGTATCTTGAATTTACTTTGAAATACCACAGTGATAATTGTAGTTCACAGCTGAAAATGGCAGTCAAAATGATGAGTTTACAGACTTGCGATGGTAGCTTGTGATGAGTTATATGTAACTTTTGCTGCCATGTTAACATTTTATAGTTTCACAACTTTTTTATGAAATTAGGGAAAAATAATACAAGGGGGAGAAATTAATTACAGTAGAGGGGGTAGAGAGAGAAGAGGGGAAGGGAGGGGAGGGGGGTTAGTAGAGGATAGGAAAGGCAGCGGAATACAACAGACACTAGTATGGCAATATGTAAATCAATGGAAGTGTAACTGATGTGATTCTGCAATCTGTATAAGGGGTAAAAATGGGAGTTCATAACCCATTTGAATCAAAGTGTGAAATATGATATATCAAGAACTATATAATGTTTTGAACAACCAACAATAAAGAAAAAAAGAAACAAAGAAACAAAAAAAAATTTAAAAAATTAAAAATTTAAATCCTTAAATAAGCACATATGCCACTTTGCATAACCAAAAAAAGGCAAACCTTGCATGTTGTAACAATGGAATAAAAATTCAGCATTGGCCAGAGGAGATGCCACAGTGGCTTGTGAATGGGTGCAATAACTACAGATCACCTTCACTGGCTGGTCACCATGAAATAGGCAGAAAGTCTCTTTGCCAGGAAAAGAAGCAAAGAGACTTTGGCTAGGTGGGTAATGTGACATCATTTTAAGTAACAGATGTTTCTTGTGAAGGATAAATGCAGGGTTGAGATCTGCCCAAGTGAGATGCCCATGTGCCAGGCCTCTTGTGTTGTGGTGTGGGTCTCTATGGCTGGCCCAGGCTGATATTCAGCTCTGTGAGACTGCCAAGTGAGGTGAGAGTAGTGGAGAGGCAAAATTGGTAGCAAACTCTGTTTCTTGCAGTAGTCTTTTGCCTAAATCCTAGGTGCACCAGCAAACTTTTATGAGAGATACATAACTGGAACTGATGTCCTCGGTTAAGTGGCTATGTTTTTAATCCTGATATCTATTGCCAAATTGTATTCTACTAGGGGAGTCCATTTCACTTTTTCTTAACCAGTTATAAATATCATTTCTCTTTGCCAATTTAATAGGTGAGAAATTATATTGATGACTAAATTGTCCCTTTTTTGGGGAGACAAAATCAGTCCTCGGAGAGGGACTGAATCTTAGTGTGTATCGAGACACTACTGAGCACAAGTCCCTTCAGACCAGCTCCTCTCTGATGGCTCATATTCTGGATCCTCACATAAGGCAGATACATTTTCACATTTATGCCAATTTCCCCTGTGTGGTATCCTCATCTTCCTGACCTTTGCATGATGGCACATCTGAGTTTACTTCTTATCCACACCACAATTGCTGGTCTCTGAGGACACTGCCCTTTGGTGCTTATACCCTGGCTATCTTTCCTGGTAGTTAGCCTAATATCAAGATGCCATTTTCATGGTCTAACCATGCTATGGAATACCTTTTGACCATAATAAGAAATAAGTTCTGATATATGCTAAAACAGGTTTGATTCTTTTAAAAATATGCTAAATAAAAAATAGCAGGCACAAAATAAAAATATTAATTAAAAATAACTGGGGATGTACCACAGTCATTGTAACCCCATGTTCAATCCCTAGTTATTGCAAAAAAGAAAATGATTAAAAGTATATGTTTAATATTTTATATATAAGAGCAAAAATTGCTACATGCTGCAATATGAATAAAACTTGAAAACATGAGAACTGAAAAAGCTAATCACAACATATGGTTCCAGAGTAGGATAGGCTATAGAAAAAGGGTTTATATTCATGCTTCCAGGACTGGAGTATGTGGGGAATTAAGAAGTGATCACTAAATCCATGAAGCTTTGTAGAGAGTGATAAAAATATTTGAAAATTTTACAGTTGTAATGGTTGTACCATTTTATGAATATACTAAAATATAATAAATTGCATTATTTGTATTAAATTTAATTTAATTTAAAATGCTTTTCTGGGAATTGAACCCAGGGCTTTGCTTGTAGTCCTCCTTCCCCAGCCTCCTGAGTGGCTGGAATTACACAAAGGCACCACTGTGCCTGGCTTTGAATTGTATACTTTAAAATGGTAAACATGATGGTGTATTAAATTACATGTCAACTTAAAAGAAACTATGGGTCTGGGTTGGGAGAGTGCTGTGGAGTTCCAGGCCATACTCAAATTGTGGTTTCTTCTGCTCTCCCCCAGTGAAGGGATATTTGTGTTGTTTTCAGGACTTTTTCTTGTTGATGTCTTATTTTTTGCAATTTGAAATAATTGTGCAATAAACATCACTGAACATGGATAAAAGTCAATCAGGCAAGTCTTGGATGCTCCCCAAGGTTTGACATATGCCTCAGATTTGACATATATCATTGGGGCACTGGTGCATAAACAGCTGATGAATGACAGGAATCCCTACCCTCTGTCCCTGGTAGTTTCTCAGTTACATGAAAAGTCCTGAAGATCTCTTTTTTTCTTCATCAAATCGTCTTTCATAAAAATTAAAATAAATCTGTCCTGCATTACCCTGAAGAGACAAGTCAAAGTGAGAGAAGCTAGTGTCAAGATCAGGAGTCAGCAAATTAAGGCCCAAACGATGTCTGTGTACCAGCTAAGACTGTGTTTTTTAGATGCACATGTGCAACCAGCTTGATAACAGGAAACATTAGCTGTGAACACCAAATTAAGCAATATCCCATAAAAATGTTACACTCTGTGGCTGAGGGTGTAACTCAGAGGAGGAGCCCATGCCTAGTGCATGAAAGGCCCTTGGTTCCATATCCAGGATGGTCACAAGAAAAAAAATGAATAAAACAAAATTACTTTGTGCAAGTATTGCTACTATATTTTTAATTCCATCAGTTAAAATCTCTTAGAAGGGCTGGGGTTGTGGCTCAGTGGTAGAGTGCTTACCTAGCATCTATGTGTCACTGGATTCGATCCTAAGCACCATGTAAAAATAAATAAATAAACAAAATGAAGTCAATTAAAAAAAATCTTGAAATTTTTTTCTCTCATTATATAAATGCCCATATAAGAATGCTATTTCCCCTTGGCTCCCAAAAACTAAAAGAGTTTCTAACCCATTACAGAAAAATGTTTGTCCTTGGAGTAGACTCGAGAGAGATGTTGGAAATAACATAGAAAAGAATAGTACTGTATAAAGGTGGAATAAACTCAAGTTACAATTACTTCTCAAAAATAACATATTGACCAGGTCTTGAAATGTTTTTTACATATTCCACATATTTTAGTTTGAACAAATTCAAAGGAAAGGATGAAACTTTGTATCAGCTGTTATAAGAAAAAAATGAATGGAATATAAAATGAAATTAATAGAAGGATAGTCATGCATTTTAATTAATAATAAAATAATTATATAAAAATAATGTATTTGGACACCTCTGTGTGTATGATCTAATGCATTCCTCATAAAAATTCTGAAAGGCCAAAGGATTGAGAAGCCTGGGAGATTTCCGCAAAGGGGAAGGGTAATAAAAGGAACAGGAAAAGGGCTACTGATGGGAGATAGAGCCCAGGATGCTGCAGAAATTCTCTCTGGGGTGTGGGGGTTGTTCCTATATTGAGGAAGAAATGAGGGAGGGCTGGGTGAAGGCAGTAGAGGAATGGACCACAGGGCCAGTGATATCTGAGCTCCCTGTCCTCATCAGCCACTCGTTGGCACCATGTTTCAGGTGCCTGTTATTGGGGACTTGAGGTGGGGCAGCAGCTATCGCCATGTGGAGGGCGAGCTGTGCCCTGCTCTGGGTTACACTATGATGTAAATAGTAGGCTACACCTAAACTTGAGTTTCTATGTTTTGTAAAGCAGTAATTGGCCTTGAGCCACTACATTTTGAGTACAAGATCCAAAGTGGAATAGCTTCATAACATGTTTGTAAAAGAAAACAACCACCACCTTCCCAGTAAAACCATAAAGCACAAATTGATAAGTAACTCACTTATATGTGTCAATTTATCTAAATAAATCAAGGTGCACCTGGTTATGGGAACATTCCAAACTATATCAGGAAGACCAGAAGCAGGAGCTTATTGATCTCAGCAGATGCAATCTCCTCCTCAATCCAGGACCATAAAAGGAGGACCCCATTGAGAATAAACACAACACATCTCTAACCCCTCTCACCTGGTAATACATCATGAGCCCTGCCTGGGGAAATCACCACAGTGACAAACCTCTAACTTCCTGTCCACATTGAGCTTCAGCAGAGTATGACTTCTGCTTCCTCTGATGATCACACATGGCCCACTCCAAGCTGACAACTTGAGCTGATGTTCTGAAACTGAAACTGCTGGAAGTATGTTCAGTTCACTAGAATTATAAGCTTTTAGGTCTGAAGAGTTTTTTACTAAGTTTATGATGGAGTGGCCTACTCATTGGTGAGAGAGACATGTTCAAATCACTGAGTATTATTGTACTGGAGTCTATCTGAGTCTTTAATCAAGTAGCGCCTTTGAGGAGATAAGGTTCACCAATGTTTGGGGCTATATTCTTTCAAGGTATGAGGATTTCATCAGAGTTACCATCAGTAACTCTGATTAACTTGTCTCAAAATGTGACCTGATATTTTTTTTCTTCAGGCTTTTAAATTTTTATTTTATCCTGTAGTGTGTGTGTGTGTGTGTGTGTGTGTGTGTGTGTGTGTTTGTGTGTGTGTGTGTGTGTGTGTGTGTGTGTGTGTGGTTTTGGGGATCAAATGCAGGGCATTGTGCATGCAAGGAAAATACTCTATCAACTAAGACATATCCCCAAACCTCCTTTTTTTCTGTATTCTGAACATAGGTTTTTTTTTTTTTTACTCTTGCATACTGAGAGTTCTGATAGCATTTGTTTTTGTTTTCACTTTTGTTTTTGATACCAGAGATTAAACCCAGGGGCACTTAACCACTGAGTCACAATCCCACCCCTTTGTTATATTTTATTTAGAGACAGGGTCCTCCTAAATTGTTGAGGCTGGGTTCGAAGTTGTGATCCTCTGGCCTCATCTTCCCAAGCTTCTAGGATTAAGGCATGCAACACTGGGCCCTGCTCTACAGGTTATCAATGCTTTTATTCTGCCTCTCACAACTCTTTCTAATTCCAGTGATTCTTAAATTTGACCTCCCCATGTTGTTCCAAAGTTCTTGGACATTCTGGTCATGGTCACGTATTTTCTCTTTATTAACACTGTCTAAATTTCAAGACAAGTAATTTTGTCTTCCACCTCTGAGATTCTGTCTTCTTCTTATCATGGACTACCCTGTTAGAGAGACATTCATATGAACATTTTATTGGATTTATTGTGCCTGTCATTTCCAAGACCTCTTTTTGTTCTTTTTCAGTATCTCTATGTCTTCATTAAATCTGTCATTCACGTCCTATACGGACTTCCTTATTTCATTCTGTTGTTTTTTCTGTGCTCTCTTAGAATTCATTGCTCACTTTTCTAATCATTATTTTGGAATTCTTTCTTAAGAGATTCATGCATTTTGTTTATTTATGTATCTGACATTTAATCCACATATCGCTGGAGTCAGTTGTTATGAAGTTATGAGCTTTAGGAGGTGACATGTTATCTTATTTTTTTCATAATGTTCTGTATTGGGTTTTGTGTATCTGTTTGGATGGATTTCCTTTTCCCCCTTCTGTGGGCCTTTTGAGGGCACAGTCTTCCCTTGGAAAAATGTTCTGTGATACCAGGTTTTTGTGAATTTTTCAATGTATTTCCAAATGGATTTTGGAGTATAATTTCTCTGCTAGTTCTTTGATGGTGATTAGTGTATTTTTATACATTTTGTATTGTATCAGATCTTGAGAATCCCAATTTCTCTGTAGTTCTTACAAGGGTGGGGTCCTTCTTGTGGATCAGATGATTGTGTTTATACAACAGGATATGTGCAGTAAATACTGTGATTGTTCTTCTATAATTAACAACTCTGTTATTCTAAAGGGGTACAGAAATGATTTCAACTGAGACACCTTAAACATGTGATGTCCATAAATTTGTGCCAATTCTCTCTGGTTTTGCTGTACCACCAGATGTCCCTGTGTGAGACCTCAGGAGCTCAGAAGTAGAAACAGGAAGGTCTGGACATAGGTCTTGGTTTTGGTACACCCACAGCTAGCTTCAAGTTATCCAGAGTCTGGAGGCCATTCAGAAGAGGAAAAAGTCCAGTCTTCTGCCCAAAATTATTTGAGGTGACTGTATAGGACACTCCCTCAATGCTCAAGAGGCCCCTTCTCTCCTCCTCTGATACCTGGCAGAATGACCAAGGGCCTAAAACTCAAGAGCCATCTTTTGACCTTCAGATTGTGGGGAATGAAATCCCTGAAGGCTTTGCCCTCAGGTTGGCCTCATCCTTTCTTGACAAGAACCCAGGACAGGTGATGAGCCTGTTTTCCTCTACCCACATGCTGATGCCCAGTGACAAGACTTGAAGCACTTCCCTTGGCCCACTCAAAATTCAGCCTGTTCTTTGTTTATGCATCTGTTTGGATGGATTTCCTTTCCCCCCCTCGTGTGGGCCTTTTGGGGGGGATCCATACTCACCTCCAATGCAGAGAGAAGACAAGAGAGAAGATTGCAAAGAATTCAAAGATCTTCCCCTCTCCTCCCACTTTGTAGACAACCACATGGCGTCTGGCTCTCACCCACTGCCTTCAGAGCAGACATCCAAAATTAACAAACTTTGGTGCTCTCAATTCTCAGGACTGGAAGAAATTCATCAATGACCCATAAAAGTCCAATGTGGACATGAGCAAAATGGAGAAGCAGTAGAAATATAGAGAGTAAATTCTAGATATCAAGAGCCAAGAAGTTCCTGGGTCACTCAGATGCTGCTGAACTTACGTGTTTTCATACCTCTCTGGTGGCAATGTGGGTACCCTCTTAATCCCACACTGATAAGATACCCCAGGTCTTTCCTGGCCTACCCCATAGCCTTGTGGTAGGGAAGCTTGCAAGCCCAGGTCCCTGAAGGAAGCAGAGTGAAGGTGCTGAGAAATGGTGAAGAATCCTTTGTCTAGAAACTGCAACTGATGAGATCTAGTCTTGGGACTCAAGCTTTGCTCTACCTCTTGGAGCCCATCAGAGGCCCTGGGGAAAGACTTTCCTAATTCTCTAGCCACCATATGGACAAATAATTTCAAATTCTCAAGCTAATCCCTTTGTAGTCCAGTCTTAAATATTATTTGATTATTTTGCAAATTGAGCCCAGGACACAGATGACATGACAACAGAGACTAAACTCCCTGAATGCATATGAAGGTCTGACATCTGGCTCCCTCTGAAGAAAGGTCTGGGGGACCCATACTCACTTCCAATACAGGCAAGCCTTTGCCTCCCCTCTGTACCCAAGCCTGGAAAGTGACTGCTTCGGATAATAAAGCAGACTAGCCTCTCCAGCCTCACTCTGGCTCCTTCCTCCCTCTTTTGTCCAAATATCAATCACATCCTCTCTTTCCCAGAAATTATCCTTCCCTATTTTGAGTAAATCGTGATTGATGGCTAGGCCATTCTCAGAGTCTTGTTGTTCTCCAATCTCCACCCTGGGGCCACTACCCTGGGCTATGCTTTGCTCACTGGACGACTCACACTCCCCGTTCCAGCAGAGACCAAGAAACAGATAGGCATCCTATGGCCCGCTTTGGCACATGGTGCCAATCTCAAAAAGAAACAGGTTACTAGGCCACATCTGCCTGGATATAAACTACATCCAGGATGACCAGATTCATGATCATAGGCACAGCAACACATACAAGAATCCACGTCTTCTCCTTTGTCCCCTGTGTTGAAAGATGTTGTCCCCATTCGGTTGGCAACCTGGAATTTAGGATTTTTGTCCCATGTCCTTGGCCACCCAACCCATTCTCTCTGCAAGCTCTTAGGAATTTCACCCTCCACAGATTCCAGGAACCATCTATTTCTCTCCACATCCTCAAGCTCTTCTCTGCCTCACCCTGCCTAGAGCCTTTGATTTGATCACTGGCTCCCACACAAGGTATTCCATTCTGTTTACCATGTGGCACCAAAGTCATCTTGCTTAACATCAAGTCAGTAAATTCCTATTGCCCAATGATTTTTTGCCTTTATGATTAAAAAAATCACACACTAAAATATTAAACATGGCCCTCATGAACTCAGTATTGTCTGACACCAAATTGAGTATACAGAAGGATGACTGTGTTGGGTGGGACAGAGACAGTGGAACAGTCAGGGGCAGAAACAATTTCTCCAGAAGGACAGAGTCTGAAGGATAAGAGGGGCTATCAGCTGGAGTGAAACAGCATCAGTGAGGAAGGCCCAGCTTAGGCAGAGAGGTGGTCTTCAGCCTGGGTTATCTGCTCCTGCATGGAAGCAGGGGAAGCAGGATATGTCAGAGTTGCCAGCACTTAGATCTGCTTCTGCCTGAGCCAGACCCTGGCAGCTCAGCCTGAATATCTCTGAGACTCCTCTTGCTCTGCATACCCACACCCTGCCCTGCCAAAGGTAGGGACCCTTCTATATGGTGCTTCTATACTGTCCTATTTTTACTAAGCAGCACAAAAGTATTCTTGTCCGTGAGGTGACAGAGTATCACTAATGAGGGTACAGCTGTGAGATGTCTGAAAAGTTAAATCAAATTTCAAAATGAAACATAAATACCAACTGTAGTATGAATGACATCAGGTTGTCCACAGGCTGCTAAGGCTCTGGTAATGGTGTTGAGAAACCTGGGTTCTGGAGGGAAATAAGCAGTGAAAGAGAGCAAGAGGAAAGAAATCTGACTTTTGAGAAATTCACACAAAAGGAGCTTGGGGTTTCTTTTTATTCAGATATTTGTTCACATTCACATTTTCTAAGATCCTTTTGGTGTCTGGCTCAGGGCCCTCACACAGCTCACAGGGTACGGAGGTCATCATATTGTGAACCCACACTGGAGGGTCCCTGATGAGGGCCAGAGTGGAGATAGTGCAAGTGTCTAGAGGACCTCACGGAGGAGATGACTTTTGATAGCTGGCCATCCAGGTTCCAGACAACATATGGCCAGTATCTGACACTGCTCAGGAACCAAATGCATGAGTAAAGCATGTGTGAGTGAATGAAGACAGCATGAGCAATGAGCACTCAGTGCCCAGGCTCTGTGTGAGGCAGTTCACCAGCCCACTGCTGGAAGCATAGTGCAAGTTGGGGAGTAGTGGGATGGGACAGGTCATGGCAGGGTTCCTGTCTCACACCCTCATGCCCATTTACCCTCAATACAGGCAATAATGGGGAATCCCTCTTCTGTCCTTAGCTGCGACACAGATCATATTTATCCCTAGAGACCTGCTTGCGTGGCCTCTGTGCCATGTATAATTGGATCCTTCTTATAGGACTGTATAGGACACTATACAGTCTTATAGGACTGTATAGGAGTTTAATGCACCTCTGTTTCCATTTCTAATCTCTCAAGTAGGATATGATGAATTGAACATATTGACAACTTGGTCTCAGGTGAATTTGCTAGGTGAGATAAACCATTAAAAGCAAAGAAACAAAATCCACACGTAGGGGAAGCTAAGAATCCAGACTGAAAACTCCTCTTGCCAAACCTTCAGCCCACCACAGCTTCAGAGCCTTTCAATTCCCTGTTGTCTCAACTTAACACATAAACAACATGTGTAGCTCGTTCTCTAAAAACCTCCAGAAGCCTCCTGAAAGTCATTTTTTAACCTTGCCTTTCTCCATGGCACATATCATCACCTGACTTAATTTACACTTTACCTATTTTTTAAAATATTTATTTATTTGTAGATGAGCACACAGTATCTTTATTTATTTTCATGTGGTACTGAGGAATGAACCCAGTGCCTCTCACATGCGAGGCAAGCACTTTACCATTGAGCTACAGCCCCAGCTCCTACATTTTACCTAATTTTTTTAGGTCACCCTAATTAAGCTGCCCATCCATGACAGCGGAAACCACTGCCTGATTCACTGGGTAGGTGAATATTATAGGCCACAGATTTCTCAAAGGGTGACAGTTTTGTTTTGTTTTGTTTTCATTTGCTGTTCATTGAGCCATGACTGTATGCCTGGCAATGGCCAAAACTGCAGCATCCAGAAAGGAATAAATAAAATAAAATAGCCTTTCTATTTCTTGGAACTAGCAGTGTGGAGAACAGACACACAGGAACATGGCACAGGTGGAAGGAGAAACAAGTGCTTTGAAGATCTCTTAGAGTGGAAGGAAATCAGGACTGCAGGGGTGGAGCTGGAGTGGTTGAGAGGGCTGGTTACTGACAGGAAAGGAGACAAAGGAGGTCATGAGGCCCAGGTCACACAAGCTTGTGTCCACCATAATGAGGTGAATCAAGGTGGTCAGGAGCCACAAGAGCTGCTGAGCATAGGTGGATAGGAGTGGAATGCCATGGAGGGAATGAAGAGGACAGTAGTGAGGAAGACATCGGTTGAGGAGGCTGTCACTGAAGAAGACATAGGCAGAAATGGTGACACTTGAGCTGTGTCCTCATACTGACCATGTTTCTGGCTAACATGGACTTGACTGATCTAACACCCACTTACATACATGTGCCAGATGTTCCTTGATTAGACAGCCTGGTAACATGCCTCAGTCATCAGGCCTTGGCCCAACTCCACTCTTGTCACCCACCCTCCCTTCTGCCATCAGAATTCTTTCCCCTGGGGTGTGCTCTTTAAATGTGATCCAGCCATTCCATTGTCCACATGCCAATACTTTTACTGTACTCCCAAATTGGAGCCAAATTCCCTGCCTTAAGCACCCCAGGGACAAGATTACTCAACCAGGGATGACCATGTACCCCAGGGTCTGAAGCCATTCAACTGGCCCATCCTAGGCCTGCTTACTCTGCCTCACTAGTTTTTTTTTCCTGAAGAAACCACAATAAATGCTCTTACCACTCTTCCCATCCGTCTGCTTCTGACCAACACTATACCTTCCCCATGTGGCCATGTGAGGGTGACTGGGACCTCCCAGGACAGTCATCTCCTGATTTCTTAACATCACTCCATGGTCACAGCAATGAAGAGAAGCAAAGACACGTTCCACTGCACTCAAGGTGTCCCAGCCATGGGTCTAGGCACTTTTTGGAGTCTACATGACTCTGTAAAGTAAACAACATTGCTCTTCTCATCTTAAAGAAGGCAAAGCTCAAAGACGTTGAGCAACTTGCTCAAGGTTGCTCAACAGACTGGTGTGGGAACTGGGGTTGGAGCCCAGGCTCTGGCTCCATTCTCAATACTCTTCACACGACTTTGACCTGAATCAGGCCACAAACTCTACCTCCCAGTGAGAGAGGTCAGACCCTAGTCAACTTAGGGCTGACTCTCACACATGCAGTAGAGAAGAGCTTTGTCACCAAGCCTTGTATTTATGGAAGGCCTTGGCCTGTTTTGGCCTCCCTGATCCCCAGAAGATGCTCCCTGTTTGTGAGCCTTCACCAGCCCAAACGTGGGTATTCCACCTTGCTTCAGGGGTGTCCCAGTTCCAGGTAAATGAGACATTGTTTGGCCAGTTGTAGCAGTTTTTAGACCCTAAACATTGGGTCCCATGCCTCAATTATAAGATTTTAGACATCAGGTGCTCCTGGGTAGATGCTGATTCCTGGAACCCCCTGGCTTTCATTGGTGAGACTTCTAGGCCACCCAAGTCAAGGTGTGATTGACAATGTCCATTGACCACGAGATTTGCAATCAATCATATTATAGTCATAAACCTGAGCCTGTGCTAAGAATGATGTGTAAAATTACAGCTCCTAGAAAAAAATTTGACTGAGCCAAGCATGGTGGCCACACCTTTAATCTCAATGGCTTGGGAGGCTGAGGCAAGAGAATTGCAAGTTCAAAGCCAGATTCAGCAAAAGTGAGGCACTAAGTTCTCACTAATTGGTGAGAACTTGTCTCTAAATAAAATAGAAAATAGGGCTGGGGAGATAGGTCAGAGGTTGAGTGCCCCCAGAGGGGCTGGGGATACATATGTGCAGCTTTTTCTTGAGTTTGTAAAAAGAAAATCCCTGGTATTAAAAACATAATGATAAAATAAAAAATAAATTTGTTGTTATAAATCCAGATATCTAGAACATTAATTTTTTATCTTGATTTTAGCAATATCAGTCCTGTATGTTAAAAACTTAAAGCCTTGCCTAGGACTGCCAAACTTCAACTCCCAGTTCTGTCTACCTTGCAGAGGCAGGGCTGGGAGTTGAAGCATGTCCTGTTGTCTCGTGAATATTCGAATGATCTCAAGAGGATCCATGGCAAACCAGTCCTATGATCCTCAGGACTGCCATAGCCTTCTAATTCAGGGACTTCTTGGTTCCAAACTCCTTTGCTGCCACTGACACTTTATCACAATCAACTATAGAAGACAAGTTGATTCACTGTGACGCCACTACATGCCATGGATTGCGAACAGCCCGTGTCCCATCAGCAAGGAACACAGTACTGCCTGGAGTCAGAGCACTCCATTTAACCATTCTACCCATTTCATCACTCTAGATATATCTTCTGGGGCGACTCATGGCACCAGTTCTGTGTCTGTCAAGAGTCCAGGAGATGCAAAGCATGCTGTAATGGGAAAGGCACCTTTAGTATGTGAGGCTTTAACTATTTAGATGCGTAAATGATAAGAAGAGATAGAGCAGATTACCCTAAGGTGGTGAACAAGTTGAAGAAAGAGGTAGACATAGGAACAGAGGGAAGTCCTATCCACCACGGTCCCCAGTGCCTCATTGGAGAAGGTGCGCTTGCTACTCCTTGGATGGCACATTGGCTCAGTTGCCTAGGCCAGAGCTGGTCTGTATCTACAAGTGGCAGCTGGCAGGTAGGGAGTCATGGGCTGTTCCTGGCCAGGAGAAAAACCCCAGCTAGGATGCAGTGGGCCAGATATCCTGGGCAGGAAATACATGACTGGGACTGGCAGAAGAAAAATCCATAATACCCAGGTATGAGCTAGCTGAGACACTTGTACAGTGAAAAAGAAACTCTTCCTTGGCTATTAACCCACCAATGCCGCCTAGTGACCAACTTTACTTCACACCAGTTGGACTTGAGGCATGTCAACTGCATCATCTCAGAACAAGAGGAAGAGGGAGGATTTGGATCTCATAGTCATCAAGTATATAGTGGAATGGTTGTTAATGGATAAACAAGATGATGCAGAACAGTGTTCTCAGCAAGCTGTCATTTGTGCAGGAAGGCTGGGGATATGTAAGTGCAGTTTTTCTTGAGTTTGCAAAAGAAAATACTAGCATTTCTTATTTTCCCTTTCTTTGATAAATATTATGTGTCTGTGTATGCTACTTCCTTCTTCTCACTTTCTATTTCCTTGTAGGATGTTTTAAAGTGGAACTTACAACTTAGTCCTTTGTACCACTGACAGAATTGTAACTGAATTTGATGAGTCATTCAAATAGCCCATAATGCATAGCAGTGACCCCTGGGATTGTGCATCTCACTGTGGGGACTTCTTCACATGTCTGAACTGTAGCTGTATCTTGCTACAAGGAAGAGTTGCTTTGTTGTACAGAATTTCAAACATGAGCAAGAGAAGAACATGGATGTTGAGTAGCCAAAGGAGGAGGATTGTGGTAGTTAATGACCTTTTGTCTCTCAGCTTCAAAACCATTGTGCACTGCCTTGCTCTATCATCATAGATCTTGAGTTCAAAATGTTCTCTTCTACTTTTAGCAATGAAGACTTTGGGGGAAGACCACAGGAAGGAGAGGGGGGGCCTTTCTGGTCATCTGATTTTTCAAGGGCATCTGACTTTTTTCCATCTGTGGCTGCCTCTGCCTGTACCCCAACAGTGAGTTCCAACTGCAGTTCCCTGTGTGCTAACATCTCACACACTCTTTCTTATCACCACTCCCACATCACAATTCCAAGATGGGGATCCTTACCCCCAAATAGTGGGCCAAATATGGCCTGGTGTAGCCCACCAATTTCTTCACCACTCATGACTAAACATACTACTTCTGCAAGAAAGATGCTTCTTGGAACCATAAGAGCTTCCCAAGGGACCTTCAGTTTGATGAGAGGCAACACATTTTTACTGTGGGTTAAGCCAGTCAACTTTGGAGTATTTTGTTATGCAGTAAAGTCTAACTGAAAAACCACCATTTAAAATCATTGCTTTCCAGAAATGTTTGCAATGCCTTACTACTCTTAGATTTTCATGAAATTAGGCCTGTTTCTGGCTTTAAAATATGACTCAACTTTGCTCCAAAGGTTTTTTTTTTAAGAGAGAGAAGAAAGAGAGAGAGAGAGAGAGAGAGAGAGAGAGAGATTTTTTAATATTTATTTTTTAGTTTTCAGTGGATAAACATCTTTATTTTATTTTTATGTGGTGCTGAGGATCAAACCCAGTGCCCTGGGCATGCCAGGTGAGCACGGTACCGCTTGAGCCACATCCCCAGCCCTGCTCCAAAGGTTTTAAACTGGGAAAAATTCACACCTTCTTGGCAAATAATGCTACTCAATATGGGAAGTGTACCATTCTTTATTCAACTCCAAATTTTTTCTCAGTGTTTTAATAATTTCCTCAGATACTTTTTCATTATTTCTCTTGTTGTATAAAATAAGCTTTATAGCTTTAAAATCTTTATAACTGTTTTTTTTCTTTTTCTTTTTCACTTTTTCTACCACATTTACTTTACTGCTTTTCCCCCCAACATTTTAATTTGATGTTTCTTTTCATTCTTTCATAAATGGAGTTTCTCATAAAGTCCACATTTTTAAAATTTAGGGACTGGAAATTTTCTTTCCTTAAGATGCATATTCTACATATACCACACTTTGTGTGTGTGTGTGTGTGTGTGTGTGTGTGAGAGAGAGAGAGAGAGAGAGAGAGAGAGAGAGAGAGAGAGAGAGAGATAAAGTGTAAATAAAGTGTACTTAAATATTTTCATCAATGAGAGGACAAGGATGGGAGCCATGCCCCTGCCACCCTCTGCCACTATCAGCGGATACCGCACTCCAGGTCCAAGCAGGTGATGGCCAGCACTAGGTATTTTGAAATCGTTCCAGATGGATGAAGGCAAAGAGTACTCTGGCATCTTCAAACCAGGTAGAAATACCCCTGATACCCATGACCTCTGAAGAGCTAGGGCTTAGCCAACCCTGGACTATACAAGTACCAGTTCTGGACATGGATAACTGGACGAAACAAGAAGCAACCAGCACTCCCTTTGAGCCAGAGTGGAGTTGGCTCCCAAGAGGAGGTTCTGGATAAAGAAGTCAATAGATGGGCCCTCTTCAACCAGAAGGCCTGCTGATCCTTCAAGAAGCCATCTCTAGGGTCACCCTGGATGGGAATTCCCCTGAACATAAGTCAGCTAACATCAGTTCTGAATTTCAAGATTTTGGGGTGAATTGAGATAAAAACCTAGGGGGGTGGATTCTCTTTCTGGCCAGGAGACCACAGGTCTGATTCACCCACAGTGAGCTTTTACTTCTGAGTCTCATAGGCAGCTAAAACTTTCTCAGATGGATTTGCTGTCTGGTGTGAGAGAAAAATAGAAAATAGGCAAGTTAGCATCTTGGCCTCCCATGTAACCAGGGCTTGGTAAGGCCCAGTCATGGACCACTAACCCATATGCAGTGATGGGTGGCCTTAGCACTTATTGAATGATGTAAGTTGCCCTCTTGTCTGCCCTGTGGCCTTCCTTATCCATGTACTGGTAGAAAATATGAAGTTGGATGGAAACTTGGTGAAGAACTTTGGCAGAGATGACCAATGGACCACTAGAGCTCTTGAGTCTCTTTCAAGATGGCAGAGCCATTTTCAAAAACTCAAATTGAATCACAGTGAAATAGAAATTTTGAACTTCCTGGAGTACAACCACCCCACCCCCATCCCCCATGACCTTGGTTAAAAGGAGACGTTGTTCAGAGGCAAAACTAATCTTGTTGGGATCATGGTGTTTTTTCTTTCTATTGTTGCTGAGCATGTTAGAGCTGCTGACCTTGCCCAGGTGAAAAGTTGCATGGTGGAGGCTTTAAGAGGACCTGTCACCAGACATCAGTTCTTCCCCATTTAAAGTTTGGAACTTACAAAACTTCTGGGATAATTTCTTGCTTCATGTTCATCTGAAACTGCCCTCTTTAATGTTGGTAATTATAGTTGCCAGATGAGTGTTGCCTTTGAACTATTTTAGCACCTCAAGAGTTATTATTGAAGGGCTGGGGAATGTGGCTCAAGCGGTAGCACGCTCACCTGGCATGTGCGGGGCGCTGGGTTTGATCCTCAGCACCACATAAAAAATAAAGATGTTGTGTCCACAGAAAACTAAAATAAATAAATAAATATTTTTTAAAAATTCTCTCTCTCTCTTTCCTCTCTCTCTCTTTAAAAAAAAAAGAGTTATTATTGAAGTTCAATAAGCAGAAAATAATAACTACTTCTATGATAGTAGGTAATTGTGGTAGATGTAAAATTGTTTTCCTATGGGATGATCATTTGCATAGTCATTACTAAAAGAGCTAAATTGCATTATGAGAATATAACTAATGTCAATATTTTTTATAGCCTATGTCTATATTATATAACGTATACCGAGGAATTTTTTGTTGTTCAAATTTAGCATAGACTTCTAATTGTGAAACTGTTATATGCATAAAAATAGGATATTGATTTAAAGAAAAATCTTGGAATACCTAGTATAACGACTGATTTTAAAGAAAAAAAACAAATATCAATTCTAAATTATGCTGTTACTTTAATTAAATAATATACTTGAATGTACATAAAATGGCTTCTCGTACCTTTAACCAATAGTGTATTTTGAGTAAAAAATATATTTTCATTAACCATATCAGGTATGCTTAAATGTTTGCCTTTTTTCAATAAAAGAGTAAAAATAAAGTAAGATTTGGGATTATTTTGGTTTTCTTTGTGTTTGTGGATTTATTGGGAGGGGTGGGGGATGTTTTCTGTTTCTAGATTGGTCTTTCATATGTGTGTAAAATTAAGGAGAAGAAAGCTAAAAGCAGTCAGGTGGAAGGCAGTTCAACATCTACTTGGACCTATTTCAAGGTTTATGGTAGCTAAAGATCACCCCACAAGATCTAGGTGAATGGAGCCCAGGGCACCCAGGCAAAATTAAATCAGGAGTGCTCTTCCATAAAAGATGAGCCCTGTGACCAGGTGCAATGACACACACCTGTAAGCCCAGAGGCTTGGGAGGCTGAGGCTGGAGGACTGCAAGTTCAAAGCCAGCCTCAGCAAAACTGAGGTGCTAAGCCACTCAGTGAGACCCTGTCTCTAAATAAAATACAAAATAAGACTGGGGATATGGCTCACTGGGTAGGTTCAACCCATGCCCCCCACTCAAAAAAAAAAATGAGCCCTGTGGATTTATGGGGCTCCATCCTGACTGTGCTGTGTGATGGAAAAATGGAAACAAAGGTGCCCTGGGTTTGCTGCTGGTCCGTGCTGGCATATGGACTGCTGGTGATGGTGCAATATTGTCCCACATGGATTGGGTGGAGGTTGGTGTCTGAAAGCAATGGTTCCTTGCCATCCACATATATCTCAATAGGTGGGTTCCCCATAGTGAAAATCAGAATAATGCTGATGGGCATACTGGATGTGCTGGGATGGTGAGGAAAGGAGATTCTGACACAGGTGGATGTACTGGATGTGGTGCCCATGAAGCCGGCCCATGAACCCATTATCTGTAGGCCCCAGATAATGGCCAGGAAGAGTGTTATTAGTACTAGAGGACTGGCAAATGTAAGTGAGATGTGACTAGGGCCAAGGGCAGTGGACCTAGGCAGGGTCCTTTGAACACCTTCTCCAAATAAGGAGTGTAGGAAGAAGGATGAATTAGACATGGTTTAGAGTGATAGGGATATTCCTCTGTTAATATAGCTTTCTATCACATACAAAAACTGGTAATGATGGATTCTCCCAAATAAAATTCATAGAAATCAAAATTAAAAGATTTTAAAAACACTAGCTGGGTATGGTGTGCATGTCTGTAGTACCAGTGACTTGGGAGGCTGAGGAGGATCTCAACTTTGAGGTCAGCTTGGATAACTTAGTTATACCAATCTCAAAAAAAAAAAAAATTCTTGGAGTGTACAACTCAGTGGTTATGTGACCCTGAGTTCAATCCCCATGACTGAACAATAAAAACTAAGAAAAATTTTGAAGCATATACATGAAAAGGATTTTTGAATGTAAAATTTTACCGACTACCAATCTTTACCTCAACTCGCTGGTGGAAGAGTTGGAGCAGGGTAGTCAGGACTCAGGCTCTCACCTTTTCTCATGCTACTGTGCAAGACAGCTGGGGGAGCTGAACCCTCACAAAAAGTAGGAGTGACATCAGGAAAAAGGTGACCTCATTTCTGTGCAGCAGCTTCAGCACATGTGACATATCTACTCTAATACTAATAAGCATTTTTTTCCCTGCAGCATGCCTGAGGTCTGAGGTCACAGTGACTGGGTGAAAGTTTCCTTGACCTGTGTGTAGACAGGGATGGAGGAGGAGGGATGTACCTGTGAAGGTATTCAAGTTACTGCAGAAATCTTGACCTAAACACTCCTTGGTACCTCTCCACTGAGCTGAGGGCAAGAAAAAGTACCCAGAGGAAGACCTGAAATTTGAGGTTAAGATGTAGAAAATACTGGAGAGAAGGCTGGAGGACAAACGACATCTCTTGAAACCCACTAGCTCTCCTGTCTTTCCTGGTGTTCTTCCTCCCACAAGCTAACTAAGCAGTTTCATGCCATCCTGACTGCAGACAGCCATCCAAACTCCACAGAGAACTGATGGGGACGGCAGAGCCTGGATGCTAAGAGTTGAGCAAACATCCAACAGAGAGAGCACAGGGTTAAGTGTGGATTCTAGAATCTTCCTGCCAAAGACCAGTGATAGCCAGAGCTGCAACCCCTCCCCCCACCCAGAGGGTTTAGAAAGCCAGGGATGGTTAACCACATTTAGGAACCTCAGGGGACAGGCGCCAGTTGTAAAGAAAAGCATAAAATGCAGAACCACTGCCCTTTGCTGAATAAAATAGATACTGAGAGGCATAAATACTTTAAAGCACTGAGAAGCTGGAACACCTGGGGTCTGAGACAGGTAGGGTTGGGGAGGTTTGCACCCATGTCTCTCTGAAGGAGAGGAGGAATAGCAAAAACAAGAAGACAATGGGTAAATGTCAGGAATTGGGCAAGCTGACATACGGCAGCCAGCTTGGCAGAAATGCTTTCAACTTAGTTTCCCATGTCTTTCTACTGATTCTGCTTAAAGGTATTATTCTTATATTCCTTCCCAGAATACACAACACTAGAGTTTAGTCACAGATACCAGGTTCAGGTGTTTCCTACCTGTCCAGTGCTGCTGCAGCTGCCACCTTGAGCAGGTGCCAGTGTCAAGCCCAACTGCCTGTGCATGCCAGGTGAAGGGGTAGAAAGCAGGGCTCAGTATCAGGGCTGGCAACAGTGCAGTGGCCAGTTGGTGGGATTTTTAATACAACAAAAACAAAAGTATTTTTAAACCAGCCTCAGTGGTATACCTCTCCTCCTACATCTGCAGTCTGTTAAGATGGCCATGAATCTGAGGGAGGACCATAGCCCCTAATTCCTGCCTCCTCATCCCTGACTTGTAGTTCAAACTGTCTATAACTGAATACTGATGAAGAGGGGGCAATAGTTACTTGTTAGTGACCATCAAAAAATACACTGCCATAATCCAACTTGCACAGAGACCATCACAACTTTATACAAAAAGTGCTTCTATGAGGATCTGACCAACAATTGTATGGCAACCTCAGATTGATGTCACTCTTGTTTTTAACCATGGTGGCCAAGGTTTACTATTTTAAAATAGCAGACGTAATCCTCATTATTTTTGCCTTTAAATTTTGGTTCTTGCCTCTGCCTTTTGGCCCACAGTTTACAACAAGATGCATATTCCCAACACAGTGCTCAGGTACCATTATAGTTGGGGCGTGACTTGGGGTCCAAGTCCTTGATCCCCTAAAAGAAAAACTGAGCAAAAAACAGAAATAACAGGCAAAGTATGGAATTGCTTTTTAAATATGTCAATGGATATTTATTTATATGCAGTGTTGAGAAATCGAACCCAGTGCGTCACAGGTGCTAGGCAAGTGCTCTACTGAGCTACAGCCCCAGCCCCAAAGTATAGAATTATTGGAGGTGAAGGTGAAAGAAAACGTTCTGTAGGGTAGACTGGAATGGGCCGAGCAAGAGAGAGAAGCTCAAGACCCCCATCTCTGCAAATGAATCTTACAAGCTGGGCTCTGAGGCATTCGCTTACCTATATGGACCTGATTGAAGACCTTACACCATTTGTTCCCACTGATTATCTTTATAACACATGATAAAAACAGTATCCAATTTCCCCCATTGGTTACTTTACAAAGTCAAATTAGAATACTGACCACTTCATCCTCAATGGTCATTTTAGAATGCCAAACCTTCAGGAGGGAGTTTGACAGGGCAATGAGTCCTCAGTGGCGGGCATTTTCATGTCAATGGAACTTACCCTAAACAAAGACTGTGATGACTGCCAGCTAGGAAGCGAAACCAAGCGATTCCCATTATTACATTAGCCACTTAAAAAATAGTACATTCCTTTTACTGTGAGCTTCCTCCACCAGGGTGGCTAATTTCCTCCACCCACTCATGCTTCCTCTATTTTACAAAACCTAGTAGCCACCAGGGACAGAGAAAAGGACAGTGGAGGCCTCCGGGCCACCCTCCGATTCTTGGATATCCAGAGATCAGCTGGGTTTTTACCCCGACGCTCCTGGTACAAGACAAAAACACGTTTCTGCTGCACTTGACCAAGCAGGCTCACCTACGCCTTGCCCCGGAGGAGTGGAGAGTACCCACCACCTCTCGGGAGGCCAAGAAGCAGGGACCCAGGCGCAGTGAGGGAAGCCAGGATGTGCGGACGCAGGCGCGGTGAGCTGGGACCTCAGCACGCGCAGGTGGCGTCATCAGGGGGCGCGGCTAGCGCTGATCATTTCGGTGCCTGGCGCGTAGTGATGACGCCTTCTGTAGCCAGCACAGGTGAGCTGCTTGAGCAGTCGTAGGCTGCTGACAACGTTGACAGAGAGGTTGTGCTGGACTCCAAAGCGAGAGTCGTGCTGTATGGTAGCCAAGTTTGTGCCAAAGAGTTCTTTCTGGACAGAAGCGAGAAAGTACGTTAAACTCCAGGCCACCCTTGCTGTCTGTGACCCTTTGCCTGTAGGCCATGTTGGGGTTGAGCTTTGTCACTGTCCCCAGACCCTTTGGACAAGCACACCTTTGTCGGGTAGGGCATGCCGAAACTATGTTCCCGAGACCCACTGGAGCCTGAGGAATGAAAGCTACAACTTCCCACAGCAAGGATCGCTGGGAAACGTGGTTTATACAGTGTTGGTATAGTGTTGCAGCTATTTTCCTATCAGGCGATTTGGGGAAAGCATAAGGGGTGGTGGTCACTAAGCCACCATCAGTTGGGTTTTGCTCCATCTCTGCTCCAATGACACTCGCCGCCCCCCCTCCCCCAGCCAATTCCCCCTCCCCCAGCTTCCTGTGAGCCATGAAGCACCACCTTGCCACTGGGGTTCTTCAGAAGTCTGGTTCCAAAGTTCCCGCCCATGGCACAAGGCTGTGAAGGTAATTGTGGCAGGGATAGGCTGAGATTCTGTGTATTCTGTGAAGGAGAAATATTTGTTCTGAGAGGCTGAGTGATGGGCTCATCTACCTTTTTTTTTTTCCCCTCTTTATAGACTAGTTTAAGAACAGGGTTGTGATAGATACAGGGATTCCTTTAAGTGAATAGCATTGCAGCTCTTATTGGCAGACCCCAGCAGCTCACCACCAATGTCTTTCTGAGTTTTTGTCTCATAAATTTGAACTGAAAGGGTAAAGTTTCTAAGCTGGAAAGCTTGAATGTAAAAGATTAGGTATTATTAAGTTCCTCTGTTACACCCAGATTCCTGAGATAGTTAAGACAACACTCTACTGGCCATTTAGCCTAGGGCCCTGTGCAGTTCCTCACAGGGCCCAAACCAATAAGTTTGAATGTGTAACCCGCTTACGAATGACCAATCACCGCCACCCGGCCGGTTCCCGCCAATGATTGTGCCAATCACATCTCAGAGTTGTTGTTCAATTTCCCCGCGCCTCATGATGATTTGTTCTGATGTATGCAAAGCCCACCGCCCTCTCCAAAAAGTGTACTTAAGCTCTGCTTGACCTTTGCTCTGGGCTCTGGGCTGCTCTCCCTTCTTGAGTGAGCACAGAGTCCCAGTGCGCTGGAATGGATCCCCAATAAATCCCCTTTTGCCAATTGCATGGAGTAAGTCTCTTGTATGGTCTCTCCCTCCGACCTTCCGCCGGACCCCCCTTACAGAACAATGAAATCCATGGATAACCATGGCAGGAGGTGTTACCGCTGTTGGCCACTGACGAGTCCTTGCTTCCCCGATGTTGAAGAATAACACCAAAGAAGCACGCCGAGGCAAGGTCAGAGTAGAGATTAGAAATTTATTAAAGGACAGAAGAAAAGACTTCTCCCAGAGGAAGAAGGGGACCCAAGAGGTGGAATCCAGTTAGCGGGCAAATGTGTTCCCCTTTTTATAGGTTTGGTGATGGAATGTAGGTTGGAGGGCCCGAGGGGTGGGACACAGGTGGGCCAAAAGGGCAGAAAGGACTTTTGGGATGGGCTTATCACTTCTCTAGAATGGGCCATCTCCAAATCTGTTGGGGCTGTTCATTAACACTTCTTTGAGGTGGACTTTGGCATAGGGCCTTTTTGGGACTTCACTGACATTCCATGAATTATCCTGCATTTTCCCTGAGTCATTCCCAGCATGGCCTCCATTTTAGATTTCACTTGATATTAGACCCGATTTACCTAACTACCCTGACTACCTAACTTTAAATCTGGCTTCAGAGGGAGTGAAAGCAGTAAGATATATTTGAGTGAGAAGGAAAGGCAACTCTGAAAAGGTTAAAGGGAACCTGATAGCAGGTTTCCACTTAGATATACTAGCCTGGCACCAAGACTGCTGGTTACAATCTATGGCAAACAAATATTGGAAAAGTACCAAAGGTATAGGTTCAGCCCATAACCTTCTAATTGGCTGTGTCCTTTTTAGCCCTTGAGTTTAAACATTCCCATAACTTCCATTTGGGTCCACCCTCACTTCCATTTTCCCTACCATTCTGGGACAAAGACTTATTTGGAATGTTTCTACAGGCTAACCTTCTGGAGCAGCCTTTGCATAAAGCACTCACCTAGCACATGTGAGGCCCTGGGTTTGATCCTCAGCACTGAAAACCAGCCTCTACCTCAGAGCAAAGCCTGTCCAAGGAAGAGGGCGTGACCCTTGTCCTTGGAAAGACCCACAGAGCACTCTTAGGCACCTACCCACCTGAGTTGTTTATCTACAAATAACTGGAGAGATCTGCAGAGCCAGGTGTCCTTGACTCAGTTAGGATAGGAGGGGACCCATAGCAACCCACCAATCAGCATGAGACAGGGAAAATACCTGGGATGCCAGATGATCCTCCCAGTAGTTTATGGTGGTTGATAACATGTTGGGAAACCATGTAGTTCAGCACGTACTCCCCTCATGGCTTAAACCAATCAGTTCAAACAAATCCCCCTCTTGAACTAACCAATCACCCCTACCCAACTTATTCCTGGCAGTGAATGTGCTAATTGTTGGGAAAAGTGTAAACAGCAGCCGTACCCCAGAGAGAAACCCCAACATGGCGTCTAAGGACTTCTTCTTCCTACCTTCTTCTTCTCTGCAGTGGCGAGAAAAGTTCCCGCCCTTGTGAATTCTCCCGCCGGCGCTAATTTTAAACCTCGCTGGCGGGAACCTTAGCCCCAATGAGAACTAATTCCTGGGCGCGGGAACTGATATCTGGAAGAACTTGCCAATAAACGGGTATCCTGCCATTTATCTAAGCCCTACCATCTCCCCTTTAGTTCTATATAAGCACACAGCTTTTTGCAATAAAATTGGAATTCTCCTGGCGAAGTGTCTTTGCGTGGGGATCCTTTCATCTGGTGCCCCGTGTGAGGAGACGGGTAAGCTCTTTCCAACAAGAGCCCCGTCATCTGCCCTGCTGAAGATTCTCCGCCCAGGTCCGCTGTTTTCAGGCGCCGGCTCCCCTGCACTCACCACTGATTCGACTGTAGGTAAGCCCCCCTTGACCCTGGCTCGCCAACTCCCTTCAGGCTAAAGCTGGAGCTGTGACCGTTGAGCGTCCGGCACTCTCCAGACGCTCGTTGGGGGGAGGGAATTCCTCCCACTAAGGCCTTTACCGGCCGCAGTGGACCCTCTGGTGATCCGTTTCCCTTTGGGGCGTGAGGCTTCTGGGTTTACACGAGAGGTTCTGTGGTTTTTCCTCCTCCGCTGCTGCTGCTGAGGCTGCTGCTATCAGCTAGAGCTGCTATTTCCTGCTGGGCTACTGTGTCTGCCTGAAGCTGCCTTTCTGCTCCGGCAGGAAAACTGAACTTCCGGCCTGGAACTGCGTTCCACCGGAACCGGAGTTCTGTTTTCATTTCTGACTTCTTCCGCTACGGTCGAAAACTTTCCTAACGTCAGGTTGCCCGAGGCTCCGACCCCATTGGGTCTCACAGATCGCACTTCACTGGTGACGACCGGGTAGTGCCCTCTGTAGTTCCTGGCGACGGCTGGTCATTTTGGGGACGCCCACTTGACCCCCGTTCGCCCTGGGCTTCCTGGAAGCCGTTCCAGCCCTGGTTTTCCCTTTTGTCTCTCTCGCTTAAGCCTGTTCTCTTCTACTCTCTTCCATCTCTCCCTGTGACTATGGGCACCTCTTCGTCTATACCTGAAGCCTCACCTCTCAAATGCTTAATAAAAAATCTGGCCACACTTTCCCTCACACCAGACATTAAGCCCAAACTTTTAATCAAATTCTGCACCCAAGATTGGCCTACATATCCACTGGATAATGGCAATCATTGGCCTCCAGAAGGCTCCTTAGATCCAAACCTCCTTCGAGATCTTTTTAACTACTGCCAGCGTCTGAAAAAGTGGAGGGAGATTCCCTGCGTGAGGTAGCTGGTCCCGAGGGTGTCATCAGAGTCCACGTGCCCTTCTCCATGTCGGACATTACTCAGCTAGAGAGGAAGCTAGGCTCATTCACCACTGACCCCACCACTTACATTCGGGAGTTTCAATGGGTCCTGCAAGCATATAGCCTCACTCATCATGACATCTACATGCTCTTGGCCAATACACTTCTCCCTGAGGAAAGGCGACGGGTCTGGGAGCTAGCCCAAGCTCAAGCTGATGAAATTCATAGGACCAATCCCAACCACCCCTCGGGCCCTCATGCTGTCCCAGAGCAGGATCCCCTATGGGATTATAACACCCCTGAAGGCTTACAGTCTCGTGACCTTTTTGCGTCCTGCCTCTTGGCAGGCCTGGAAAAGGCCACCCGCAAGGCTGTTAACTTTCAGAAGGTGCAGGAGGTCATTCAGAAAAAGGAAGAAACACCCTCAGAATTCTTGGATAGACTAACCAAGGCCCTTCAACAGTACACAAACCTTGACCCAGAAACCCCTGATGGCCGTCATGTCTTAATGACATATTTTCTGGCCCAAAGCTACCCTGACATTAAAGCCAAGCTTAAAAAGCTTGAACAGGGCCCTGCTACTCCTCAGACCAAAATCCTCGCTGTCGCTTTCATTGTTTTTCATGGTAGAGAGGATGAAAGCAAACGCCGTAGGCAGAGGGCTGAAAATGCCAAGCTCCAAATGCTGGCCCAGGTCATTCAGAGAAGGTCATCACCACGCCGTCCTAATAAGACACCCCCTGGAGCTTGCTTCAAATGTGGTAAGGAGGGACATTGGGCCAAAGATTGTCCTTCGCCAAGGACACCCTCCAACCCCTGCCCAAAATGCCACCAAAGGAGACACTGGGGGGTGGACTGCCCATCAACCCGGAGGGGAGGTTGGTCAGCCACCCGGCAACCCCAGCCTCTCCTGGGCTTGGCAGAGGAGGATTGACGGAGCCCTGGGCCTTCCCTCCCGACTATTACCATCAAGAAGCAAGAGCCTAGGGTCACCTTCCTGGTGGATGGACGCTTTATTACCTTCCTCTTAGATACTGGTGCCGCTTTTTCGGTCTTGAGGGAGTATTGGGGTCCTACCACACCCTCAAAAACTCCTATTGTCGGGGTAGGAGGTAAACAGATTTTCCCTCGAAACCCCCCCCCTTATCATGTCATATGCAGGGATCCCTTTTGTCCTTCACACACTCCTTTCTCGTTATAAGCCATTGCCCCACTCCCCTTCTGGGAAGGGACATACTCTCACTATTGAAAGTCACCATTCACATATCACCCCACACCTCCCCCGCCTCTCATTTCCTTATGATGTTCCTAGGGGCAGATACACCTCTTTCACACACTCTTCCACAACTATCTAAACCAGTTAACCCTGAGGTTTGGGACACAACTACACCCTCTATGGCTAAATGCAGCCCTATTCACATTGTCTTAAGGGACCCTTCAAGATATATTAGTCAACCACAATATCCACTCACAACCACAGCCCTCCTCGGATTAGAACCCATCATCCAAGATTTATTACGAAAGGGATATCTTAGGCCTACACACTCTCCTTTCAACACCCCCATTCTGGCAGTTAAAAAACCTAACGGGTCCTACAGGCTGGTTCAAGACCTTCGCCTCATTAACTCCTCTGTGGTCCCCATTCACCCGCTAGTGCCCAACCCTTACACCCTCCTCTCTCAGATCCCTGCCACTACTACCCACTTCTCAGTTCTAGATTTGAAAAATACATTATTTTCTATTCCCTTGTCCTCAGAATCTCAGGATATCTTTGCTTTTACGTGGACTGACCCTCACACCCGCCATTCTCTTCAGCTTACCTGGACTGTCCTCCCACAGGGATTTAGGGATAGCCCCCATCTCTTTGGCCAAGTTCTTGCCCAGGACCTCACATCCTTTCACTCCACCTGTCCTGACTCTATTCTCCTTCAATATGTCGATGATCTTCTTCTATGTAGTCCCTCTTGGGAACACTCTCAATCCCACACCGTCCAGCTTCTTAATTTCCTAGCAGACAAGGATATAGGGTGTCTCCCCACAAGGCCCAGGTTTCCCAGTCTTCTGTCACCTATCTTGGTTTTTGCCTTACACCCGGGAAAAAGGAAATAACACTGGATAGGAGGCAACTCCTCTCTAATCTTCCAGTGCCCCATACGAAAGCTGAAATACTATCATTCCTAGGACTAGCAGGTTATTTTAGGGCCTGGATCCCAAATTATTCTCTTCTAGCCAAACCTCTGTATGACCTAGCAAAGGGACCCCCTAATGAATCCCTTGCCTCCTCCCCCAACTACCACTTCCGCAGGCTTCAGCAACTCCTCTTAAAGGCACCCGCCCTTCACCTTCCTGATCTTTCAAGACCATTTCATCTATATGTCCATGAAAAAAGGGGACAAGCACTTGGGGTCTTAGGTCAAAACTATGGGCCTACATTTGTACCTGTGGCATATTTGTCCAAGCAACTAGACCCTACCATCCGTGGATGGGCCCCTTGCTTAAGAGCTCTGGCTGCTGGACAAATTTTACACAAAGAAGCCTCTAAGCTGACTTTTGGGGCCCCTTTAACTATCCACTCCCCACATCACTTGAAGGATCTTTTAGCTTATAAGAGCCTTCAAACCCTTCCTCCATCCAGAGTTCTGTCACTTCTTACTTCCTTTCTGGAAAACCCTAATATTACGTTTCTCCCCTGCTCTGCACTGAACCCTGCTTCACTGCTCCCAACGACTCCCACGTCTGACACACCAACTCATAATTGCTTGGAAACCTTAGATGATTTCCTCCCCTGTCATCCTTCCATTTCTGAGGGACCACTCACTAAGCCTGACCTTATCTGGTTCACTGACGGCAGTTCCTTTAGGCAGAACGGCACTCATTACTCTGGATACGCTGTAGTTTCAGCCACTGAGATTATAGAGGCCAAAGCTCTGCCTTCAGGAACTACCAACCAGCAGGCTGAACTCATAGCAGCCACTCGTGCCTGCCTTCTAGCTCAAGGCAAATCCCTCACCCTCTATACTGACTCAAAGTATGTCTTCCATATTCTATTATCCCATGCTGCAATATGGAAGGAGCGAGGCCTACTTACCACCAAAGGTAATGCAATCACTAATTCGGCTCTTATAACCAATCTGATAGAGGCCTCCCACTTACCCACCCAGTTGGGAGTTGTCCATTGTAGGTCTCATCAGAAGGACGGCTCTCTTATCACTGAGGGCAATGCCAGGGCTGACCAGGCGGCACGAATGGCTTCTACCACTTCCAATTATGGCCCCCCTAGGGGACATATAATGGCCACTTTAGACAGCTCATCTGAAGCCCCTACTTCTTCCAGTAAGAACAAGGATCTTTTCGAGTTCCTTCATACTCTATTCCATTCCAACTCTCAGTCTTTGACCCTCTTCTTACAGAGCTTCTTTTCCCTCACCCCCTCTGACAAAGCCATGCTACAGAATATAGCCTCTAATTGTCAGATCTGTCAGCGGACCAACCCTCATACTCCTTTAAGGCCTAAACCCTTCCCCTCCCACCAAGCTAGGGGACACACTCCTGCTGCTGACTGGCAGGTAGACTTCACCAACATGCCCACAGTACGGCGCACTAAATACCTCCTTGTCTTTGTGGACACTTTCTCTGGTTGGGTTGAGGCATTTCCTACTTCCAATAAAAAGACTTCCACTGTAGCTTCAATCCTACTGACAGACATCATCCCTAGGTTTGGTATGCCCACTTCCTTACAATCTGACAATGGTCCTGAGTTTATTTCTAAGATCACACAAAAGGTCTCTCAAGCCCTCTCCTTCAAGTGGCATTTCCACTGTCCATATCGCCCCCAGGCTTCAGGGAAAGTGGAAAGGGTAAATCGGACTCTGAAGGAAGTCCTTACCAAATTGACAATGGAATTAAACTTAGACTGGGTCAAACTCCTTCCCTTGGCTTTGCTTCGAATCAGAGCTCTCCCTAAGAAACCATCTTTACTGTCTCCCTTTGAGATAATGTATGGAAGACCTCTCTCATACCCCCTGGGTTGGTTGTTTCACAAGGACCCCTCACCCGAGATTTGTCTTTGCCTCTCTTGTTTCATCTCCGCTCGGAACTCTGGAAATATCAGGACTGGCTTCTTCCGGACCCACACTCCTCTCCAAACACTCTTCCCTTAACACCTGGAAGTCTAGTCTATTATAATACCCCAGAGGAGAAAAAGCCTCTTACCCCCAAATGGGAAGGCCCCTATCCTGTCATTCTCTGTACCCCCACCGCCGCCAAACTTTCCTTACCAGACAACCGTCTCACTCCCTGGATTCACATTTCTAGGTTGAAGCCATATTACCAGGAGGCCCCACCTGCTGACGACAGGACCACCCCAGAGGAACTCCAAGAAACACCTCCTGAACCTCCCCTTTACTCCTGCTCTCCACACCCATCTCACCCCTTTAAGTTGCGGCTCACACGGTGTTCCCCGCAGCCCAATTCCTCTTAAAAAGGCACAATGAGCTTTCCCAACACCCCAGTCTTTTCTCTCTGCTTGTTTTTTGTGCTCTGCTTATTTTCTGTGCTCTGTCGGGATCGGTCTTTACCCTCCTCTCCTACCATGTATCTATTCACTCTTAGGGAACGATACTCAGAACATGGCATGCTAAAGGTCCGCGAAGTGGATGCAACTACTTGCTTCATCCACAACTGCACCTCTATTTCCCTAAAATTGTCACCTTCCAGGACCTTCGTCCCTGGTAGCTGGAACTGGCCTTTCATTTGCTTCCTTTTTGATCAAACTAAAGGCTATTGTCATTGGTGGCCTGAGATATATAATGGATGCCCCTATTGGTCATGCAGGTTCCATGATGAACGTGGTAGCTATTCTTACCACTCACTAGGTTACCCTGTAGGATGGACTTCTAGTTACCTAAAATGGCATAAAGGCTTTTCATCAGATAACCATGGATGGTATACTTTAGATATACCTGACCCCAAGGCCAAACGTTGGGACTATGTTGAGTTTGCTGTCTATGCCCGGACAACCTCAGCCAGACCCACGGGGTGGATGACTGTTGGCCGCACCCTGATTACGCCACCTAAGGCAACCATCCAGGTAGTCGAACACATCAAGGAGTCAGAATCAAACCTTCAAGATCTTATCCATAGCCCATCCAAAGGGGATTCAGAGCCTTCAGCCCCCTCAGGCCTCCCTCCCACATGGCTCAATTTGTTACACCAAACTCTTCGATTATTAAACTCCACCCCTCTTTCTGTGCCTACTTCTCAATGCTTTCTCTGTGCTTCACTTAGTCGTCCACTTCTAGCAGCAGTCCCATTAGCAGCAGGAAATATTTCAGAAAAAACCTACAATTTCTTTGAGAAAGGACAACCCCTACACGTGACAAGTATCCCACTATGGGAAAGTTATTCCACCAATACTTCATTTCCTTTCATCTGTTTCCACCCGCCAACAACGAATCCTTTACCCATTTGTTCCTTGAGCTATAGCACCCCATCAAGCCCTGCGTTTATGCAACCTGGACATTTCCTCTGGTGTAAGGGGTCTTTAAGTACCTCAACAATCAATGTCTCTGGCACCTGTTTCTTGGTTACTGTAGTTCCTCAGCTGTCTTTATATACTCCCACCGAATTCCGACAGCTGGCCCTACCTTCCCGCACCCGTAGGGCAGTCTTTCTGCCGGTTCTGGTAGGCCTCTCTTTAACAACCTCAGTGGCGAGTCTCAGACTCTCTGGTGGAGCTCTAGGTCATGCTCTATGGGCATCCAATGACCTGCAACAAAAACTGCAGGAAGCACTTGATACCACTGCTGAGTCTCTGGGCTCCTTGCAGCGGCAAGTTACTTCATTGGCACAAGTGGCTTTGCAGAACAGAAGAGCAATTGATCTTCTCACTGCAGAAAAAGGGGGTACATGCCTGTTCCTTAGAGAGGAATGTTGCTACTATGTTAATGAGTCTGGGCTAATAGAAAAAAATGTTGTTAAATTGCAGGAATTATCAATCCAATTGCTCAAACCCACCTCCTCTAATCCCATAACGGGGTTCTTCCAATCCTCTCTTGCCACGTACTTACTACCTATCTTAGGGCCCCTTATTGGGATACTCCTTTTCTGTGCTCTCTTGCCCTGCATAATGAAGTTCCTTCAAACCCAATTGCAGAAAATTTCTAATCAAACTTTCAACCAGCTTCTGCTTAGGCGCTACCAGCCTCTGATGACCGATGAACCCCCAACATCTCCAAGAGAACAGTTCACTCAGTGCTGAAGCTTCCTACCAGGCACGATGGAATGCAACGGACATCAGACAGCGAGAGACAACGAGCCCCAAGAACCTTTTAATCTGCCATCCTGGATCCATAAGTCTTTATGTTCTTTTAAGCCTCCTCATGGCCCTTGGCCTCTTCTCTGTCAGTCCCCCAACATGGAACTTCTGCCAAAAATTGACCTTCGCTTTAATTTTTATCTTTATTCTGTTTGTATTCGCTCTGATCTTCTTCAGGTGCTGGTGACGCCATGTCCAGACAACGCTTCCAGTATTTCCTAGAGTCCCTGTTACAGGACCAGTGGCTGATACCAACAATCTTCTCCATCCAGGACTGGTTCGATGCCATCAACAACTTGTGGCTTCAGGGAACTTTTATAGACTTCACCCCTACGGAAGTAGCTGTCTATAGCCACTGGGTTTTATTTCTGGCTGCCATGATATCCCCAGACCTTCCCCCCCCAACATTCCTCCACTCCCCCTTTTAGGCCCTACGACGCCCCCACCCAGCAGGAAGCAGCCGGATCTGACTAACGACGTCCCAGTTCCTAAGAAAACAAAAAGGGAGGAATGTTGGGAAAAGTGTAAACAGCAGCCGTACCCCAGAGAGAAACCCCAACATGGCGTCTAAGGACTTCTTCTTCCTACCTTCTTCTTCTCTGCAGTGGCGCGAAAAGTTCCCACCCTTGTGAATTCTCCCGCCGGCGCTAATTTTAAACCTCGCTGGCGGGAAACTTAGCCCCAATGAGAACTAATTCCTGGGCGCGGGAACTGATATCTGGAAGAACTTGCCAATAAACGGGTATCCTGCCATTTATCTAAGCCCTACCATCTCCCCTTTAGTTCTATATAAGCACACAGCTTTTTGCAATAAAATTGGAATTCTCCTGGCGAAGTGTCTTTGCGTGGGGATCCTTTCACTAATCATGTTTTAGAGTTGTTTTATGATTTTTCCACAGTGTATGATGATTTGCTAAGAGATGCTATGATGTATTGAAGTCCCTACCTTCCCCGAAGAGTGTATAAAACTGCTGCAAACCCTGGGCTCAGGGCCTCTCAGAGTCACCAGTTGCTGGGTGTGCGACGAGGACCGAGCTAGCTTGCAATAAACACCTCTTTGCTGCTTACATCGATCTTGGTCTCTGGTGGTCTTTTGGGGATCCCGAATTTGAGAATAACAAGCACCACATAGAAATAAATAAATTAAATAAAGCTAAAAAAAAAAAAAAACCTGAGTTGGGGCCTATTATCTTCGTTGCCTGATCTTTTTCTTATCTATTCTCCTATTCACTGTGACCAAAGAGGTGAAAGGGTAAATAAAGTTTCTAAGCTGGAAAGCTTGAATATAAAAGATTAGGTATTATTAAGTTCCTCTGTTACACCCAGATTCCTGAGATAGTTAAGACAACACCCTACTGGCCATTTAGCCTAGGGCCCTGTGCAGTTCCTCACAGGGCCCAAACCAATAAGTTTGAATGTGTAACCCGCTTACGAATGACCAATCAACCCCCGCCCAATCTGTTCCCACCAATGAATGTGCCAATCACGTTTCAGAGTTGTTGTTCAATTTCCCCACGCCTCATGATGATTTGTTCTGATGTATGCAAAGCCTCCCGCCCTCCCCAAAAAGTGTACTTAAGCTCTGTTTGAACCTCTGCTCGGGGCTCTGAGCTGCGCTCCCTTCTTGAGTGGGCACGGAGTCCCAGCGCGCTGGAATGGATCCCCAATAAATCCCCTTTTGCCAATTGCATGGAGTAAGTCTCTTGTGTGGTCTCTCCCTCCGACGTTCCGCCGGACCCCCCCCCCCTTACAGAGGAACTAATACATTTGGGGGCCCATTGCTAGAGAAGAGGAACCAGGTGATTGATTGTATGTACAAAGCCTGGGAGAAAGGCTAATGACTTCTCTAGAAACTTCTTCTTTGGATACTTGGTAAGAGGTGCCAGGAAAAGAGGCAGAGCTCCTGGCCTGGCAGATTGTGAGCCATCACTGATCAGCAAATGCACATCCAAGTTCATATCATCATATGTGTAAGTGCATGGCCCACAAATGAACAGAGGAAGGAGAAGGGAAACAAACCTGGTGTCAGCAAGCTTCCGTTTATTCTGTAGTGAAGTCAATCAGGCACAGAGGGCTTATTTTCTTTGTATATGAAATTGCCCCCAGGTTCTGGAAGGAGTCTGGGTTTTATAGTTTTACAATGAGGGCAAATTAATCATTGGAGACTGTGGACATGCAGTTTGCACAGTCAGGGACCTAGTTGTGCAGGTTAAAATTTTAATTCAGGCAGTTGTAAAAAGTTTGAAACTCCTTGTCACTGGAAAAACCTCACAACTCAGTAATCACTGCTTATCTTCTTTCCTCTGGGACCCATTGTTACCTAGAGCTTCACTATGCTTAACCCTTTACCAAGACTCATCTGCAATGGTCCAGGGCCCAGCATTTCAGAATTTTCCTTCTTCCTTAAGGACCCATTGTGGTTGGGAATCGGTAAATGTTTGCTTTAGGTGGAGATGCTAGGGGTGAACCCAGGAAGGGATGAAAGTTCGCTTTTTCCCTCAGGGCCCACTGATAGTATTTGCCTAATTCCCCCTCCCTCCTCCTGAGCCACACTGTCCCTCTGATTTTATTGGGGGAGCTGTCTTATAGTAATATTATTTTCCATTACCCTTTAATATGCAGGCACCAGAAGGAGGGAGTGGACTCCAGTAGACCAGAGTGGCTTATGCCAAGGCAGAATGATTTTAGGGTCCAGCACAGAATCCTGGTGTTTTTTGTTGTTGTTGTTTGTTTGTATGTTTTGATTTTCGCTGTTTACTTTGAAGTAGAGACTGGAAGCTAAGTCATTCTCCACACCACAGTGTGAACAAGAGCAGAGCCATAATCTAATACATGTAATTAATCCATTTTCCAGGACTTGTGGTCATTTTTTAATGTCACAGTTGAAGAAACATTTATAACAGAAGTGAAACACTGAGAAAGGCTATGTGAGTTGTCCCAGCCATATCTAAAGAGTGGCAAAGCCCAGGTTGAATTCAGGTTGATCTGGCTACAGTGGATGACCCTCAGCTCATTTCCTCACGCAGAACAGGAAATATGTCAGCAACAATAGGGGCAGCAGCTCAAGGAGTCATCCTGGTTCCCATGGGATACTCTTTCAGTGGCAGCATTTTAACCTCACAAAATAAGTGATGTAGAGTTTTCCATTTTAATAAAGAGCTTCATGTTCATTTTCTTTCATACTTCTCACAAGGGCTGCAGAAAATGCTACCTACATATCATGGGTGAAAAAATGGAAGTACTGAGAAATTAAGTGATTTGCCAATGGATTTGCAACTAGTAAGCAACATATCAAAGGCTAAGCTCAGTGTTTCTGTTAGTATGAGCCCTTTTAAGGGACAGTCCTCATTTTTTAAAAATTAGCCCTTACAATGCCTGATAAGAAAATAAACCTTACAATGCCTAATAAGAAGTGTAGGGCTATGGAAAATAACATTTCTACAAGATAGCCCCCAGGTTCAGGGGAGGGAGGGAAACTAGTCAAACAATTAGACCTCTCACAACACATCCTTTCCCAGTAACAGTGGGCCCTAAGAGAAAAAGGAAACTTTTCATCTCTTCCCAACCACAATAGGTGCTGAAGGAGGAGGCAAATACTGAAATACTGAGCTCTGGACTTTGACTCTCCCCCATTACCGATGAGTCCTGGAAAGAGAAAAACAAATAGTGAAGCTCTAGGTAACAGTGAGTCCCAGATGAACAAGATAAGAAGTGAACACAGAGTTGTGAGCTGTTCTCAGCGACAACAAGTTTCAGACTTTTTACAACTTTTTTCCTGACTGCCTAAACTGACCCATTTGCCTCAGTCTTCAATGATTAATTCACCTCATTGTAAACTAAAACTCGGACTCCTTCTGTAACTGACAACCATTTTCATACCCAGAAAATGAGCCCTTACAATGCCTGACTGATTGTCTCTACTGCAGAATAGAGAAAAATTTGCTGATCTTATTTGTGTTTTCATAGGGTGCTGAAACCATGTTGGTTATTTTTGATTACAGGAAGCTGATCCAAATCAGGAATAAACCTATTTGACAAAGGAGGTGGAGTCTTTCACCTAATTCCTATATCTAAAGCACCCTGAGAGGTTTGCTTTCCCAGTCCTTCAGTGGGTCTTTTTCTTCCCCTTTGTATCATGATGGACCTTTTGGTTAACATGTAATTTTTAATAAAGTGTTTCTCTCTCTGTTTTTTCCTTATTTCCTGAACATAGCAAAGGTGAACTTCATGAAATCAATCCATTTGTGAGAACCATGGAAAAGTTCTTCACTGAAAAGAGTATGCATAATTTTCTTTGTCATTGCCAATTCACATTGTAAGTGTGATTGCATTGATAATTGATTTAGAAATAGTGTATATAGAGAGGAAGCCCTCTTCATTGTTGTTAATGAAGTAGAATTACTTCTAATCATAACATTTTGCTTTAGGGATCATACCAATTGTTAGTTATTGAAAGACATGTACTTGACTGTTTCTCCATAGTTCCATGGTGAAGGACAATTTTTAAACAATTCAAACTGCTGTAGAACAACACTCATACAAGATACAATGAAAATGCATATGTAGAAAAATGAGATGAAAACATCTGAGATACTCAAAATGCAAATCATATGTTGGTTTGTGTGTCAGTGTTAGATGGTACATGTTTCTAAAGGTTGAGTCTGAATTCCTATGCTGATCTTTTTACAGTGGAGGCATGGTCGGTACCACCTACATCTGCAGCCCACATATGGAAAAACATCCCTCTAGAATGTGGTGACTCTCCCTCAGGATGGTAGGCCATGACTTAGCAGTGCAGTTGTCCCTCTCAAGGGGACTGCCTGAGAACTGATTGATGGTAAATTAATAGCCCTTCTCCAACAGTGAAAAACCTAAAGAGCTTTTATTTATGTTTATTTTATCTACCAATATTTACCCTGTTGGGAATTAAAACTGAGAATTAAAAAAAAAACCACTGCATTCAGTTAAACATATTACATATTAACACACATAGAATTATTAGTAATGTGTGTGTGGGTGTTTATTTTAGATGTAGGTGGACACAATATTTTATTTTTATGTGGGGCTGAGAATAAATAAAACCTGGTGCCTGCCTCATGCATGCTATGCGAGCGCTCCACCTCTGAGCCACAATCCCAGCACCAGTAAAATATATTTTTATCACAAAAAATATCAAGGGAAAGAGTGGCGTTGTTGGAAAGTTTTAAAAATCTTGCTGTTTGGCTAATTAAAATACAGCCAGATTCCCCTCTTTCTACACTTTATGTTCAACCTGTGTCATGTAACCTGTGGAAAAATCGACACTATACTTTTGAGAGAATTAGAATTAAAAAGGCAAATAGCATTTTTCTATTACAATAAAATAGCTTTGAACCTGTGCTCCCTTAGAAGCAAATCTTGTTTTCCCACAACCTGTCTTGATAATGCTGCTGTATATCATTGCTTTATACCATGTTCTACTGCTCACAGTGGCTTGTTTGTATATAAATATGTTTTACTATTTAGAAATATTTATTTTGTTCTTGTGTTTACCTTTTCCTACTCAAGCCTTTAGTTTCTTGGACCCTTTTTTAATTTAAGCTTATACTACATGACTTGGCAGGGTTTTTTCCTTACACTTTGTTGAGGTATAATTGATTTATATTAAATCAGACAGGTTTAGGTTGTGCCCTGAAGAACCTTCAGCACATCCATCATAATAAATATAACCATTCCGCCCAGAAATTTTCTGCTCCCCCTTTATTACCCTCTTATTTGCATGAAACTGCTGCTGTGCCTTTTCTTACTATAATCTTTGTGTGTGTGTGTGTGTGTGTGTGTGTTGTCAATGGACCTTTATTTTATCATTAATTTACTTATATACAATGTTGAGAATTGAACCCAGTGCCTCATACATGATAGGCAAGCACTATACCACGGAGCTATGACCCCAAACTTTTAATATGTTATATAATCATATATTCTATGTGTTTTGTCCATCTTCTAGCATATTTTTGAGTTTCACATGTTGTGTGTATCTATGCCTTCCATTTCAGTACTGAAAATTTATTTTGTATATATTAAAATTTGTTTATCCATTCACTTATTCACCCTTGATATACAAGGAGATTTAGCTCTCATTAACACACTTGCTGCAGACATTTCTCTGTGGTATTTGTGTAGAATCATGTTTGCATTTCTCTTGGTTGATGCCCAGGAGTGGAATATGTTGACCATGAGATTGGTGTACACTTTAAGAATTTGCCAAGCACTTTCTTTGCAACTGTTCCACATTAACAAAATTTTTAAATTTTATTTATTTATTGGTATGTGGTGCTGACAATGAAACCCAGTGCCTCACACACATGCTAGACAAGCACTCTACCACTGAGCCAAACCCCAGCCCTCTCCAACTTTTTTTCTTTTCTGCTGTTTTAACTCTTATATTTAAATCTGTTTAACTCTTCTATTCTTTTTTTCTTTTCTGCTGTTTTAACGCATTTAAATCTGTTTTAACTCTTTTGTATTCTTTGCTCTTTTACTGCATTTTAGATTCAACTTTTCAGTGTCCAGAAAAAAAAGGCGTACTGTGGGGGCTGTGGTTGTACCTCAGTGGTAGAGTGCTTGCCTAGCAAGTGTGAGGCGCTGGGTTCGAACCTCAGCACCACATAAAAGTAAGTGAATAGAATAAAGGCATTGTGTCCATCTACAACAAAAATATTTTTTAAAAAAAAGCTTGCTAGGCCTATGTTTGGAGTTACAATAAATTTATAACTCAGTATAAGGAAAAATTTAAATTTATAAAAATAGTGAATCTTTTCATATATGACCATGATATATATATCTCAGTTTATTTGGTTCTTTTCTTAATTTCTTTTAAGTATTGTGCATAGTTTTCAGGATGTAGGCCTTAAATACTATCTTAATAACTTCATTTTATTTTTTATGTGGTGCTTAGGATTGAACTCAGTGACACATACATACTAGGCAAGTGCTCTACCACTTAGCCACAGCCCTAGATCTTAAATATTTCATATGAAAAGTTTTGTTTTCTTTTGTTTTGGTACCAGGAATTGAACTCAGGGGCACTTAACCGCTGAGCCACATTCCCAGCTCTCTTTTGTATTTAATTTAGAGACAGGGCCTCACTAAGTTGCTTAGTGCCTCGTCATTGATGAGGCTGGCTTTAAACTCTCAATCCTCCTGTCTCAGTCTCCCAAGCTGTTGGGATTACAGGCGTATGTCACCGCTCCTGACATCAAAAATCTTTTTTGATTTTTATTTTATTCTATTTATTTATTTTTATTTATTTATTTATTTATTTATTTATTTATTTTTACCATTGAGTTAGTTTCTTCACTCAGCAAAGAATTGAACAGGACAGAAAGATAGTAAGAAAGCAGCAGGATTTTTGCAAGAGCAAAGGTAGATAAGTAACAGACTTTTCTGAAGAAAAGGTACCCTGGAACCACAACCTGGAATCCTAAAGGAAAGTACTGACTGGTTCTTTTCATACGTTTTGGGCCTTCCTCCTTTTTCAAACTTTTCTCCCTCTACTCTCTCCTTACTTTTGCTCATTGGAATCACGTGTGTACACATCTATTTTAGTCTTTCTGCTGATTCCCCATTTGTGTCCATGGGCACATTTGTCAGCTAGGAATTTGGCCTTGTTAGGGGACCATCATTGTGCTCTTACTGTCTGGATCTGCCTCTGGCTTCCTTCTTTGCCATCCTTGCCTTACTGTCCACACCTTTCTGAATCTCCCTCGGGTTGTTATCTGAACATTTCTTTGATGGGTTGTGAAACTTATTTATAAGTACTTAACCTTTTTTATGTCTATCATAAATGGTGCTATTTCAAAAGTTCAATTACTGCTGAAGGCAAATAGCCATGTCTGTAATTCCACCCACTCAAGAGGAAGAAGGCACAAGTGAAAGCCACCCTGGAGAATATAGTTGGACACATTCTCTAAGTAAATGAATAAATAAATAAATAAATAAATAAATAAATAAATAATACTAACAGTAAAATAATTGAAGGGGACTGGGGTTGTGATTGGCCCTGGAAGTGATCCTTAGAACTACACGACCCCCAAAAAAAATCACTGTCTGATATTTCTTGCTATGATATAGAGGAACTATTGATTTCAAATAATTTTTACAGTGACTTTAATATTTTTGTGTAACTTTATTTGCAGAATTTATCCTTTTATTTTAAGTTTTAATCTTTCATCAGTAAAATAAATTTCTACTTATTAGAATTTTAGAAAGTACAGATAAAATGAAAGACAAAAATCATCATGTTATAGTGTTTTTTCAATGTTTGAAATGTGTTTCATGTGGACTTAAAGATCCAGTATTTCCAAACATTTGATAATGACATTATTGGATTTGAACTGTTAAAAAAAAAAAAAAAGATGGTATAGCCTAGGAGAAATAAGTAGAACAGAAAGCCATACAGTGATGATTTTCTTCTCTTCCAAGATGAATCTTAAACACTGGCCACAAGTGGAGAGAAAGTGTCTCATCCAAACTGGGAGTGACAGTCTCTAGAAACACTAATCTCTTTTAGGACAACTTCTCCTGAGGTACTGGCCGGTACTGGCCACTAATGCTGCCAGCTCAAGGACTCAAATTCCTGAGTGCCCAGACTTGACACACACACTAAATCACCCACAACTTACATAAGCCCAGTCCCCTCCATTGTTTGGGGGCTCATTTTACTTATTTATTTTTAGAGACAGAGTCTTACTGAGTTTCTTCATGCCTCGCTTTTGCTGAGGCTAGCTTTGAACCCGTGAATTCTCCTGCTTCAGACTCCTAAGCTGCTGGGATTACAAGGGTGTGCCACCACATTTGGCCAGAAATACATATTTCACTCAATTTCTCTTAATGGTATAACATCGTGCATAACTATAGGATGCTGGCACAAGGAGAAAGTTGGTCTCAGGTAGTGCAGCTTAAGCTTGCTCAGATTCACCAGTGTTACATATACTGGTATGTGTGAATGCTTCTGCAGCTTTATAATGTGTTCAGATTCATGTGCAGATTACCAGTCAAGATAGAGGGTTATATCATAAGCATTCCTCATTCTGTCCTTTCTAGATTTCTATAAAACTTTGTGTAAACTAGTATTATTTCCTCCTTAAATTGTTTCTAAAAGCTGTACACAGTGCTGCATGCCTAGAATTCCAGGTACTCAGGAAGAAGGGGGCCACCCATAATATTCTCATTTGAACAGCATTGTGTTCGTGAACTACACATTGTGAAAATTTTGTGGATCAGCTCTGTTCATCCAGCATCAATCTCCATGCAAGTTGCTATATCTGTCAGTACGTTTGTCCATGTTATTGCTCTGTGGTGTTCCATGGTGCGGACATGGAGCCCTTCATTGGACACTGTCGCGACCCCTTGCCCGCAAGGAAGACGCAACTCAGGAATCTTCTTTCAGCAGTTTATTCAGGTCCTTGATACTTTTTCTTCTTTCAGCTGTTTATTCAGGCCTTTGTATTGACATGTCTTTTAGCTTCTACTGCTACTCCTACTACTACTTCTACTGCTACTCCTACTGCCACTACTACTACTGCTACTACTACTGCCACTACTACTACTCCCGTGTGCCCCAGCCTTAATAAAGCAGATAAAGCCCCAATGCACAACTGCCACGTGGACTTTTCTCATAGGGTGCCAAGTCACAGCGTGCCAACTCATTCTGATAAGGAGTTGTTTGTCACAGACTACAGGGGAAACCAGCGCCATCTTGTAATGGCGGCCACAGTTCACAGAAACGGCTCACCACAGGACACCCCTGAAAGTACATTGGGGGTGTCTTTAGTTTTGTGGGTGCTTTTGAATCAAGCTGTGACATATGTGATTAGGGATATTTGTGGAACTGTTTCCATTTTTCCAGCATAAATGCCAAGGAGAGCCACTTTGGGGACTATGTGTAATTGTTTAAGAAAGTGCCAAACCTATTTTTAAAGTTGCTCTATAACTTTACATTTCCACCAACAATATGTAATGTGACCCAGGTTCTCTGCCTTTTTGCCAAAATTTGTTTTTATTTTAGTGTCTTTCTTTCAGTCACTCTGATGGATATGGATTGATTTCTCACTGAGGTTTTCATTTCTATGTTCAAAATGGCTAATGAATGTTTTCCATGTCTTTACTTTCCCTCCTTCTGTTTTCTTGAATGAATACAGTTGATCTTCCTGTAGATCTTGTATCCCATGATCAGATTACAGCAATTTGTATGTTGTAGGAGCTTTTTGATAGAATGTTTCTATATAGACAGTTGTGCTGGACACAGCTTTATATTTTCCTTCAGAGTCTGGTTTTATTTACTTTGCTTTATTGCAGTTTCTAAAACTTCCGGAATTTTCCTTTTATTTAAGTGTGATGAGTTTTCATCGTGAGTTGTATCGAATTACATCCAGTGCTTTGTTTTGCATCTATTAAGATGATTATCCATTATTGTGATTATGTATCAACAAACTAAACAAGAAATATTGAATTTAAAAGGCTGATACATGCTTACATTTTTAGGATATTTCTCACTTGGTCATGATGTAATGTCCATATTTTATATGGCCGTGATCAATTTATCAAAAATTTTCGAGGTTTTGCATGTCTTCTTGAGATATATTGGTCTATAGTTTAATTTTGTGATGCCTTTTTTCCCTTTAAAAAATTCAAATACCAGTGGTCTCATAGGATGAGGACAGAAATATTGCTGCATCTTCAAGTTTTTGCAACATTTTGTGTAAACTTATCATTATTTCTTTTTTAATATTTGGTAAAAATTGGCACATGGGTGCATGTCTGTAATCTCAGGTACTCAGGAGGCTGAGGACAGGAGGATTGCAAATTCAAGGCCAAACTCAGCAATCCAGTGAGAACTTTTCTAAAAATGAAAACAGCTAGTGTTGTAATCCCAGCAGTTTGGGAGGCTGAGACATGAGGAATGGGAGTTCAAAGCCAGTCTCCACAATGTAGCAACACTTTGTCTCTTAAAAAAAATACATAAAGAAAAAAGGGCTGGGGATGTGGAACAGTGGTTACGTGCCCCTGGGTTCAACCCCTGGTACTGGAGGGAAAATTTTTTTAAAAAGAAAAGAACAGCTAGTGGTGAAGCCCTTGCCCCCTACCATGTGTCATGCTCTGGGTTTAATTCTCAGCCCAATTAAAACAACAATTTTTTAGATGTCACCAGTGAACCCTCTTGAGCCTAGGTTTAATGGGAATGTTTCAGCCAATTCAAATTATTTTAATAATTTAATAGCTATAGGGCTCTTTGGGTTCTCTCTTTCTCATGAAAGCTTTAATAATTCTCGTTTTTTAAAGAAATGTAGACACGTTTCTCTTTTATCAAAGTTGTTGAATTTGTAGGCCTAAAGCTGTTCATAATCTTTCCTTATTTCTGTATTCTTAAAGTTCATAGGCTCTCCAGTGATATTCTGATTTTTACTTTCTAAATGTATTATATTGTGATCAGAGAACATAGTTTGTATAATTAAAATCCTTTTGGTTTTTTTGGTACTTGTTTTGTGGCTCAGACTAAGGTTGTGTCTTAAAAGTATTCTTTACAGCCGGGCCTGATGGCACACACCTGTAATCCCAATGACTTGGGAGGCTGAGGCAGGAGGATTGAGAGTTCAAAGCAAGCATTCTTCCTGGTACCCTGGAAACCTATGAAAATTGGAAAATTGTCCTGCTGTTTGGGTGGAATGTTCTGAAAATTGAGTGGAATGTTGAAATCTCTAACAATAATCATGTATTTTTCATGTTTGTTTATACTGGCTTTTTCCTTCATATATTTGGCACTCTTTAGGATGTAATGTTGAGGATCACTATGTGCTCTTATGAATTGACACCTTTCTCCCTAAAGGACCTTTTTTATTCCTGATATGATGGTATCTGCCTAGGAGTCTACTTTGCCTCATAAACAAGAAATTGAGAGTAGCATCCCTAGTAATAGGACTGAGTGACATCATCATATACTTCCTGCCATGATACATGTGATAGGTACTTGAAACCTGATCACTTAGTGACAAAGAGTGCTTTGTTCTTGAGCACCTTCTATATATTAGGGATGGATCCAGCACCCTCATGTCTTCATGTCCCATCCTCCAGACCACTCTGCCAGTGGTGGAGGTGATGAAACTGATGATGAGATCCTCAAGTGGGGCATTCCTTGCCCAGTGGAGAACCCAAGATGGAGATCCCAGAGTCTGACTTCAAAGCTCTGTTGGTTCTGTTGGCCTTTTCACAGTGCTCTGCCTAACGTGGTGAGCTGTGGGCTCATGGTGCCATTTCCTTGGGTGAAATAAATATTTTCTTCAGAAGGGGAAGTCTCACAACCGTGTCTTATGCTCACTTCTCAGCTGAATTTAATCTGTGTAAATATCATGGGGGCTCATCTTGGTCAGCAGTGTGGAGCAGAGGTCAATTAATTGCCTCAAATGGTGTCTGGCTGATCTTTGCCTTCAAGAGCCAGACAGTTGTGCCTTCTCCCACAAACATCATCTGCAGTGTCCTTGGAGTTTTCCCATGTTCCCTAGAAAAGGGGCTGTTTTCCCAGTTTCACTGTTTCTAAGGAGTGGCTGAAATGGATTTCTTCTAATCAAGCCAACTACACTCCTTGTCAATGCTTGAATCATAGCTTCTCAGTCACAGTAGGCTTACACAGGAGTTTATGTTACTGACAGCACCTATAACACCAGTGTTTGTGGTACACACCACATTTCAAATACGTGGACTAGGTGGAATGTCCCCATACATAGATGAGGAACTGTGGTTCAGTGGGATGTGTCACCAGTCTGGCATCATTCAGCTAGGAAGAATAAGATCAGGATAGGGCCCAGGCCTTCTGACTACAAATCCATTACTTGGACCATGCTCAATCCTGCTTTACTTGGGATCCTGGAATAGTCATCCCTCCCATAATATTCTGGACCAATCCTTCTGTAGAAACTGCTGCCTCCTGAGCTGCCTCTGGATTTATTGTTTTATTTTTTATCACGAAAACTTTCAAACATACATGAAAGCATGGTGAGATGTTTCCATGTACCTGCCCCTGCACACACTTCAGTAGTTATCACTACCTCTGGATTGCATGTTGACAGTTTCAACATGTAGCACTAAAAGATAAAGCTGTTTCATTATTTGCACGTTACCTACTCTTTTACCTTTCTGTTTAAGAGTTTGCTTGAATCAAATACAGATAAATGCCACACATTGTAGTTTTTAAGCAGTGTCTTTTTTTATTCCTCTTTTTTCCTTCTTATTTATTTATTTTGCTACCAGGAATTGAGCCTGGGGTGCTTAACCACTGAGCCATATTCACAGCATATTTTTGGTTTTTGAGACAGGGTCTTCCTAAGTTTTTCAGGGCTGTGCTAAGTTGCTGAGGCTGGCTTTAAACTTGAAATCTTCCTGCCTCAGCCTCCCAGGTGGAGCTCCTGGGATTATAGGTGTGCTCATTTTTATTGTTATTATTTAATTATTTTGGGGGGATGGTGCTGGGGATTGAACCCAGCTAGGGCCTTGTGAATGCTAGGCAAGCACTCTACCAACTGAGCTGTATCCCCAGCCCCTTTTTCATTTATGATTTTTATTATATATATATATATATATATATATAGTTATATTTATATATACATATATACACACATATAAAATATGTACAAATATTTGTGTGTGTGTATATATATATATATATATATATATATATATTACATACATATATATTATGTAGTTGTAGGACATAATACCTTTATTTCATTTTTATTTGTTTTTATTTTATTTGGTGCCAGGGATCAAACCCAGTGCCTCACACATGCCAGATGGGCACTCTACCACTGACCCACAGCCCCAGCCTTCATTTATTTTTAAATAAATAATTCAAATACAAACATGGTGTGTGTGTGTGGGGGGTGTCTATAATTTTCTGCTTACATGTGGTATTGAGGTGTATATGCATACATATATACACATATATATAATCTTGTCGTGTGATTCTTTCTGGAAATATCCCTGTTCTCTGATGGCAGAACGTGAACTAACAGTTCCACTCAGAAACATTTTTCCACCTGCAACCGTGCCTTGACCTCATGTCTTTTAGGAAATTTGTGGGGAGTCTGTATTGTTTTCTGATCTTGCAGATTTGGTTCTGAGAACCTAAGGACTTGTACCTGTCTGACCTGTAGTTTGATTGGCAGCTGGAGCTTGATGGTTAACACTGGAAATGGGATTTTGTCAAATGTACTTCATGGAAGCCTGAAGATACATTAGGCTTTCAATGGTAGCTTGTAAGTATATTTGTGTGTGTCTGAGGGAGAGAGAGAGGCAGACCAACCTTTCATTACACTGAAATATCAAGACATGAGACTTAAATAATGTGGATTTCAATTAAGCATTTTGCAGTATCAGATTACGAATGCCACAAAAGTCTTCCATGGTGAAGATGAGTTGCTTAACACAAACTCATGCATTCAGTAGACATCACCTGCATACCTCCTTGGGCATTGAGCTTTGGTGATTTCAGGTGGAATGAAGAGCTCATCCTTGGGTTCGGTGCACAGTCATAGACACTACATAGGGCAGAAGTTTTGTTTTTTTTTTAACAAAATTCACATTTTATTTAGATTGAAATAAACTATACAAAATTGATTTTCTTCACCAAAAATAACAGCAATATTTTCTGTATTATTTCTAGATAAACCACAAAACATTTATTTTGTAGGTTTTCCAGGTTTTGCTTATAAATCAAGACGAGGCAGTAGATATAGTCATGGAAAAAGAAAACAGACAAGTTGCCCATATCCACAGCCTCTGATTCTGTCTTGACCATGAAGCAGAAGTGTTCACCATTTACCTGCTAAAATGAAGATGTAGGCTTATAAAGACATAGGCTCAACAAAGGAATGTAAACAGCAACGACCAGATGTGGAAAAACTATGGCAAGCTCTTCCACTCAAATTTTAACTGTAACTTTTTTTTTTTTTTTGGAGAGGAGTGAGAGAGAGGGAGAGAGAGAGAGAGAATTTTTTAATATTTATTTTTTAGTTCTCGATGGACACAACATCTTTGTTGGTATGTGGTGCTGAGGATCAAACCCGGGCCGCAAGCATGCCAGGCGAGCGTGCTACCACTTGAGCCACATCCCCAGCCCAACTAACTCTAACTTTTACACTAACCCTAAACCTAACCCTTACCCTTACCTAGCCATAGACCTAACTCTAGCCAAAGTGCTGGTCCTAGCCATAACCCTACCCCTAGTCATAACCTAGCCCTAACTTTAGCCATAACACTAACCTTAGCCATAACACTAACACACTAATCCTAACACTAGTTCTAACCCTAACCAGAGGTGTAACTCTAGCCCTAACCCTAGCCTAAGTCCTAACCCTTATGGAAGCCTTAGACCTAACACTAAACCTTAATGTACCCCAAAACCTAACACTAGCCCTAATCCTAGACCTAAAACTAGCCCAAACAAAACCCCAAACCTAACACTAACACTAGCCTTAACCCTAGCCTAACCCTAGCCAAACCCTAAACCTAGCCCTAGACCTAGCCCTAACCCTAACTCTACAACAAACCCTAAACCTAAACCTAGCCCTAACCTTAACTCTACCTCTAACCCTAAATACCCACACAATAACCTTTACCTAAATATTTCCCTAGCCTTAAAACTAATCGTAACTCTAAACATAACCCTAGCTCTAACCCTAACCATAGACCTAACCTGAACCCTTAACTACCCCAAACCCTAACACTAGCCAAAACCCTAGACCTAACCCTAGCCCTAGGCCCAAACCTAACCCTAAACCTAGACCTAGATCTAGCCCTAACTTTAAAAATACACCTAGCTCCAACCATAAACCTAACCCTAATCCTAGCAAGAAGCCTAGCCCTAGACCTAACTCTAGCCCTAGAACTAGTCCTAGCCCTAACCTGAGCCCTAGTCCTAATTCTAAACATAACCCTAACCTGAGCCCTAGCCCTAACCCTATCCCTAGCCCTAGTCCTAACCCTAGCTCTAACCCTATTCTTTAACCTAACCCTAAACCTAGCCCAACCCTAGTTCTAACCCAGGCCTAAGCCAACCCATAGCTCTAACCCTAGATCTAACCCTAACTATAAAACTAAACCGAACCATAAGCCTAACCCTAACCCTAACTCTAACCATAAGTCTAAACCTAAATCTAACCCTAACCCCAGCCTAAACCTAGCAGTAGCCTAAACCCCAGCGCTAACCCTAGCCCTAGCTCTAACACTAGCCCCAGCCCTAACTCTAACCCTAGCCCTAACCCTGGCCCTAACCTGAGCCCTACCCCTAAACCTAACTCTAGGCCTAACCCTAGTGAAAGTTCTAACCCTAAACTTAGCCATAATCCTAGCCCCAAACCTAATCCTTACCTTCAACTGAAAACTAAACCTAGCCCAAACACTACACCTGGCCCTAGCCACAACTCTAACTCTAACCCTAACTCTAACACTAGCAGTAATTCTAGCCCTAGACCTAACCCTAACCCCAAACCTAGCCCTAACTTTAACCATAACCCTAGTTTTAGGGCTAAACCTAACTCTAACAGTAGATCTAACCCTAACGCTAACCCTAATCCTGATCTTGACTCTGAATTAACACTAACCCTAGCTCTAAACCTGACCCTAACCCTAACCCTAAACCAAACACTAGACTAAGCACTAAACCTAATTCTAAAACTAGTCTTAACCATAACCCTCACCACAAGATTAGCCCTAGCCCTAATTCTAGCCCTAACCCTAACACTACCCTAACCCGAATCCTAACCTGAACATTAGACCTAGCCACAAATATAATTCTAGCCCTAACTCTCACCCTGGACTGACTCTAACCCTAGCCCTAAACCTAAACCTTAAACTAAACCTAACGCTTACCTAACTTTAAACTAAACCTAATGCTTACCCAACCATGACCCTAATCCTGACACTCACCATAACACTGACTCTAACCCTAACTCTAAACCTGACCCTGATCCTAACCCTAAACCTAACCATAACTCTAATGCTAATGCTAACCCTGACCCTAACCATAATGCTCACCCTAAACCTAACATAGCAGTAATTTTAGCCCTAGACCTAACCATAACCCAAACTCTATCCCTAATTTTAACCATAATTCTAGTTCCAGGCCTAAACCTAGTTCTAACAGTACCCCTAACCCTAACCTTAACCCTGGCCCTAACCCTAACCCTAAACAAAGCCCTAACCCTAGCTATAACCCTAACACTAAACCTAACCTTCACCCAAAGGCTAACCCTAAACCTAACCCTAACCCTAAATTTTATCCTAATGCCAACCTTGGGCTTAGTCTTAACTTTTACACTAACCCTAACCCTAAACCTAAACCTAAACCTCATCCTAGCCCTAGCCCTATCCATAGCCCTAGACCTAAACTTAACAATATCCCTAGACTTAACCATAAATATTGCCCTAACCCTACACCTAGCCCTAACCCTAACCCTAACCCTAACCCTAATGCTAAACCTGCCCTAACCCTAACACTAACCCTAAACCTAAGGCTAGCCCTAGCAGTAATTCTAGCCCTAGACCTAACCCTAACCCAAACCCTAGCCATAACTATGACCATAACCTTAATTCTAGGCCTAAACTTAGCTCTAACAGTAGCCTTAAACCTAGACCTAAACCTAACCCTGACCCTGTCTCTGTCCCTAACACTAACCCTAGCTCTAAATCTGACCCTAACCCTAAACCTAAACCCAACACTAGATCAAGCACTAACTCTAAAACTAGCCCTAACCATAACCCTTGCCCTAAATTTAGCCCTAGCCCTAATCCTAACACTAACCCTAGTCCTAATCCTAGCCTGAATACTAGACCTAGCCCCAAATTTAAGTCTAGCCCTAACTCTCTCCATAGCCCTAACTCTAACTCTAACCTTAAAGCTAAACATTAAACTAAATCTAAAGTTATCACCAACCCTGACCTTAATTCCAATACTGACCGTAACCCTGACTCTAACCCTAACCCTAAACCTGATCATGACCCTAATCCTAAACCTAACCATAACTCTAACCCTAACCCTAACCCTGACCCTAACCCTGACTCTAACCATAATGCTCACCCTAATTCTAAACCTAGAAGTAATTCTAGACCTGGACCTAACCTTAACTAAAACCTTAGCCCTAACTTTAACCATAACCCTAGTTCTAGGCCTAAACCTAGCTCAAACAGCAGCCCTAACTTGAACCATAACCCTGCCCTAACCCTAACCCTAAACTAAGCCCTAACCCTAGTCCTAGCCCTAACCCTAGTCCTAGCTCTAACCCTAACCCTCACCCAAAGTCTGACCCTAACCCTAACCCTAACACTAAATTTTAACCTAATCCTAACCCTAACGCTTACACTAAACCTAGCTCTAGCCCTAAACATTACCCTAAGTCTAGACCTAGCTGTAAACCTAGCCCTAACCCTAGGCGTAATCCTAGCCCTAACCCTAAACCTAGATCTAACCCTAACTCTAACTCTAAACCTAATACTAAGAATAAACGTAACAGTAACCCTAACCATAGCCCTAAACCTAGCCATAACACTAACCCTGACCCTAAACCTAAACCTAACCATAACACTAAACCTAACCTTAGCACTGACCCTAAACCTAACCTTAAATTTTACCCTAACCCTAACACTGGACTTAGTCTTAACTTCTACACTAAACCTAACCCTAAACCTAAACCTAAACCTAACCATAGCCCTAGCCCTAGACCTAGACCTAGACCTAAACTTAACAATAGCCCTAACCCTAAACCTAGCCCTAACACTAGCCCCATCCCTAATCCTAAGCCTCACACTAAAAGGAACCATAGCCCTAACCCTAGCCCCTAGCACTAATTTTAGCCCTATTCGTAGCCCTACTGTTAATGCTAGCCCTAACACTAACCCTAACCCTAACCATAACCCTAACCCTGACCTGACCCTAACCCTAACTCTAAATGTAACCCTAACCCTAATGCTAACCCTGACCCTAACCCTTACCCTAGCCATAATGCTCACCTTAACCTTACACCTTACCCTAAATTTTGCCCTAACACTAAACCTAAACTTTTACCCTAACCCTATCCTAAAACTACCTCTAGCCCTAGTCCTAGTCCTAACATTAACCTTAGCCATACTCCTAATCCTAACCCTACCCTAGCCAAAGCTATAGCTTTAACCCTAACCCTAAAATTAGCCCTAACTCTTGCTCTAACCCTAACCCTAAACCTAACACCAGCTCTTAACGTAAACAAAAACCTAAAACTAAAGCTAGCCCTAACCCTAGGATTGATTCTAGACCTAACTGAAACCCTAACCCTAGCCCTGACCCTGACTCTGTCTCTAACACTAAACCAAGCACTAAACCTGACCCTAACGCTAAACCTAACCCTAAACACTAGACCTAGCCCTAACCCTAACATAAAACTAACCATAACCCTAGCCTTAACCCTAGCACTAACCCTAACAGTAACCCTACCCTAATTTTAGCACTAACCATGCCCTGGCCCCAAACCTAACTCTAGGAATAACCCAAGCTCTAGACCTAACTCTAAACCTAGCCCTAAAACTAAACATTAAACTAAACCTAATGCTATCCCTAACTATGACCCTAATCCTGACACTCACTGTAACCCTGACCCTAACCCTAACCCTAACCTGACTCTAAATCTTACTCTGACCATGAACCTAACACCAACCATGACCCTAACCCTGACCCTTACCATAACCGAACCCTACCCTAACCCTAATGCTAAAGCTAACCCTAACCCTAACATTAACCCTAACCCTAACAGTAATTCTACCCCTAGACCTAAACCTAACCCAAACCCTAGCCCTAACTTTAAACATAACCTTAGTTCTAGGCCTAAACCTAGCTCTAACATTAACCCTAACCCTAATCACAAACCTAACCCTGACCTTGTCTCTGAAGCTAACACTAACCCTAGCTCTAAACCTGACCCTAACGCTAAACCTAAACCTAACACTAGACTGAGCACTAACCCTAAATCTAAAACTAGCCCTAACTACAACCATCAAACTAACATCAGCCCTAGCCCTAATATTAGCCCTAACACTAACACTAACCCTAGCCCTAATCCTAGAGCTAACCCTAGCCCTAGTCCCAAACCTAATTCTAGCCATAACTCTAGCCCTGGCTCTAACTCTAACCCTAGCCCTAACCATAAACCTAACCCTATCCCCAACGCTAACCATAATCCCAACCCTGACCTTAACCCTGAACCTAACCTTAGCCCTAAACCTGACCCTGACCCTAACCCTAAACCTAACCATAACCCTAACCCTTATGCTAACCCTGACCCTAAACCTGAACCTAACCATAATGCTCACCTTAACCCTAAATCTAGTTTGTGATGCTGTTTTTTCCTCATGTAAAATGCAGTGTCCAGCTCTAATAAGGATGCACACCTGGGCAGAGCATCTGTAGCTTTTGTAGGAAGGCAGTCCCACTGCCTGAGATCCAGGTGACTGGTGGGGAGAGCACCAGGTTGGCCTTGGTTTGTGTAAGACTGCCTTCATGTGGCCACCACAGATATTTCTCTCAAAAACTGGTGCACCAGCAAGTTGGGTTTTAAATGGTTCTGTGCTCTCTGATGATCTTTTTTTGTGATAACAGCCATTTTCTGCCTCCAGACAAAATGCAGAATCAAAATATATATTAAATTCAATTGGAGAAAAAATCAGGTTCTAATGATTTCTTCCAGATTCAAGTCTTCTCCAAGCAACTGCCTAGACTCCTCTGACCCTCAACCAAAGTGGCCAGTGATGCTTTGACAACTTCCCAAGGGGATAAAAGGCCATTTGTTTGTATAGCTTTGCATAGATAAGTAGATGACAAATCAGCACCTCAAAGGACACCTTGGGAAGGTCTTATTATAGGAAGAGTTCCAGGTAATTAAACTTTGAAAAAGTGACCTCAATTTCTTTTTTTAGATTTATTTATTTATTTATTTATTTATTTATTTATTTATTTATTTATTTATTTTGTAGTTGTAGATGGAAAACATGCTTCCATGTTTATTTTTATATGTGCCGAAGATTGAACCCAGTGCCACGTGCATGCTAGGTAAGTGCTCTGCCACTGAGCTACAGCCCCAGCCCATGACCTCAATTATATACTATTAGAACTCAACAGATCTTAGAATTCTGCTAACCAGGCACACACATTCTAGAGAGAGTGTCTTATTCAGCTCATGTGGTGGAGGTGTTATGTCAGATTTGTGGGACCCCAATAGACCTCCAGGAGCCAAATCCAATGCAATCACACAAGAGTATTTATTGCAAGCTTGAGCCTGGACTCACAACTCTTCCCCACGCAGTGGTCCCAGGAGGTGAGTCCCAGTCCTTTGTTCAGTGAGATTTTATAGGTTTTGGGGATACTCTATGCATCACAACATCACACAGCAAATCATTCCATACAGCAGGAAAGTCAAACAACAACTCTTAACATTGATTAGCACACTCAATGGCAGGGACAGGTTGGGTAGGGGTGATTGGTTAGTACAAGAGGGGGATTCGTTTGAACTGATTGGTTTAGGCCACATGGAGTGTACGTGCTAAACTACATGATTTCCCAACATGTTATTAACCACCATAAACTACTTGGGGTCATCTGGCATTTCAGGTATTTTCCCTGTCTCATGCTGATTGGAGGTTGCTAGGGGGGTTGCTATGGGTCTTCACCTAGCCTGACTGAGTCAGGGACACCTGGTGCTGCAGACCTCTCCTGTTATTTACAGACAAACAACTCAGCAGGGTGGGTGTGTGCTTAGGAGTGCTCTGTGTGTTTTTCCAAGGACAAGGGTCACACCCCCTCCTTAGACAGACCTTGAGGTAGAAGCTGCTGTTATTTATTTATTTTCAAAAATGGAGTCACATCAGTTTCTCAGAGGGAAATGGGCAAGAGAACTAGATATTTTCTTGATTTCTGTAAATCTTTGAAGATTCCAGGAAAAAAACGTCCAAATTTTGACTCAGCCCTCACACCAGACCCTTGTGGTCTCTTATTGAGAGCCACCCACAGACAAAACAGGGCAGCCCCGAGAAGACCCATGCAGTCAAGTCCTCATCTGTGATCACATCTGAGGAGTCCTTTGACCTTCCCCTTCTTTGTGTTTGGGGGGGGTAGGGGGGATGGAGGCAGGAATTGCAGCACGGGACCAGAAATGACAGGAGTAAATTATTCCATGTTGAATCTGTGGCAGAAATTTCATGTTTGTACCACTGGACATGGCTGGTAGGGTGGATATTTAAATGCTGAATACTATTTTGTTTCTTACTCAAATGTTTATCCATAGACCTTATTCTGTATCCCAGTGTTACCACTGTATGGAGACCTATGTATATATTTATATATACCTGATCTGGGTATAAGAATTTTAAATTGTGATTATCCTCTGTGGAGTCAGCCAGTATGACCAACATTAATTTTCCTCCTACATATTAGAGAGTCTCTTTGCAGAATTCCATGCAGATCATCATGGAGCTACTTGTTAATTCTGTCCCCTTGGGGAATGAGCAAGAACAGCACATAACCAACAAGAATATCCTTGTTTTAAGGTTAGGTGAGACTTCTGGAGAAGGGCCTTCACAGACAGGATTTGAAGATAACCAAGACAGGTTCAGAAGAAATACCAAATGTGGGTACTCCCCTAAATCTTGTCCTAGGAATTTACCACTTGTACGACTCACATTCCTATCCCCAAAGAAATCTAGACTGCATTATTTTTCCCTGGCAATATAATAGGTATAAAAATCCAGATTACATACTTGTAGAAGTTACAAAGCAAATATTTTCACTTCATTTTAAATGTTTATTGGGCACTGAATATTTCTTTTCTGTTGCTACTCTTTTTGTTTTAGCTCCCTGCCCCTGGCAGTCCATTTATCAGTCATCTCCACTGACTTTTAGTTCTTTTTTTTTTTTTAATTCTTTTTTTTTTTAAGAGAGAGTGAGAGAGGAGAGAGAGAGAGAGAGAGAGAGAGAGAGAGAGAGAGAGAATTTTTAACATTTTATTTCTTAGTGTTCAGCGGACACAACATCTTTGTTGGTATGTGGTGCTGAGGATCGAACCCGGGCCGCACGCATGCCAGGCGAGCGCGCTACTGCTTGAGCCATATCCCCAGCCCGACTTTTAGTTCTTTTACAAGTGTTAAAAACTAACACTTTTACCACCAGTAAATTATTGACACAGACAGGAGTAAAGGTTATGCAAACAAATGAAGTGCCATTACCCTCTCCCTCCCCCCACACAAATCACTATAGCCCTATTAGTTAAGGAGTGTGTCCTCACATGCCTTCATAATATTTAAGTAAGAAATATCATTTCTTGCAACAGTTCAGCCTTTCAATGCCGGTGAAATGTGATGTGATTCAAATATACCTTCATTCAGCCATGCTGCAGGGAGAATGTACATGTGTCCTAGTGGGTTGCATCAGTATCATTGGGTTGTCATGACAATGCCACAGATGAAGTTAAATAGAAATTAATTTTTGCTAATACCAGAATCTGCATATCAAGGTGCTTGATGGAATAATTTTCTTTAAGACTCAGTCTTTGATATGTAGATTGACATCTTCTATTTCTATGTTTGCCTGGCATTTTCCTGTGCTTTTCTGTGTTCTTATTGCTGCTTTTTATAAGTAGAAAAAGTTAATTCGATTAGACTTTATACCAATTAATTGTGTTAACATTATTCATGGGGCTGGGGCTGGGGCTCAGGGGTAGAGCGCTCACCTCGCAGGTGTGAGGCCCTGGGTTTGATGTTCAGCACCATATAAAAATAAATAAGTGAAATAAAGGTATTGTGTCCAACTACAGCTAAAAAATAAATATTTTTAAAAAGCATTATTCATGTCGTTAAGATCCATATATTAAAAAGAGTCACAGTGTGAAGCACTAGGTATTCAGAACATCCATATAAGAGATTTGGTGAGAGCACACTTCAGCTGGTTACATAAACTAGTCTCCTTCTGAAGACACACTCCCAGGAAAGGAAATACTGAGTGAAGGGATATGCCCAGGTAACATTTTAATAGCTGCAGTCAGATTACATCCCATCATAGAAGGGCTGCTAATGTTACATTGCCACGAGAAATCTCTATTTGTAGCTGCTTCTCTGCACCCAGGATTCTCTGAGTGTTAGCATTTTGGTTAATCTCTTGTCTATTTGGCAAATTGAATCACACTGTTTCTTTTGCTAGTTTTCTTCTAATTTCTCAACTGACAACCTTAATTACCTTTCAGTTGATTATCAGCTATTTAATTTTTTTCTTCCATACATCATTCTCAGATTCTGGAAACTATATTGTGCTTTTCTGTAGCCTGTAGTCTCCAAGCAACTTGGTTTGACATAGCTCTGTTACTGAAGACTTCCCTTAACATGCAAAAAGGATAAAAAATAGTCTCTCAAGTCAAAAGAGCCTCCTGGGCTAGCATCTGTAAGCTCTGTCTTTAAAATGGCAAAGAAACAATATTTCTCTAAATGGACATCCCCTATACCAGGAAATCAGACTTTGAGAAGCTTAGAAGAAATTCCATAGGTTCTGTCCTGGGTACTTCTCAGTTCTGACACATGCTTCTGATAAAGCGTTTGATATCTAGATGCCTGTGTTTCCTCATCTCTACAATTGGATGTTTTTAAAGGACTCAGTTGGTTTAATGAATTCTTGGGGACTATTTATTAGTAGGGGCTGTTTCTCCACACCTGACAAGACACCTTGAAGTTACTGTGTAGACACTGCTTAACCATTATTTGAAACCATATCAATTTTCTTTTAGAAACTTATAACATTTTTATCATGGGCACTCATATCATCCATATGCCAAAATAAAATATGTCAACTCTTCCTTGTTTGCAATCCAGAGTCCAATTCTCTGAGGTTTCATGGTAGTGACAATAATTATATACCCTCTTTTTGCTCTGTGCCCTCATTAAAAACAAACAAACAAACAAAAACCTGCTGCATGCCTCTATAACCCATGTCCCTCTTTGTTTTGAAACACAGTGTTGTAGGGACAAAGGAGGCAAGGCACCAAAGATAGCAGGAAACAGTTTTATTTGGCTGCAGCCAGGTCCAGAGGGTACAGCCTTTGCTATAATCAATCAATCCCTTGAACCCCGAGTTCAGGGAGTTTATAGTTTTATATCCAGCATGTAAGGGAAGGGGCACAGAAGTTCACAGCCTGAAGAAGTTCACATAAAAGCAGCTTTTTCTTTCACTGTTCTGGGCATGTTAACTCTTCAAGGTCAACACCTGAGATGGGGAGAGCTTCATCTCCCCTTTCTTTCTTCCCCCTGCCAGCTGTTACCTGATATACCTAGCCTAGTTATCTCATTAGATCAGAAGCCAGCTTGTCACAAGTTATGAAGGATTCATTTCTGTTTTCTGTAAAAATATCAGGATGTCTGTATGGCCTGGCCATTAGTTGATGTTGTAAAGCTGATTGGAATGCCTACCCATGTCCTGAACTCACCCATGTCCGGTTTTCCCTGACCATATAACAACCCTTTCCTAAACCTTAGTGACGCCTCATAAATTCTGGCCTTCCCTGGCTGGATAACGACCCTCTCTGAGTCTCTAAGATCTCCATAAATTCTGATGCCAGGGCCAGCAAAAATGTAAACTTGTGTTATGCTCCTCAGAGCGTTGTTATCTGTAACCCCCCTTTTGTGTAACTTTTTGGGCTATAAAACTGGGCCACAAAGAAGCCTTGAGGCTGTCCTTGACTCCCACGATTTTGAGGGGCAAGGCAGCCCAGCCGGTCGAAATAATAAGCTTGCTTTAATTTGATTTTAATTGGAGTCAGTGGTCTTTTCTTGCGTCGTGGTCTAACATTTTGGAGTTCCCCAGCGAGATCAAACTGCAGGACCAGACTGCAATATCAGGCTGCTGGAAATTCTGAAGTCGGACCTTCGCTCCCGGGCTCCGGGCTGGAGAGCCACTCTAGGGGGTGCGCACCTTGAGATGTTCCAAGGCCCCAGGGTGAGCCTTTGGTCCTCGGAGAGCTGGAGTGAACTGCTGCACTAAAACAATTAGCAAGCATCTGGGGGAGGAGGCCTCCATAGGTAAGTGGCGCCTTTATAACATCTGATATCCGGTTAAGGGAGATTTCTTCTGATGACAGAGAGGTGGCCTGGCGAGGTTCACATATACTCCTGTCCAGACAGTAATGAGAAATCGTTCTGGTCCTCTGTTCTGTTCTGTAGGGAATTCCTCTGGAAGGGTAGAAAGGTGCCCACGGGCACGCACGCACTCCTACCCCGGAGTTTTAGCAAGACGTTGCATTGCTCCTCCGATTTTCTGTTCTGGTGCCGGGTTTGTGTTTCCTTGTGTTTTGTTCTGTGTTCTATATGTTTTTTCTGTCTTTTGTTGTATGAATTCTGCGGTGAAACTTAAGGAAAGTGGACATCAAAATGGATAATAAAGCAAGTAAGCCTGATAGCCCTTTGAACTGTGTTTTAAGGAATTTTGATAAACTTTACCCCTCTTTTGTTAAGCAGAGCTATGATTATCCCATCACCAAGAATTGCCTCCGAACTTTCTGTGAGGCAGAATGGCCCACTTTTGGCCCCCTGAGGGCACCTTTGATCCCCAGGTGGCATGGGCTGTAATTAATGCCACTCTTGGCAACCCTGGCCACCCAGATCAAATAGGATATATCCTACCCTGGGCAGAAGCAACAACTAATCCACCCCCTTGGATGAAGGTTTGTATGGTCCAAAATGTACAGGGAGGGCAGGCCCTGATTGTGACCAAAAAAACTTCCCAGGAGCCCTCAATTAAGAACCCTGTTTTACAGGACGCTCAGGAGGATTTCCTCCCCCCCCCCCCCACTGGGGCTCCTCTTTATCTCCCTGCTGCTGGTGCGGGAACAATGGAGACAGCTGCAAAAACTGCACCACCGCCTCCCTCCCCCTCCCCTGAGCCGCTGCAACTACCTCATTCCACCACTCCTTCTGCTATCACTTCCCCAAATAAGCCAGCCCCTGTTTTATCCCCTCCCCATACCCGACAGGGTTGCCCCTATGGAAGGCCTGATTCTATCCCCCCCCCCCCAGGCAGACCCGCAGGCACTGTTTCTATTTCTATCCCAGAGGAAGAGGTGACTCCCACCCCTGTCCTTCCTCTCCGCCAGGTTCCAGAAGGTCGTTATATATATGTACCGTTTTCCACAATGGATCTCTACAATTGGAAAAATCAGAATCCCCCATTTAGTGTGGATCCTAGTTCCCTGATTTCCCTGGTTGATTCTGTCTTTTTTAATCATCTCCCCACCTGGGATGACTGCCAACAGATTCTGCATACCCTTTTCACTATGGAGGAAAGGGAGCGAATCCTGGCAGAAGCAGCTAAAGTGCTGCCTGGAATAAACTCTCTTATGCAGGACGAGAAAATGGAAGTAATCAACTTGGCTTTACCTAAAGGAAGACCAGACTGGGATTATGGAACGGCTGAAGGAGAGCACTCAGTGATTACCACCAGGCTCTATTAGAGGGTCTTAGGAGGGCAGCTCGCAAGCCCACCAATCTTTCTAAAGTAGCAGAGGTGAAACAAAACCCAGACGAATCGCCTTCAGCGCTTCTCGAACGGCTCCTAGAGGCATACCGTCTATATACTCCTATAGATCCTGAGGACCCGACAAATCTGAAGGCGATTAACCTGGCTTTTGTAGCTCAGTCAGCCCCAGACATCCGTAAAAAGATTCAAAAGATAGATGGCTTTGCAGGGAAGAATAGGTCAGAATTATTGGAGATAGCCCAAAAGGTGTTTGAAAACAGAGAGAGCCTGGATGATCTACTGATAAGGAAAGTAAATCGGGCCACAGTAGTTGCACTAAGGTCTCCCGAAGTTTTCAATTCCAGATAGATGCAGGCGGCACATGGCAGGGGCAAAAGACGGACTCCCCTCCAAATAGATCAGTGTGCTTATTGCAGGGAATATGGACACTGGAAAAATCAGTGCCCCCAACGAAATCAAAAAGACTTTCCCCCAGCTGCAGACCGGAGCCCCTCAGCCAAAACCGGCTCTAACTTTAGAAGAATAGGGGGACCATGGCTCTTTCAAACTAGGCTCCCGAGAGCCAATGGTAACCTTCACAATTGGGAGCCAACCTGTAAATTTCTTGGTGGATACAGGGGCTTCATATTCGGTGTTACAGAAGCCCCTAGGACCCCTCACTAATGAAACTATGGAAGTATAAGGGGCAACAGGAGAAATTAAAAATTATAGATGAACCACAGATCGGACTGTTGATGTAGGACAAGGAACAGTGACTCACTCTTTCATTGTTATCCCTGAATGCCCTTTCCCATTGCTGGGGCGGGACCTTCTAAGCAAACTTCAGGCAACTATATCATTTTCAGGGGAGATGCCTACACTACAATTGCGGAGTCCTACAAGAGCCTTAACTATAACATGCCCATTAAGTGAGGAATATCTGCTTTCTCAAAATCCTATCCAAGCTTCAGAAGGAAAATGGAAAAAACTATTAATCCAAGAAATTCCTGCAGTTTGGGCTGAAGATAACCCTCCGGGGTTAGCTAAACATGTGCCACCAGTCGTAGTCCAACTAACCTCTGGGGCTATGCCCATTCGGGTTAGACAATACCCCATTAGCTCTGAAGCCAGAGAAGGCGTCAAAATTCATATCAGACATCTCCTAAAAGAGGGAATACTAATTAGATGCCAGTCAACCTGGAACACCCCTTTGCTGCCGGTCCAAAAGCCTGGGACTCATGATTACAGACTGGTACAGGACTTAAGAGAAGTAAACAAACAGGTGGAAACTGTACACCCAACCGTCCTTATACCTTGCTCCGTATGTTGCCACCAGAACATACAGTCTACACTGTATTAGATCTGAAAGATGCATTTTTCTCCATTCCTTTGTCAAAACTGAGTCAGCCCATCTTTGCATTTGAATGGACTGACCTGGAACTGGGGATATCAGGACAACTAACCTGGACTTGACTACCTCAAGGATTTAAGAACTCCCCCACCATCTTTGATGAAGCACTCAACAAAGACTTGAGCCTCTTCCGCAGTGAGTACCCTGAGATAACTTTGCTCCAATATGTGGATGATCTTTTACTAGCAGCAAGGGATGAAAGGGACTGTTTAAGGGCCACCCAGGGTTTATTGAGAACCTTGGCTCAATTGGGGTACCGAGTCTCCAAAAAGAAAGCACAAATCTGTTCTCCTCGAGTTACTTATCTAGGATATGAACTGAGGGAAGGGAAAAGGCTGCTATCCCAAGCCTGCATAGAGGCAATAATGAAGATCCTGAAAAACCAGCCTCTATCTCAGAGCAAAGCCTGTCCAAGAAAGGGACATGACCTTTGTCCTTGGAAAAACCCACAGAGCACTCCTAGGCACATTCCCACCCTGCTAAGTTGTTTATCTACAAATAACAGGAGAGATCTGCTGCCCCAGGTGTCCCTGACTCAGTCAGGCTAGGTGGAGATCCATAGCAACCCTCTAGCAGCCACCAATCAGCATGAGACAAGAAAATACCTGGGATGCCAGATGACCTTCCCAGTAGTTTATGGTGGTTGATAACATATTGGGAAACCATGTAGTTCAGCACGTACACCCCTCTTTGCTCAAACCAATCAGTTCATACCAATACCCCTTTTGTTCTGACCAATCACCCCTACCCAACTTGTTCCCGCCAGTGAATGTGCTAATCATGTTTTAGAGTTGTTATTTGATTTTCCCGCGGTGTGTGATGATTTGCTATGATGTATGTGAAGTCCCTGCCCTCTCCAAAAAATGTATAAAAATGCTGCAAACCCTGAGCTCGGGGCCTCTCAGCGTCACCAGTTGCTGTGTGTGCAAGCGGAGGACCGAGCTAGCTCGCAATAAACACCTCTTTGCTGCTTACATCGATCTTGGGTCTCTGGTGGTCTTTGGGGGTCCTGAATTTGAGCATAACAATCCCAATCCCAACTAATAAAAGGCAAGTTAGGGAGCTCCTGGGGGCCGTTGGGTACTGCCGTCTTTGGATACCTGGATTTGCTGAGATTGCCAAGCCTTTATATACTGCAACTGCAGGGGGCAACTCACCCGTAGTTTGGACTGAAGAAAATGAATTAGCCTTTAAAAATCTAAAAAAGGCCCTGGCACAGGCTCCAACCCTAACCCTCCCTGATATCTCTAAGCCCTTCCATCTGTATGTTCATGAGAAAAAGGGCATTGCAAAAGGGGTTCTTACCCAAAATCTAGGGCCATGGAAAAGGCCTATTGCCTACATTTCAAAAAGGCTGGATCCAGTAGAGTCAGGATGGCCCCATAGCGGCTACTGCACTTCTGGTGAAGGAAACAGACAAGCTTACCCTAGGGCAGACTCTAACTGTGACTGCCCCTCATGCAGTGGAAGCTCTATTGAGGGATGCCACAAATCATTGGATGTCAAATGCCCGCCTCACTCAATATCAAGCTCTACTCCTAGATAAAGACAGATTAACCTTCAGTAAATCCCTGGCCATCAATCCAGCAACTCTGCTGCCAGACAGCAATCCAGAGGAGCCAATTCATGACTGTTCAGAGATGCTGGATGTCATCCAAGGTACTCGAATAGACCTGACTGACATTCCTCTCACCGTCAGAGACACAGACCTTTACACCGATGGCAGCAGCTATGTCCGGGATGTAATAAGGTATGCAGGGGCAGCTGTAGTCACAGGTCAAAAAGAAGTTATTTGGGCCCAGGCTCTGCCCAGGGGCTAATCAGCCCAGAAAGCAGAAATCATTGCTGTGACACAGGCATTGAGATGGGCAAAAGGAAAACGGGTGAATATCTACACAGACAGCCTTTGCTACTGCACATGTGTATGGACAAATATATAAACAAAGGGGACTTCTAACCTCAGATGGAAAGACTATAAAAAATAAACAAGAAATTCTTGAACTACTGGAGGCAATTTTGTTACCAGACAAATTGGCTATTATCCACTGGCCTGGACACCGCAAAGACGATAGTCCTCAGACCCAGGGTAACAACCTGGCAGATCAAACAGCCAGGGAAATAGCCCTTGGAGAGCCAAAATACCAAGCTGTCCCAGAACTCTCCAATTATCCAAAATTTCCAGTTAAATTTTGGGAAGAGGCCCCGTCATATACTACAGAAGAAATAAACTCATACTCCTCAATGGGGGCCCAGCAAAACTGTCATGGCTGGTGGACCCTCCCAGATTAAAAAAACTGCATACCTAAGCTGCTAGGGAGAAAATGATTAACTAATCTTCATCAAGCCATGCATTTATCCCCCAAGAAGATGTCAGAATTGATCTCACCCTATGTCTGGCTACCAGGACATCGAGAGATGATTCAAGATATCTCAAATCGATGCATGACATGTGCACAGGTAAATGCTAAAAGGAACCAACTTCCAAAAGGAAACAGGAGTCAAGGTACTGTACCTAGTGAATTTTGGGAACTAGACTTCACTGAAATTAAACCTGGCCTATATGGATATAAATACTTGCTAGTCTTTGTTGATACTGTCTCAGGCTGGGTAGAGGCTTTTCCAACCCGGACAGAAACAGCACAAATAGTAGTTAAAAAACTAATAATTGAGATTGTTCCTAGATTTGGCCTCCCTCTAATTTTGGGGTCTGACAATGGCCCGGCCTTCACGGCCAAATTATCTCAATTGATTTCAAAGGCCCTTAATATAAACTGGAAATTACGCTGTATGTATCGTCCTCAAAGCTCAGGGAAAGTAGAAAGGATAAATAGAACATTGAAGGAAACACTGACTAAATTAATTCTTGATACTGGTGGTAACTGGGTTGATCTCCTGCCTTTTGCCCTGCTGAGGGCCCGTTGTACTCCTTATCGGGAAAAATTTACTCCTTATGAAATAATTTATGGGCGGCCACCGCCTATGGTTCCCAGAATACATCTAGATCTGCTGGGAGACATTCCAGTCTCAGAGGCACTTAAAGGGTTACAACTAATCATGGATAAGATCTTTCCTCAGGTCCAGGCTGCTCAACCCATGGACACAGATCACCTGATCATTCATTCCAGCCTGGAGACTGATGTGCTGATAAGATGGTTAAAAACCAACAGTCTTGAACCCAGGTGGAAAGGCCCTTACATCCTGATTCTCTGCACTCCCACTGCCGTCAAAGTTGCTGGCATTCCTGCATGGATTCACCATTCACAGCTTGAGAAGGCACCTGCAGAACCCACTGGAGGAAAATCAAGCAACCAAAGGTGGAAAGTGACTAACGTGGACCCTTTAAAATTAAAATTTCTAAGGGTTAATGTTTTGTCATTAACTTCTCATTTTTTTCCTTGTCATTGTAAACATTATGCTAATGTTTTTCACTTGTTGTAATATATATTTATTCTTGGGTTTTAGCTATGCCAGTTTCAACGAACCTTGCACTCCTTCTGTAGCCCAGGTAGGACCTGCCATTGCAGGATCCCCACTAATATTAAATTGCACTTACTCCTGTCAGGATCCAATAATTGGCCCTATCAGATGGTATAAAGATAACCAAGAAGTTTTTAGTCAGGTGTTCAGGGAGGGACCATGGAAAAACCTCACAGATCAGTCCCAAAGAGGTAATATAAACTTTGGAATCTATAAATACTCAGCTCACCCACGAGATTCAGGGCAATACTCCTGTGTTAAGCTTAAAAAGGGAGCCCTGGTGGATACTGTCTATTCAAGTGCCACTTTAAATGTGGATGTTTCTGTGAGCCCCCTAGAGTCTGTAAATAACCAGAACTTCTGGCTACAATTGGCTGTTGATACTATGAACAAAAGTTCCTTCTGCATACAAGAAGGAAGTTCAGTCCATCAATTGTTAGCTAATAATCTTATGGGCCTGTCTATAAAATATGATGACTATGTTAAGGTGACTGGGGATAGAGTTACACAGCAAAACTGGCCTGTGTCTCATACAGAGCCAGCCTTGCTGGCTTCACTAATTGTCCAGAAACATTGTCTATGCATAGACTGCACCCTTCCTCGATCCCCACCAAATTGCTCGATTGAACAATATATCTCCCTACCCAATGGCAAACGACTTCCTACAGGATGGGTTTTTCTCTGTAATAAGACAACCTTCCAAGCGTTGCTACCAATTTCTCTGGAATCTGCTCTGTTGGGAGGATTTTTCTTTTACTGCCATCCCTGGCATCTCCCCACTGAGTTATCCAAAGTCTGCCCCCCAATTGCAATGACAATGTAATCCTCCTGGATCCACTAGACGTTGCAATTGCAGCAGCTTTCATTCTACCAGTCCGGGACTAATGGTAGGAATTCAAAGAGAAATCACTAAATTAGCCTGAAGTTTTAGCAAAAGAGCTAACCTTACAGCACAAGTTTTAGCAGAAATTAATCAAGACATGAAAGAACTCCGAACCTCAGTACTACAAAATAGAGCAGCTACTGACTTTCTGCTACTGAAACATCATTTGGGCTGCCAACAATTCCCAGGCATGTACTGTTTTAATATTACTGACTATTCTAATGTTATTCAACAACAGATAGATGAAATGAAAAAGGAAATAAACAAGATTCAAATGGACAACTTTTGGCCAGACCTAAAAAACTGGTTTCCATGGTTAACTTCTCTTGCAGGTCCTATAATTTGTATTCTTCTCCTATTAGTTATTGTCCCATTCATTATTAACTATGTGCTCAGGTTTATAGGGCTACAACTCAATTCTATTATGTACCACCGACAGTATTAACATATGTTGCTGACATTGCTGGTTGCTCCCTATCAAAGATTTGAAAGGGACACATCAGAAAAGGGAGGAATGATATACCTAGCTTAGTTATCTCATTAGATCAGAAGCCAGCTTGTCACAAGTTATGAAGGATTCATTTCTGTTTTCTGTAAAAATATCAGGATATCTGTATGGCCTGGCCATTAGTTGATGTTGTAAAGCTGATTGGAATGCCTGCCCGTGCCCTGAACTCACCCATGTCCGGTTTTCCCTGACCATATAACAACCCTTTCCTAAACCATAGTGACGCCTCATAAATTCTGGCCTTCCCTGGCTGGATAACGACCCTCTCTGAGTCTCTAAGATCTCCATAAATTCTGATGCCAGGGCCAGCAAAAATGTAAACTTGTGTTATGCTCCTTAGAGCGTTGTTATCTGTAACCCCCCTTTGTGTAACTTTTTGGGCTATAAAACTGGGCCACAAAGAAGCCTCAAGGCTGTCCTTGACTCCCACGATTTTGAGGGGCAAGGCAGCCCAGCCGGTCGATATAATAAGCTTGCTTTAATTTGATTTTAATTGGAGTCAGTGGTCTTTTCTTGCGTCTTGGTCTAACATTACCATGGGCCCATTTGTAACTTATCTTAAAAATGTAGAAATCTCTGTGAAGCCCAGCTCAAGGCCAGAGGCCTTGTTTGCACATTTCTTCAAAGTACTGTACTGGGTACATTTGTGAAAAACTACTAAGGGGGTGTCCAGCACCTGGAGTGCTGGTATCTTCTCGGCCAGTGGCCAAGTAAACAGGTGACATGAAAATAGGAAGTTTATCTACATTGAATTATTTTGCTGACAGTCCTAAAATCAGCCATGGTGAAGGGGGCTTTCTGTGGAGAAAGGGGGTGCCACTTCAATAGGATTTAGTGATCTTTGCATCCTTCCAGATTAGCTTGTCCTATAATTGATAAACCCTGAATTGCTTACCACATACTCAATATCAACCTATATTTTGATATTTAAAGGTGCTGAGGTGAATTCTAGATGGTGTTTGCCCTTGGTGTAACCTGAACCAGGATTCCCTGGATCCTGGAATGGGAACCTCAAGGTGACACAGATACATGAGAATGTTCTGTTTGTGTTATGTTATATAATACATAGGACTGGATTTTACATACATATATCACAAATCCTGCTTTTCTGAATAATTGTCACTTTCCAAGTCTGATGAAAATTAGGGATGTTGCAAGAATTTTGTGATCTGGTGGAGGGATTTTGGCTTTGGAATCAGACACAGTTCATCTTGAGTCCCAGCCCAGCTCTTTATTAGTTTTGGGAGTTTGTCCATAGGAGGAAACAGATATTACATCCTGGTCATTAGTTCTAAGCCCCAATTGTGAGATAAGTTTGAATTTAATGTATTTAAACAATAGAGTCAAGGCCATGGAAGATCATGGTGTGTGTGACCCCAAGGTCTTCAGACCCCATCTCCTTGTGTTTGCTATCTAATATCTGCAATGGGAAAGAACCTGTGATAAGAATCAAGTGGGAAAGAATAATCTACTTTTGGACACTTCCTGGTTGGAGGTTCCTGTTCCCATGGAGGGCATTGTTCTCCTACTTTTTGGGCCTGAGGAGAAATATTAGGAGACCAGGCCCTTGACTCACTGATATCAGGGGACCCATAGCTCTGAAAACTTGTCTACTGTGAACTGAGATATGACAGAGAGATTCACACTTGATGGTGTAGTTCCCAAAATGTTACTGCTGTTTACTGCTGTGGAGTTCTTGCTTCCCTAATGCTGAAGTATAACACCAGAGAAGCACATGGAGGCAAGTTTAGAGTGGAAAGTAGAAGTTTTATTTATTAAAGCTTTATTTATTAATGGACAGCAGAAAAGAATTCTCTGTAGAGGAAGAAGGGGACTCAAGAGGTGGAATCCAAGTTAGGAGGAGACTTCCCTCTTTTATAGCTAAGGTCTTCTTTTCCCTTTTCTGTGTTGTTACTGGGCTTTGTTCTGTTATCTTGCAGTTATATAATGTAGGTGGGAGGACCCAAAAAGGTGAGAGGCAGATGGGCCAGAGAAGTAGTCTGGGCAGGAAGGGCCTGATTAGCACCTCCCAGTTTGCTGGGACCTGCTTCATTAACATTTTTTTTTAGAAGGGGCTCTGGGCCTTGGGAACATTAACCTTTCAATTTCCCCAAGTGCTGCTCTGCTTTCCTGGGCTCCATTCTCAACATGGCCTTCATTTTCAATTTTACTCAATATTAGACCTGATTTACCTAACTACACTAACTACCAATCTTTAAATCTGGCTTCAAAAACACATACTTTATTAGTGGTATTTTATTAGTCACCTAAATGTACTATGCTGGGTTATGTTATTCAAATCAATTTCAGCTGTTTCTTTTTCCATTTGATAGACCCAACCTGAACTTTTCTTAAAATTGGGAGCCATCTCCCCACAAAGCCACGAAAGGTAATTTTAGCTTTACTATAAATTGCTGCAAATTCTGAACCTGCTTGGAATGCCTGCCTGTGCCTGGAGCTCACCCATGCCTGGCTCTGTGACCAGATAGCAGCCCTCTCTGAAACTTTAGTGACACCTCATAAATATTGGCCTTCCCTGACCAGATAATGACCCTCTCTGAAGCTCTAATAATCCTCATGAATTCTGATGTTGGGGCAGCAAAAAATGTAAACTACCATTAGTGTGATGTTTATCAGAGTTCTGTTATCTGTAAACTCCCTTTGTGTAACTTTCTGGGCTATAAAGCTGGGCTGCAGGAAAGCTGCTGCTGTTGTCTTGTTTCCTGTGGTTTGGGGTGGGAGAAGCAGCCTGGCTGGTCAAAATAATAAGCTTGCTTTACTTTGATTTTAATTGGAGTCAGTGGTCTTTTCTTGCATCATTGTTAATGTGAATAATAGAAATATTTAAATTTCCCTTGTGCCTTACATGCTGTTTTCATTGGATGTTGTCGCTTTAGGAGGTTGCTTCCCAGTTCAATCTGCCTCCTAACAAGAGCAGAAAAGTTAAATGAAATTTCATAGTAATTGTCACTATATGACTTTCAACCATGAATAATATACAGGCATATGTAATCCAGAAACGGAAATTACATTATATGCAAATGTTATGCTGGTTGGAAGCTCTGGGGTGCAATTCCCAGACCTCGGAAAAAAAAAAAAAACCAAAAAAACCAAAAAAAAAAAAAAAAAACCCAACAACAAACCAGGATGCAACCAAGAACCCTGCCATTCTGGCCTTATTCATGCAAGGATTGGACATAATTCCCTGTCACTCAAAAAGAAGGCTTACTGGGCTCATACTGGGGGTGGGTGGGCACCCTCCAAAGCCCTGTCCAATCAGGAGCACTTCCTGACAACTGTCCAATCCTGTGTGCAGCCAGCGAGAAGGGGGCGGGCTTCCTCGAGCTCGTGAGGTCCTTTTCTCCTGAGTTCGCCATTGCTACTGTTCAGCTGCAGGATCGTCTGTGACGTTTAGAGGCCCCGGTTGGGGTGCTGTGCGGGTGCTGAAGATCCCTGGGTCGTAGGCTTGGCTTCTGAGCAGGAGGAAATGGTGAGTGTGGCGTGGCATCCGGATCCTGAGAGGGAGGCGGGCGGCGGCGGCGGGCGGCGGCGGCGGGCGGCAGGGGGAGGGGAAGCAGAGACTGTTGGAGCCTTGGATGTGGCGGGAACGGGAGCCGGCGGACGCGACTCCAGGCAATCTCTCTTTGCTCGGCAGGCTTGAGCTTCCTCGGGGCGTACCTCCCCTCAGTCCCAGTACTCCCTCCCCTCAGTCCCTCTAGCCCTCCAGATGGCGAGCGTGCCCGTGGCAGAACCCCGAACAGCCTTCCCCACCCCCCCCAAGGGCACCCTCAGCCTCCGACTCTAACCCTATCTGGCCGCCATGTGCCTGCAGCCAGTGTCTTCCCAGATGTGGTGGCTGACTGGGGGCAGGATTATCTTCATCCAGTCTCCACCTGCGGGTTTCCCGCGGGAGAGGAGGTGTAGGATATAGGAAGAAGCTTCTTCCTGAGTTAGCTCGTTTGCATTTTTACTTCATTTTTTTTTCTTTACTTTCCTTTTGTTTGTTACTGGACCATTGACGGGAGGGATACTTTAACCACTGAGCTACGTTTCTGGTACTTTTTTTTTTTAATTTATTTTTTAGAAGTAGTCCGAAACAATACCCTTATTTTGTTTGTTTATTTTTATGTGGTGCTGAGGGTCGAACCCAGGGCCTTGCACTTGCTGGAGGAGCACTCTACCGCTGAGCCACAATCCCACCCCACCCCACCCCACCCCCCTTTTTTATTATTATTTGAGACAGAGTTTAGCTAAGTTTCTGAGACTGGCCTTGTTATGGTTTGATTTCTCTAGACTTCTCTATCGCTATTAAATATATAATTCTAACATACCTGCAAATGGATTCCTGTGTGGAGTTTGTTTACATTGTTATTCCTTGATGATTAACATAATGGTATAGTTTCATAATATGCATGGATGTTGTAAGGACTTCTCTCCAAAGCATATTTGGAGATCTTTATCATTAATTAGATTGTGAAACATTTCTAGGTCTCTGTAGCTCCTGTTTTGTTTAATGGTCTCTGTTTTTGTTCCAGAAACACACTGTTTTTGCTATTATGGCTCTGTGGCATAAATTGAAGTCAGATGTTTTGAGGTTTTCTGGTTTACAGTTTACAGAATTGCTTGCTATTCCATAAGACACTGAGGGTTTTATTTTTCTTCTAGTTATGAGAATAATAATATTGTTATTTTGATCAAGATTATATCCCATCTGTAGGTGGCTTTAAGTAATCTGATGGCTTTTTTTAGTCTATAGATGGCTTTAGTTTATCTGTAGATCACTTTAATGTTTTCAGTGTTTTGTAATTTTTCTCATGGAAATTTTTTCTTTTGTTAGACTTATTGCTAAGCATTTTTAAGTTATTTGCAATAAAACAAGTTTTTTGATTTATTTCTCAACACATTCATTATTGTGGGCAAAAGTTATTGATTTTCATACTGATTTATTTATTCTGTAACTTTGATGCATTTGTTTATCACCAGTAGGAATCTTCTGGTGGAAACATTAGGATTTTCTAAGTTTAACCTTATGTCATCTGTAGACATATAATTTGACTTCTTCCTTTCCTATTTGTATCCCTTTAATTTTTGCCTCTTGTCAAAAGCTTCAGCTAAATTTAAGTACAGGAGTGATGGGGGTGGGTGTCCTTTCTATTTTTCATCATTTAAAGGCACCGCATTCAGCTCTTCCCTATTCAGTAGAAAGCTGGCATTAGATTTGTTATGTAGCCTTTGATGTTGAAGCAATTTCCTTCTATTCACAGTTTCTTCAGATTATATATCTGGATGTGATATTGAATTTTTGTCAAAGACTTTTTTTTTTGCATCTAATGAGATGATCATGTGACTTTTATATTTGTATTTTTGTGGTGTATTATATGTATATTGATTTGTGCTTGTTGCAGTCCTGCAATAAAAACAAGTTTATCATGCTTTATGATCTTTGTAGTGTGTATTAAATATGATTTGGTTTGCTATCACATTCAGGGGGTATTCATCTAAGTTCATTAGTTATATTGGTTTGTCATTTTCTTCCCTCAAGAAGTGTTCTTATCTTGCTTTGGTGTTTGTTTGGTAGTATTGGGATTAAACTCAGTACCATTCAACTCATACAATCCCAGTTCTTTTAATTTTATTTTGAGATTGTTAAGTTTTGGATGTGAGGTGGACCCCAAATGCTCACATGCAAGATAATGCAAGAAGATTCATAGAGGAATTGATTGGATTGTGAAAGCCTTAACCCTATCAGTGAATTAATTCTTGCATGGGATTAACTAAGTTGTCACTGGAGGGAATAGTGCATTGGGGTCAGGGCTTTGGGGTATATATTTATGTCTGGTAAGTGGAGTTTTTCTCTTTGCTTTCTCATCACCATGTGAGCTGTTTTCCTCTGTCACACTCTTTCTTTCCACCATGATCTGCTTCACTTTGAGCCCTGAGGAATGAAACTGGCCTTCTATGGACTAAAACTTCTAAGACTCTGAGCCCTCAAATAAACTCTTCATCCTGTATAAATGTGTGCATTCTTTTAGTCACAGTGGTTAAATAGCTACTAACTAAAACACAAGGTCTTTCTAAATTACTGAGGCTGGCTTTGAACTTGTGATCTTCCTGGCTCAGCCTCCCAAATTTTTGGGATTATACGTATGCAACACAGTTTGGGATTATAGGCATGCAACACAGCTGGTCTCCTGCCTGGTTTTTAAAATCATGATGATACTGGCTTCATAGAATGAATTGGGGAGTGTTCCTTATTTTTCTAGTTCGAGGAATAACTTGAGGAGCATTGTGTTAATTCCTCCTAATGTTCTGGTAAAAGTTAGTATTGAAGTCATCTTGTCCAGGAGATTCTTTGTTGAAAAGCTTGGTATTATTGCTTTATTTGCATTAGTTTTTTTTTTTTTTTTTTGCGGGGTGGGGACGTACTGGGGATTGAACTCAGGGGCACTCAACCACTGAGCCATATCCGTAGCCCTCTTTTGTATTTTATTAGAGACAGGGTCTCACTGAGTTTCTTGCTAAATTGCTGAGGCTGCCTTTGAACTCATGATCCTCCTGCTTCTGCCTCCCTAGCTGCTGGGATTACAGGCATATGCCATTGTGCCCAGCTGCATTGAATTTTATTGTTATTTTATGTTTTCAATATGCACTTGTTAAATTTTGGTAAGTCATGCATACCTTGAAATTTAACCATTTCTTCCAGATTTTCCAATGTATTAGAATATGAGTTTTCTAAATAGTCCCTGATAATCCTTTCAATTGCATTGGCCTCTGTAGTGATATTGCTTCTTTCATCTCTAATTTTATGAATTTCTCTTTCCTATGATTTGATTGTCTAAGGGTTTATTCATTTCATTAATGTTTTTCAAAGAACCAATTAGTTTCTTCATCAATCCTTTGTACTCTTTTTATTCTCTATTTCATCTCTTATCTTTATTCTTTCCTTATACTCAGTTGGAGAATAATTTGATTTTTGTCTTTATAAGACTAACAGATGTATTACTAGGTTATTTTGTTTGTGTCTTTCTGGTATTTTATGTAGGAACTCATAACTGCATTTTCTTTTTTTAGAACTTCCTTCATGGTGTCCCAGAAATTCTGGTATATAGTATTTCTATTGTTTGAATCTAAGATTTTAAAAATTTCTCTCCTTATTTATTTTATGACATACACTCAAAAGTATTTTATTCAGTCGCCATGTGATTGTATAGTATCTTTAATTTTTCTTGCTACTGATTTCAGGCAATAATGACCTGACAAGATACAAAGCATTGGTTGCACGTTTTTCTCTGTTAGGACTTCCTTTGTGGCCTTCAATATGACCTATTTTGGAGAGAGTTCCATGAGCAGGTTAAAATAAAGTGTGGTCACCTACTGTAAATTGAAATATTTTATAAGTACTTGTTAAGTCAATTTTGTATGTAGTATGCTTTAGCTGCAGGCCATATTTTTTCTTCAAAAATTAGGTCTGATTTTGTAATTGAAAGGTAAATTTGGTCATGTTTAATCAGTTTCATATGATCGTAGTGAACTTGGAATAAAAGCTGTGGCAAACCTGTGAGAGTTGGACTTCGAAAAAGTGGAGTTGGTAATAAAATTATAGACAGAAAGAAGGCTATCTAAATTGGATTTTGTCATGAGCATATATCTGCATATTTGTAAGGACAATCTAAAAATAAGTTGTCAAATATTTTCTTTGTTCTCTACTTATTTGTCAGGGTTGTGTTTTCCTATTATTGTTTGTCAGTGTGGCTTATTCCTCATAGAGGTGACTTGTATAATTGCTTCTGTATGAATATGGGAATGTCAGATGACAGCATTTTTTGTTCGTTTATCCTGGCACAAGTTTTTGTGTAGTGCGTGGTAGATACAAATGAAGGCCTATGTTCTAGTGTAGATTAGAGTATTATCAACCCTAAGCTGGAGCCAATGCAAGAATGAGGAGACAGTAAAGCCCAGAGAACTGAATATTTGGTGAGATTGATGACATTGATCATTAGAGAAACAAGGTTTGATTTTGGATTAGATATGCAAGCGATTATACAAGACATAAATGCAAAATAGTACAAAGTTTTGGCTGAACAATGGAATTCTTAACATGTGTCAAGAAAATAATAATAATTATGATAATAATAGAATATTACTTGAGATATGAGAAGATTATTTTAATAATAACAAATGGCTTAAAACAATAAAACAATAAATATGAGAAAGAGTGACAAGAGATGATCTTCCAAAAATAAAGATTTGAAACATACATTTGTGTCGGGTTTATGACTCTGTGGTATAGAAATTTCCTTGCTTATGAGGTAACCTTAGTGTAATTCCTACCACTTCCAAAATAACAACAAATAAAAAAGGAAATTTTCTAATTACAACATTTAGTTATACATATTGTGTTTATTTTGCCAAAATTATACATGGTTCAATTTTATTTTCTCCCTTTTAATCCTCATTACCTTCTTTTCTCTTCCATCTTTCCTCCTCATATTCTCCTTAGTCTAATCTACTAATCTTTCTCTCATTTATTTCTTTTTCATTGGTACTTTATATATACAAAAATATGTAATTGACAGTGTTATATTCATGTATGCAAATAATATTTTGTTCAATTCTGTCCACATTTTTCTCCATTCCTGTCCCTTCTTTTCTCAATCTCTAATCTCCCCTGTATATTTATGATATCCAATCACATTTTCCTAGTTTTGCTCTAGCTGACACATATGAGATAAAACATTTTACCTTTGATTTTTTTAATCTGTTTTACTTAGTATAATATTCTCTATTTCCATCCATTTACTGGCAAATGCTAATATTTAAAATTTCTTTATGATCGTGTAAAACTCTGTGTGTGTGTGTGTGTGTGTGTGTGTGAGAGAGAGAGAGAGAGAGAGAGATGGATGAAGAGAGAGATTTCTTGATGCATTCTTCTGTTGATGGGCATCTGAACTGCTTCAACAATTTGGCCATTGTGAATTGTGCTACTATTGTGCTACTATGTGAATATATGAAAATATAGTTTAAGTTACATTTAGTTATGTATATAGGGAAAATTGACAGATATCCAATATTCATGACTATTCAGACATGTTTTTCTCATACAAATATAAATGAGTCATAAGAAGAAAATAACACTTCCTAATGATTTTATATATATATATATATATATATATATATATATATATATATAGCGCCATGGCATAGTAATGCAAATGTTTTTTTATTATGAAAAATAATTTTTATTCAGAAACTATCACTTGCATTTTTGTGTGTCTCTTCACAATACATGACTGTAGAATTCATTTTAGAATTGACACATTGTACAAAAATGGAGCACAAGTTTTCATTCCTCTGGCTATACATGATGCAGAGTCACAAAAGTAGGGTAATCATACATGTGTATAGGGTAATAATGTTTGTCTAATTTTATCATCCTTCCCATACCCACAGCATTTTGCCTCCCCTAACTCCCCTCTGCACAATCCAAAATTTATTCATCACCCCCCACCTCCCTTGATGGATCATCATTGGCTTATCAGAGAAAACATTTGGCTTTTGGGTTTTGGGGGGTTTGGCTTATTTCACTTAAATTATATTATCTGTAAATGCCATAATTTCATTCTTCTTTAAGGCTGAGTAATATTCCAGTGTGTATGTGCACTGATTTTTTTTTTTTTTTTACCCATTCATCTATTGAGGGGCATCTAGGTTGTTTCCATAGTTTAACTATTGTGAATTGAGTTTCTCTAAACATTGATGTGGCTGTTTCACTGTAGTATGGTGATTTAAAGTCCTTTGGGTGCAAGCCAAGGAGTGGGATAGCTAGGTTAAATGGTGGTTCCATTCCAAGTTTTTTGAGAAATCTCCATACTGCTTTCCATAGTGGTTGACCAATTTGCAGTCCCACCTGCAATGTGTGAGTATGCCCTTTCCTCCCCATCCTCACCAACACTTATTATTGCTTGTATTCTTCATAATTGCCATTCTGACTGGAGTACGAGGAGATCTTAGAATAGTTTTTATTTGCATTTCTCTAATTGCTACAGATGTTGAGCCTTTTTTTCTATGTTTGTTGATTGATAATATTTCTTCTTCCATGAAGTGTCTATTTAGTTCCTTAGCCCATTTATTGATTGGATTATTTTTATTATTATTATTTTTTGGTATTAAGTTTTTTGAGTTCTTTATATATCCTGGAGATTAATGCCTGTGGTAAAGATTTTCTCCCATTCTGTGTTCTCTCTTCACGTTATTTATTGCTTCTTTTGCTGAAAAGCAGTTTTTAGTTTGAATGTATTCCATTTATTGATTGTTGGTTTTACTTTTTGCACTTTAGGGGTCTTGTTAAGGAAGTCAATTCCTAAGCTGACCTGGTGAAGATTTGAGCCTCGTTTTTCTTCTATTAGGTGCATGCATGGTCTCTGTTCTAGTGCCTAGGTCTTTGATACACTTTGAATTGATCTTTGTGCAGAGTGGGACATAGAGGTAGAATTTCATTTTGCTACATATGGATTTCCAGTTTTCCTATCACCATTTGTTGAATAGCTACTTTTGTCTAGTATGAGATAAGGTGTCTATGTGCATTTCTCTCTGTGTCTTCTATTCTGTACCGTTGGTCTACATGTCTTATTTTGGTGCCAATACCATGTCATTTTTGTTACTACTGCCATGTAGTATAGTTAAGGTCTGGTATTGTGATGCCTTCTTCACTCTTTTTGCTAAGTATTGTTGTAACTACTCTGGGCCTCTTAATTTTCAAAATGAATTTCATGATTGCTTTTTCTTGTTTTATGAAGAATGTCACTGGGATTTTAATAGGAAACAATTTTGGTAGTATTGTTTGGCCTTTTTTATTGGCAGTGGATTTGACTGTTCTCTGCCTCCTGTACAAACTTGTGTCTTCTACTTTCTGGTAAAATATGCATAAAATTAAATTTACTTTTATAACTCTTTTTAAGGGTAAAATTCAGTACCATTTAGTGTATTCACAGTGTTGGAAAACATCAGAACTATGTAGTTCCTGATATATATACACACACACACACACACGCACACACACACATACACACGCACACACACACACACATACAACAACCAGTGCTTTCCAACACCCATTTCCATTTTCTTCTTCCTCATAGCCTGGAATGACTAAGATACATTTTTTTTTCCAATGCATTTGCTTTGTCATAAAATTTAAAATAATTTGACCTATGTAGTATGTGGCAAGTTCCTTTAATTTATTTCCCTTAACATAATGCTTTCAAGGCTATTTTGCTATATATTTTAGCATATTCTAATTAAAGTATTGATGAGTAAAATACTTTGTGGACATACCAAATTTTAGTTATCAGTTGTGGTTTTTATTGTGTCATTTGCAGTATTTTGGATAAATCCAGGTGGACTCTACTACTGTACTGACCAACATTTCCAGACCTTTTTTTTTTTTTTTTTCTTTCTTTCCCATTTTGAGGCAGGGATTCCATAATCTTGCTCAAACTTGTGATTTCCACTTTCTACCCTCTAGAGTTCCTGGGATTCTAGGTTGCACCACCATAAGTGACAGTTATCAGTGAATCTGCTATTAGATATTTGGGTTGTTTGCACCTTTGGTTATTAATATTACATTTTGTGTGTGAGTGAGTGTGTGTGTGTGTGTGTGTGCGTGCGTGCGTGCGTGCATGCGCGCGTGCACAGTGCTAGGGGATTGAATACAGGTCCTTGTGCATGTGAGATAAGTACTCTACCACCTGAACTGTGGCCCCAGCCCAGTACTTTTGGTTATTTTGAATAATTCAACTATAAATACTCATATACAAATTATTTTCTAACTATGTTTTGAGTTACTTTTGTACATGTCTGGGGTGAATTTTGATTTATTTTGTAATTCATTATGTATTATAGTTATTTATATGTTTATTGCTTATAATACATGAAGGTGCTTTCCACACTACTTGTACCATTTTGCATCCTCCCAAAGGTGTATGGAATTTTCTCTTTTCCATAGCTTTGATTTCCTTTTGTTTTGCTTATTCACAGTTTTAGGTTTTGGTAAATTTTAATATTTTTTGTTTACAGCACAAAACAACAACATTTAGGCAGATAAAAGATCAAACAATCTGTTACATATGGCTCTGAAGAGAAAAATGTATTGATACAAAGGAACATAGAGAGCATATGCAGTCCATGGTTATCACAGTCTAGATCCCTAAGACACAGTTTGTACGTTTCAGTTTATATCAGATCAACAAAAGTTTATGGAACCACATTGATTTAATAGGTGAAAAAATTTGGGTGACTCTGGAATGTGCAAGTTGTCCCTAACAGTATGGTCTCTGGCATTTGTGTTTATATGGAGTATGCATATGGGCACTGCAGTGTGAAAACCTGAAACAGAAGTGTTGTGTGCATGGCTCTAATCATATTTTCAAAAGGGGAAATAACTGCCCTTCAGCTCAGGTTAAATATTTGTTGACACAACTTTTCAAAAACAAGAAAACTGTTAAAATCGTCTTTTTAGTTCCATGATAATATAATATTATGCACAGGACTTTTATTTTAGTAGAGATTAAACATTTTTGTTGAATTTATTTTTGCAGCCAAAGGCTCCATTGCCAAATCTAAGTTCATGAATATTTAATTTTGCTTTTGTGTAAATTTTTATAGTTTTGGCATTAAAATTAGTTCTGTGGTTTACTTTGAGATAATCATCGTACAACAATCTCCTTTTTTGCTTGTAAATAAGCATTCATCTTAACCTTATTTGTAGAAGAGACTATTCTTTATTAAATTATCTTGACAACCCTGTCAAAAATAAATTGTCGTCAGGTATGTGGTTAATTTCTTTTTTCTTTTTGTTTTTAAAGAGAATTTTTTTAATATTTCTTTTTCCTTTCCTTTTTTTTTTTATAGTTTTCGGCGGACACAACATCTTTGTTTGTATGTGGTGCTGAGGATCGAACCCGAGCCGCACGCATGGCAGGCGAGCGCGCTACAGCTTGAGCCACATCCCCAGCCCTATGTGGTTAATTTCTAGACTTCAAAATTGTTGAGAGCCACAGCCGAGTTGGGATGGTGCCTAGCATTTTGCCAGAAGGAGTGGTTGAGAGGTGTCCATCGAGAGCCATTAAGATGATGATAATTAAGTTAAGCTGTGTATAATTGCTGTGACTGGATGATGCTGGATTGAAACAGGCTGTGTATTCAGTTGTCTATAGACCCCTGCTGTCCGGCAGTAGAGTGACTCCATTGGGCTGCTCTGGCAATAGGGCAGCAATAGGGTGGCTCCTGCTGCCTCAGGCGCCCGCTACTTTTGAGTTCTCGCGGAGTTCCAGTTGAGTTCCCGTGGAGTTCTCACAGAGCCTGGTGGAGAGGGAGAGAGTTCCTGGGAAGTGCTTGTGGAGTTCGGGTGAGAGTTCGGGCATAAAGGAGTTCCTGTTTGAACCTACAAGTGGCTCATCACCTCCAGATTTGGTGCCCAGCCTGACTGCAGCATTTGGTGGCCTGTGCGGGGAACGCCTGAAGCTTGGGATTAAGTGAAATTGCTCACCCCTGAGGGAGGGCGAGAGAATGGGTGTCCCTTTCAAAAAACAATGTGTTCTTGTTTTGATTTGTTTTGTTTTTGTTTCAAGATGCCTGTCCCTAGAACTTTCTCAGGCAAATTGGGGAAAATGGTTGGCTCAGAGTTTGAAGTTGTCCGGCCCTGAGGAAGAGATAGAGAAAAACCATGGATACACATATCAAGAAAATAGAAAAACTGATACAACGAATTTTTGTTCCATTTTTGTTTCATTATGTTTCGGTTTTGTTTTATGTTACCTTGTTGGGTTGCGTTATCAATGTAGCAGAAATATGGGGTCAGAAATTAGCAAAAAACAAACCGAAAGAATGTTAAGTAAATTGTTAGAGGAAGGAGGCACCCCAGTAAAAGCAAGAACAGTCAGGGCATATGTTGATACAATACAAAAATGTAGCCCATGGCTTTTTAAGGAGGAGTTGTTGAATATATCACAATGGGACCATCATGGTGAAGACTTAAGAAAGAGGGAAAAGAAAAACCCAGGAACTCTGCCAGTTGGTACATTGGCATTGTGGATGATGATACGATTTTGTTTGCCTAGTCCAAAGCTTTCAGTTCAGATTATGGTAGAAGACATATTAGATCAGGAAAAAGAGGAGGCATCTCGAGATAGTCAGAAAGGGGAAGAAAGTTTAGAGAAGAAAAAGCCATCAGGGGAAAAGATACAACAGGAGGCTGCTACTAATACCTTTCTATCACCAGAGGGCGTAAGTGTCCAACCAACAGCTCCACCCATGGAGTCAAGATATGCTGGGGGGCCCCAAACCCCCGTAGTTGGTAGATGGGATCCTGAGAGAGGACCTCAAAGATTACGATGCCCTCTATTTAAGACAACAGAAGGGCAGCGATTTCACCATGCTCTAGATTTCGAAACAGTGATTCAGCTGAAAGAGGCTGTAACAACCTATGGTCCTCAAACACCCTTCACTATAAGTATGGTTGAATCCATTACCAACTTCAACATGACGCCAGCAGATTGGGCTAGTATGTGCAAAGCTGTGCTAAATGAAGGACAATATCTGTCATGGAAGCTTGCCAATCAGGAATTTTGCATGGAGACAGCTAAGCGAAATGCAGCAGCTGGTTATCCTCAGAGAAATCTAGATATGTTGTTAGGAAAGGGACCTTATGAGAGTCAGTTGCAACAAATTAGATATGATCCTGCCGTATACTCACAAATCGCTTCAGCTGCAGTTAGGGCATGGAAAACTTCACAGGGGCATGGAGATTTACAATTATCTAAGGTAATACAAGGAACTAATGAACCTTATGCTGAATTTGTATATAGGCTTATACAAACAGCTACGAGAATCTTTGGGGATGAAGAACAAGCAATGCCATTAATAAAACAACTAGCTTACGAGCAAGCAAATAAATGGTGCAGGGAGGTCATTAGACCATGGAAACATGAAGATTTAAACACATATATTAGATTATGTAGAGACATTAATGAACAGGAGCAAGTCTTGGCAGCTGCAATACAACAGGCTTTAGGTGCCAGGCCAAAAAGATGCTACAATTGTGGACAAACAGGACATTTTAGAAGGAGTTGCTCCATAGGAGGAGGGTTTCACAAAACTGGATATGATCACAGGGGTAGAATACCAGCTATTTGCCCATGATGCCATAGAGGGAGACATTGAGCTAATGAATGCTGTTCTCAAACCACCATAGAGCGTATTTCTTTATCAAAAAACTGACAAGGACCAGGTGTTGACCCACAATATCATGGAGAAAAGCATCGGGCTCCATTGCCAAAAAACGGACAGGGCGGCCCAATGCTCTGGGGCCCACCACCACAAATATATGGGGTACTGGAGGAACCCAGCAACACCATCAGGGTAGTGCCCAGGATACATTATCCGTCATAACGCTCATAAAAAAAATGGATCCAAATATTTTTATTATTCACATGATTTAAATGGTTTAATTTAAATTAAACAGCTGTTGAGGATTGTTTTAATATGTGAACAGAAAAGGAGATTAACAGATCTGTTTACTTTCACTTTTCCTTTTCATTATATCTAATTCTATTCAGAATACTAAATTGTTTAGAAAATTGCCTTTTTTTAGTGCCTGCTGGAATGTTACATAATTTTTTTTAGCCATGATTGCCAGAATTCCTATCTTCATCCCAGTGCTGGTGAAAACAAAGATAAAACCAAACTACAGTTCTGCAATAGCTATCACAACAAACTGTATAAACTGATGCATCAATGAATAACAACTCAACAAGTGATGCTCAATCAAGGAGTCGATTTACTTTGGGAGGAAATGGACATATTGATGGATTCCTCTGCTTTGAACTGCTTGCAGAACTTGCCTGGACTATGTATCACTTGTATGCATTGTGAACTATCTGTTGGTGCAGCGAATTGTGGTAGTGCTGCGGTATCTTTGCTGATGGTGTCATCGGTGGTACAATTTTTCCAAAAGGAACCGTCATTTGGCTTGGTGTCATGGCATTTTGAATCCTCCTCCCTTTTGCTTGTGATGGTCTAAAATTTGGGGGCCAACAGTGGTGAGGCAAAGAACCTCACCCCCCCCCACTGGCACCAAGGCCAAATTTGGGGGCCAACAGAGGTGAGGCAAAGAACCTCACCCCCCCACTGGGGCAAAGGCCAAACTTGGGGGCCAACAGAGGTGAGGCAAAGAACCTTACCCCCTCACTGGTCCAATGGCCGATCCACAAGTATGGCTGTATGCTGGAACAGTAGTCAATGACTGGTAAAATCCAATTGCAATGGTACCAACCTAAGACAGGAGGCTGACACCTTGAGGTCAGCTCATCCTATGATGAGTAAGGACCATATGTAGTATTGGACAACCTAAGACAGGCATGGTCCCTAAGCCACATTGCTTGTTGTTTAATTAAACAGAATAGAGGAGATGTTGAGGGCCACAGCCAAGTCACTATGATGCATGGCATTTTGCTAGAAGGGAGTGGTTGAGAGGTGACACCATGGAGCCATTGAGATGATGATGGTTATGTTAAGCTGTGTATTCAATTGTATATATGATCTTTGCTGCCTCAGGCACCCCCTATTTTGGAGTTCCCTTTGAGTTCTCCCTGTGGTTCCCAGAGTGAGAGCTCATGCAGCCCAGGGGAGTGAGGAAGAGTTCCCAGGGAGTGTGCCTGGAGTGCTGGTGGAGTTCAGGCAATAAAGTTTCCTGTTTGAACATACAAGTGCTTTGTGGCGGCTCAGTTATTTGTGCCCAGCCAGACTGTGGCACTGTGAAGCGGAGTAATGAGGTTTTTAATCTGTCTGTCTGTCTGTCTGTCTGTCTATCTATCTATCTATCTATCATCTATCTTATCTATTTTTTAAATTTATTTTGGTGCTGGGAATGGAACCCAGAGCATTGTACATGCTAGGAAAGCACTCTACCAACTTAGCTATATCCTCAACCCCAGACAGAGTTTTTTTAATCATTTAAAAATTTTATTAAGCGTCTTTGAACACTTACAGTATTTGGGGAAAAACTAATGATTTGTTTTAAAGCAGGGAGAAAATTATCTACAATGTCACTGCATAAAAGTTATAGTGAATTATTTGACCAACTTCTTTCCTTTTTTGCCCACAAAGATTTTGCAGTTTCTTAGTTCATATCTTCTACATGTATCCCAATCTGTTGCAGAATAAATTTTTAAAATTATTTTTAGTTTTTTTTCTTCTTAAAAATATTATTTTAAATAATCATTTATACTTTTTTGGTTGTAATTGACACAAAACCTTTATTTTATTTATTTTTATGTGGTTCTCAGAATTAAACCCAGAGCTTCTCATGTGCTAGCCAGGTTCTCTACAATTGAGCCACTACCCCAGCCCTTACTTTGTTTTATTTAGTTATACATGACAGTAGAATGCATTTATGCACTTTGATATATCATTCATAGATGGGATATTATTATATTTTTCTGAGTGCACATGTTGTAGAATAATATTGGTCATGTATTTACATAGAGTAATAATGTCTGATTCATTCTACTATCTTTCCTATTCCCAAGTCCCCTCCACTCTCCCACCACTTCCCACTACCTAATTCAAGGTAACAATACTCTTCCCTCTTGCCCCCTGCCTTGTTGTGAATTAGCATTCACATATTACAGAAAACATTCAGCCTTTGGCTTTGTGGGATTGATTTTATTTTGCTTAGCATGATATTCTACAACTCCTACCATTTACTGGCAAAGCCATAATTTCACTTTTCCTTGAAGCTGAGTAGTAATCCACTGAGTATATATACCACATTTTCTTTCTCAATTCTACTATTGAGGGGCATCTAGATTGGTTCCATAGTCTACCTATTGTGACTTGACCTGCTATAAATATTGATATGGCTGTGTCACTATTGTATGCTGATTTTAAATATTTTGGAGTGGGTCAAATGGTGGTTCCATTTCCAGTTTTCTGAGGAATCTCCATACTGCTTTTTATAGTGGTTTCACCAATTTGCAATTTCACCAGTAATGCGTGAGTGTACTTTGCTCACCCCATCCACACCAACATTTATTGTTGCCTGTATTCTTGATGATTGCCATTCTGACAGTATGATTTAGAATAGTTTTAATTTGCATTTCTCTGATTGCTAGAGATATTGAACACTTTTTCATATATTTGTTGATCAATTGTATTTCTTCTTCTGTGAAGTGTCTGTTAATCTTCACCACAAGCAGCTCCAATAAAGCATTAATCTCTAAGATATATAAAGAACTCAAAAAACGTAACACCAAAAATAAACAAATAAATAATCCAATCAATAAATGAGCTGAGGAACTGATCAGAATAAATCTTTATTGATGCCTAAGCCAATCACTATGGCCAGGAAGGTGCACTGCTTTCTTCTTGCTAAGGCTAGATTACAAATGGCACTCCTGGGATACAATAGTACCCTATCTTCCAGTTGGATCAGTTGAAGACAATGGAAAGGGAATACCCAAAAGGAAATTGTCTATGGGCATGGTGGAACTCACCTCTAGTCCCAGAGGCTAATTAGGAAATCTGAATTCAAAATTTGAGGAAGGATGAAATGAATCAACTGTGGTTCATGGTGTTTTTTGTTTTGTTTTGTTTTGTGTGTTTGTTTTTGGTATTGATTTTTCCGTTGTCTGTTTTTTGTTTGGTTGTTTGCTGTTGTTGTTGTTGTAGGTCTCAAGGAATCCAACCCAGGGCCTCTAGCATGCTAAGCAGTAAGTACAAGCTCTATCATGGTTGAGCTGTTCCCCATCCCCTGGCCATCACCTTTTTTTTTCCCCTATGGTCTCTAGTTCTGGCTGAGGAAGAAGGAATGGAGCAGTTTTGGGAGAGGGGGGAGAAGAAGGAGGGTCACAACTTGTTTGTGGTTTGTTGTTGTTACTAGGACTTGAGAAAGGGACACTTTGCCACAGAGCCACTTCCCCAGCTCTTTTTTATTATTTATTTATATATTTATGATTTACTTTGAAACAAGTTCTCACTGAGTTATGTGGAGCCTTACTCAATTGCTGAAGATGGCCTTGAACTTGGAGATCTTCCCATCTTTCTCAGCCATCAGAGTCCCTAGGATGATAGAAGAAATGGGCCACCATGCCTGATCTTTTGTTATCTTACGCTCCATGCTAGAAGCAATGAATGGAGAGACACTACTTTCACCACTGGTTGAGATGTTTCAGTGTTGTGAAGACAGGAAAATAATCAAAGATGTGGATGTTAGTGAGAGTGGTAATATATAGTGAGTGATTTTGTTATTTGTTGTTGTTGTTTTTGTTCTTGGCAATGTAGGGTAAGGGTAGGGGCAGCAAACCAAGGGCCTTTCAGTTTGCTGGGCCAATGCTCTACCACTTAGCTGCACCCCCAGCCTTTTTGACATGTGTTTTTTCACCATCAAAAAGTTCAGGAGGGGGACTGGGTTGTGGCTCAGTAGTAGAACATTTGCCTGGCATGTATGAGGCACTGGATTTGATTTTCAGTATCACATTAAAAAATAAATAAAAGAAATTTATTGTGTCCACCTACAACTAAAAAAAAAAAGGAGGAATCAGGTTGTAGAGTGCGCGACTAGCTTGTGTGAGGCATTGGGTTTGATCCTCAGCACCACACAAAGTAAAATAGACATTGTGTTCATCTTTATTTGGTATTCCCAGAAATTCACACAAGCGAACTTAAATTCAGCTGCCTACACAGGTTGGGGGCAGCAGAAGTGCTCTGCTACTGAGCGATATCCCTAGACCCTTGGACTGTTTTTTGGAAAAATATTTATATTTTAGTTATAATTGGACCCAATACCTTTATTTTATTTATTTACTTTTATGTGATGCTGAGGATCAAACCCAGGGCCTCGCACATGATAGGCAAGCATTCTACCACTGAGCCACAACCCCAGCCCAACCCATGGCGCTTTTAAAATTTACAGTTGCTCCAGTGATTGCAGCTTCAGAAAATCCATAGCCTGTTTTGGGCATATTTTGAGAAAGCCTGCCCTATGACTTTAAAAGTATATTTATTTTTTAGTTGTAGTTGGACACAATACCTTTATTTTATTTATTTTCGTGTGGTTTTGAGGATTGAACTCAGGGCCTCACACATGCTAGGCAAGCACACTACCCCTGAGCCACAACCCCATCCACAAGGTGTAATGCATTTAATCCATTTAAACATTTTATGTGGATTGTCCCGGTGATTATGGTGAAAGCATGGAAGTTTGTTTCATGAATATTAATATTAACTTCTTTACCCTGGGACGGCTGGGAAGTACCCATGTGGAGGGGCCTATGGGGTACTCCCTCTCCCTCTTTTCTCACAGAGATGGGTCCAACTCCCCCCTTCCCCAGTGTTGTAGATCTCCGGAAGCAGTGCTTGCCAAATTGGTTCTAAGGACTGCACAGGTCAGGCTGGGACAAAGCCCACCTGGGTAAGTACTGAGGTTGTGGGTGGTGCTGCCCCCACCCACAATGCCTCCAAAAACGGCAGCATGCCTTCCAGGCCAGACACCACCAAAGGCTTGCTCTCCTGCCCCCACAGTACCTCCCCCATCACCAAGCGGCTCCCCGTATCCTATTTTCACCTCTCTGCCACTGAGGTTTATTATAAAGTGGACATGTTTTTCCCCTTTCTTCCATGGTGAAGGTAGTCCAGAGAGTACTGGGAGCTGTGGTGGATGAGGGTGGTCTCCTGGGGGCTTGGGGAATCCACAGTTGCGGAGGGCTGGGTGGTGATCTTACACATGAGCTAGGCTCTTCCCATGGACCACCCCAGCTGCTGTGGCACTGCAGCCGCCCTTGGGGATCCTGAAGAGAATACTGAAGAGTACCCTGTGGCCCTGGAGGCAGGGGTGTGGCAGCTGCCAGGAGTGACCCTAGATGGGGAACCCCAGGTGGGCAAAGGGATGGTATGGAGGAGCTCCATCCCTGCCTTGCCCACCCCAGTCCCCCAGCACCCCCCCCCCCGCCCGCAGGATATCCTCCTCCCCGCTTCCCCCATCCCTCCACCCCAGGAGAATCCAGAAGTTGGGTTGAATTGCAGGGCCAGTCTACTTTGCAGGGTCCAATCTGAGCTGCAGTTTCCATCTGGGTCCTACATCCTCAGGTGCTGGCAGCTTAGAACTGGTGAAGACTCTTTAAAACAAAGCTTCGTGTTGAGGGGCGGGTGGGGGGTGTGTAAGGCAGGAGGAGTTCAAAGTTAGCCTCAGCTAAAAGCGAGGGCCCTAAGCAACTCAGTAAGATTCTGTTTTTAAATAACATACAAAACAGGGTTGGGGATGTGACTCAGTGGTAGAGTGCCCCTAAATTCAATCCCTGGTACCCTCTGTCAGGTCGGTGGTGGTTACTTAGGAACAAAGAACCAAGCACCCTGAGCATGGGAAAGAAACACCTGTCAATCAGAGTCTTCTGGCCAATCCTGGATTCCATCCAGTTCCACCAACCAACTTTACCAGGATAAGGGACTCTAAGAATACCTTTTCCTGTCCCAAGCCCTTCCCTTCCTGCCATAAGCCCCATAAACTTCCAGTCCCATGGAGCTTCCACGGGTTTTCTCCTCTGACCCTTCTCCTGTTCACTCTGTCTGTCTGATCAAGTTGTGCTCTGGAGCAACATCTCAAATAAAGCCTCATTCAGCGGCCTTTTAAAATCTGTCTCCTTTGGTCAACATCCATTGCTGGACCTCACACCCTCCCTATCAAACAAAATAAAATAAAAACACAAAGCATTAAGAGGGCCTGCTGGGGGTGTTAACTCCATGTGATTTCTGCCCAGTCCTCTGAATGTCAAAGTGAAGAAATTCAGTGAAGTGCGGTTAATCAGAGGGAGTAACTATGATTCTCTTAAGGCCCTCAAATGCCTCCTCTTCTAATTAGTGATGCATGAATAGATGAAAAAGATTCCCACTTTCTCTATGTACTATCCAGCAAAACCATAGCCAAAGGAATGGGCTCTGCAGACCCAGTGAGGAAAGAACTGTAGAAAAAAAGAACCAAAAAGAAGTCCAGCTTGCCCCCCATGCCCCCGAAAGGGCTCCATTTTTACTTCCTCAGCCAGAGCTGGAAGTCCAAAGAAAACAACAACAATAACAAAACAAACAAAAATAACAACAACAAAAACATGACAGCCAGCAGTGGAGGAAACAGCATAGCCATGATAGAGTTTAAAGGAGCTTACTGTGCCAGATCCCCTGGGTTGGTTTCTTTGGGACCTACAACAAAGAAACTAAAGAAACACCAATCCACCCTGTCCCCAAGGAAAAGAAAATGAAGCACAGTAGATGCATTCCATTCTCCCCCCTTAATGGACTATCTAGTACCACAGATTTTGAACTCAGCTCTTCTGCTGAAAGGAAATGATAAAGCTTGGTTTAGTGGCAGAAGCCTGTCACTGGAGGAAAGATCACTTGAGGAATTTGTGACCCAACCACATAGAGACCCCAGTTTACAAACAAGGCAGCATGCCAGCTTAAAGTTCAAAGGAAGATCAGATTGTTTTTAATGACTTGAAGGCTTTTTCTGTCATGTATTACTCTTCATCTCTGATCAGTTCTTGGGAGACCCAAAGTATCAGGAGGTGAGGGTGTGGTTGTCACTTAATGGTAGAGTACTTGCCTAGCACGTATGAGGCACTGGGTTTGATTCTCAGCACCATGTAAAAATAAATAAGACAAAATTATTGTGTCCATGTGATAGTAGGAGCAAATGTGACTCCATTTTGTTTTATGACTTCATCCTGTAAAACAACCATGCCAAGTAGAAGAGCCATGACTGGGGCAAGATGTTCTTTTCCTTTTGCTATAGAAATCTTTAAGAACACAAAACTACCTAATGGGGTATTGTTTCTGTAACTAGGGTAACAGGGCTCTGTTTCTGTAACTGGGGTGACTGGGCTAACTGTGATTGGTTAGGCTTCCCTCCACTTGACTGCACTCTGCCACTTCTGCAACCTGGCTTGCTTGCATTGGCTAGACCCCCTGAGCATCCCTTTTGCGGTTTTCAGGCTTATAAGGAGTGCCCTTGCAATTGTTCTGGGCTGATCAGGGGAATGGCTTTATGTTCTGGTCAGCCGCCAGCAGTGTGCTTCAATAAAGGCTTGATTTGATTATATGTGGGTGGTCTGGAAGTCAGTTTATGAAACCCTGGGAGGAAGCTTTAACTATAATATCCATCTCTAACTAAAAATAAATAAATGAATAAATAAATAATTTAAGGTTTGAGTAGGTGGGAGATGGACCCTTAGAGTTGCATAAGAGGGGATGGGAAGGTAGCTCAGTGGTACAGCTACCTAAAATAGGCTAGACTTGCATGTCTGGTGGGTTCTGGTTTCATTTCATTCCATTACCAGGATGGATTAAAAAAAAAAAAGTTTTTTTTTTTTTCTTTTTTCTTTTAAGCCTCCTAAGATTTTCAGTGTAGCTTGTGAGGAACACATAGCCCAGTTAGAGCTTTCTTTTACTAGAGGAGTTGAAGATAAAAATTAAGTAAGGAAGAATAAGCCTAAACTCTCAGTTAAATAGAGAGGGAGAAAAAGGGTGAGAAGTGAGTGGAAGAAAAAGAGAAAGTGAGAAACCAACCTCTACCTCAGAGCAAAGCCTATCCAAGGAAGGGGGCGTGACCCTTGTCCTTGGAAAGACCCACAGAGCACTCCTAGGCACATACCCACCCTGCTGAGTTGTTTATCTACAAAAAACAGGAGAGATGTGCTGTACCAGGGGTCCCTGACTCAGTCAGGCTAGGTGAGGACCCACAGCAACCCCTAGCAACCACCAATCAGCATGAGACAGGGAAATACCTGGGATGCCAAATGACCCCCCCCCGTTGTTTATGGTGGTTGATAACATTTTAGGAAACCATGTATTTCAGCACATACTCCCCTTGTGGCTTAAACCAATCAGTTCAAATGAATCCCCTCTTATACTCCCCAATCACCCTTACCCAACTTTTCCCTGCCACTGAATGTGATAATCAATGTTAAGTGTTGTTCTTTGATTTTCCCGCAGTGTGTGATGATTTGCTAAGAGATGCTATGATATATGTGACATCCCTGTCTTCCCCAAAGAGTGTACAAAACTGCTGCAAACCCTGCCTCGGGGCCTCTTAGTATCACCAGTCGCTGTGTATGCATGGAGGACCCAGCTAGCTTGCAATAAACACCTCTTTGCTGCTTACATCGATCTTGGTCCCTGGTGGTCTCTTTGGGTCCTGAATTCGAGCATAACAAGAGAAATTTCAAAAACCACAAAAACCAGTCCACATCTTAGACTGCCTCCTCAAAGCTAAGAGTATAATGCAGCTGGATGCTAGTCATCTCAGAAGCTCAGAAGTGTTGGTAGGAGGAATGGAACCCAGGGGCACTCAATCACTGACCCATATTTCCTTCCCTACTTTTTTTATTTTTTTTGGTGGGGTGGGTGGTGTGGAGGGGTGGGTTACCAAGGATTGAACTCAGGGGCCTTGACCATGGAGCCACCTCCCCAGCCCTATTTTTGCATTTTATTAAGACAGGGAGCCAGGCACCTGTAACCCCAGAGACTCTGGAAGCTGAGATGGGAGGATCGCAATTTCAAAGCCAGCCTCAGCAAAAAACGAGGTGCTAAGCATCTCAGTGACACCCTGTCTCTAAATAAAACACAGAATAAGGCCCACTGGGCCTGAGTTCAATCCTTGGTTAAATCATTCCCCGAAAGAAAGAAAGAAAACAGAAAAAGAAAATAAAGTAGAAACTCACATTCTTGTTAGATTGCTTTCCACCACTCTGCTATATCCCGGCTATGATGTATTTATAAACAGTGTGTATTCCTGCACTTTGCCCCTCCTCCACCAGAACATCCACTTTCTCCCTCTCTTCTTCCCTCCACCCATTTTCTGAAGGAATTACTCTGGGTTTCCTGGTTCAGGACACTGCTGTTCCCTTCTACATCCACCCCACCCTATCCTATCCCACTCCACATTCCAGCTGGATTGGATAGATCTGCCTGTCACCAATACAAAGACAAAACAACAAAAAATCTCTCTGGGCCTGTTGCCCTGGGACCCAACCCACCCCAACCTGGAAAAACGTGACAGGATATGTGCCAAATGTCCAGGCGGGTTTGAACAGGGCAGGTTAGGTGTCCAGGAGTAGTGGACTGGGAAGACCTTAGAGGGAGGGGCTTTGGTCTGGTGTGGGCATGAATGCAGGGCATTGAGTACCTGCAGATGTTCTGGGATCCATAAAGGATTGACCCAATTTTATCTGCAGACTTACTTGGCACCTAGAGAATCCAGTCTGTGTTTCAAATATCTGTTTTTATTTAAACTTGGATTTTCATTTCCCCGAAGAAAAGAGTGGAAGAAAGAGAGGGATCCCATGGGAAGAATCTCTAGGATTCACTTCTTCTATTTTGTATTTTCCTTGAAGGTCCTCTAGAGATCCTCCAATGTGGGAGGTACAGATGTGTCCTACTGCATGTTTGGCAGCTGTGGAGGAAAAAAAAAAATCCCGATCCCTCCAACCTGGTCACATATCATGTCATGCCACATTTTTTTTGAAGAAGAAAGGAGAGCCGAATATTCTGGAACAGAACAATAAGAGCAGTTAAAAATCAGATAGGTGGAACAGTGTAGCACCCATGGCTCCAGATACTCACAAGACAGGCTGAGGCACAGGAAACACCTGGGCAACCTAGACAGACCTCACTTTTGAATAGGCAAGCAAAAAGAGAGTTTCCCGTGGCAAAGAAAGAAAGGAGAAGAAAGCAAGAAATGTGCCCCACCACATTAAGAAAGAAAGAAAGATACCAAATAAAAGGGAAGAGAATGGAGAATAGAGGAACTATAGTTAGTTCAAGATGTGTATGGGTTCCATCAGGAAAGTACAAATGGAGCTACCTATGCAGGAGTGGTGGCATACTTCTACAATTCTACCTGTAATCCCAGGGTGAGGTAGGAGGATGGCAAGTTTAATGCCAGCATCAGCGATTTAGGGATTCCCCCTCTCAAATAAAAATGAAGAGGACTGGGGATGTGACCCAGTGGTCAGGCAACCCTGGGAAAGAAATGAAAAGAAAAGAAGGAAGGAAGGAAGAGAGAGAGAGGGAGGGACAGACAGGAAGGAAAAACAGGAGAGAGAGAGAGAAGGCCATATAAACACATAATCGGTCCCATACTACATAGTTCCCCACCATATGCGAGGGTGCCTGGTGGGAGATAAGAGTACATTAAAAAAAAAAAAAACCACCTAAGCAAAAGTGAAGGGAGGGAGCAAGAGAGAAAGAAAGGAGAGAAAGAGGAGAGGGAGAGAGGAGAGACAGACAAGGAGACAGAGGAGATGAGTCCAGGGGAGAAGGGTAAGGAAGTATCTCCATAAGACATAAGAAAGGGAGGAAGGAAGGAAGGGGATATAGAAGTAATTTAAAAAGGAAAAACCAACAAACACACAACAGAAATACCCAAGAGCGCCCTGTGTGGCTTTGAGGTTCCATTCCAAGTACTGCCTACCCTAAAAAGAAAGGTCCAGAGGCAGGAAAGTAATGATTTAATGTATCTGATTAAAAATGAATAAAAGGAAAGACAGTGGAAAGGATCCGAAATAATTATCCTATGTAAAAATAAGAATGGGAAATACTTGTACAATCATTCTAAATCAAGTTATAAGTAGAAAGAACCTTTGAAAAATGAGTATAAAAAGAGCTGGGAGAGGAGGCAGGGAAGAGAGAAAGAAAAAAAAGACAGGAAGAGGAGAAGAAGACAGACAGATGGAAAAGGAGAAGAAAAAGGAAGTTCAAGCTGGGACAATTGGTGGATCTCCCTCCCGGGAGGAAAAATGTGCCCCAGAGCACGGAGGGAAGAGGGGCACCTGCTCTGGCCAGGGCCCCTCTCTTCTTCCAGTGTCATTGGTGGGGAAGGCGATGGCCAAGACATGGAGAGCCCAGCTGCTCTCCTCCCCTCCGGAGACTTGGTCCCAGCCTGGGAATATGCCAGGCCCCTCTTGTAGGGACAGGGGTGCACCCCTCAAACACCAGCCTGGGGGACCAAGGGCAATGTTTAAAGACAATTGGAAGCGCTGGCAATGAGCACAGGCAGCAAAAGAGAGACAAAGTCAGACAGACAGACACACACACACCCTTGTGCGGAGGGATGACTTTCAATAGATACCAGTAAGGGAGGTGTTCTGCTACCTACTAAATCCTTACACAGAAGCAGGTTTAGAGCCAGGTTCCCCACAACTTGCAAAGAATGACACTCCAGAGAGCAGCCACATCCTGTTTCCAAGGAGGAAGGGCTCTCTGCAGCATCCTACACAGGTCCCCTATCATCAAGCATTCCCGGGTACCTCCTTCCAGGCTACCAGCCCCACTCTCACAGGGCAGGCAGGCCATGGTGGCCACAGGAGCTGCAGGGGTGGTGGCGCACAAGTCAGTGGCCTGCACGCAGCAGGAGCAGGGAAAAGGGACCAATGGTGACTAGGACACAGAGCCATGCTTTCTCTAACATGCACTTCTCCCAGCAAGTGGCGCCTGAGGCTGGCCCTGGAGAAAAGCCTCAGAGGAATGACCTTCTGGGAGGGTGCAACTCCAAGGCGATTGTGTTCTGCAAGTCAAGTCAATTCTTGGAGCTAGCTGCATGTTTTGTGGATGCAGGAGCCAAGTGATCCACCTCAGAATCATTCTTTGTGTGTGGGGAGAGGCTGAAGGTCCCCACCACATCCCTTCCTGGCATGGCACTGGATCTTCCTCCTCTTGAGCGGGGAGGGAGAGCTTGTTTCCTGGATGGCCAGCAGACAAGGCATACAGAACAGAACTCAGTGGTGATGGGAAGGTTTCACGATGGTGCACGCCCTGCACCACAATCAGGCGGCCTGGAATGGCTCCACAGGCTCCCGGGTGTTCGTCGGGAATCTAGTGGAGTTGAGGTCAGCTCGGGCCCTTCCCCTGCAGTACTACCCCTTCGCTACAGGAAGACCCAGGCACAGTGGGCAGTGCTTCGGGCGGCCAGCGAGGTTCCACGTGGAGCACCTGAGAACCCTAACTGAGCCAAGGGGATGGGGGCCTGTACCACCACCACCACCGAGTCACATCACACCCCTATCTCCCACTGACCCCTTCACGTATGCCACTGGACCCGGGATTTGCACCCAGACTCTATGGCATGGGGAGGGCACCATAGCGGGGACAGCAAAGCCAGAGACAGGAATGGATTGCCCCACACTGGGAGACAACCTGGAACCGCCTGGCGGCTGTGGCTGGAACAGGCAGGGAGCCACTCACAGTGGGCGAGGGGCAATGGATCAGTTACCTTGGCCTGTGATGGAGCGCCACCGCCGCTGCACACACATGAGGTACTTGGCCCTTGCTCAGAGGCCTGGCCAGGACCAGCTGGTCCGTCTCTCCACTGGGAAGGTGCAGGCGCAGGCGACAGTAGGTTAAAGAGCATGCGCAGGGCCCCAACCCGCGGGGGGGGGCCAGCGAACCCCTTTCAGGAAGTCTTGCCTATGCACAACACCATCTCAAAATTAAAAATAACAATGACTGGGGATGTCGCTGAGTGGAATAATACCAAGTTTATTTATTTTTGGGTGTGGGGATACCAGGGATTGAACCCAGGGGTACTTAACCACTGAACCCCATACATCCCCAGGCTTTTCAATATTTTATTTAGAGACAGGGTCTTGTTAAGTTTCATAGGGCCTCCTTAAGTCTCTGAGACTGGGTTTGAACTCCTGATCCTCCTGCCTCAGCCTCCCAAGCCGTTGGGATAATAGGCTGCATGACCAGGCCCAGTCCAAGTTTAATCTTCATTACAAACAAAAACAAAATTAAGAAAACCAACTGCTTCTTAAAACGAGAGTGACTTATCAAACAGTCTCGAGGGATGAGCTAGATAAATGAACTGAGGCACCATTGCTTCAGGCTGAAGGTAAGCTCTCACTTTCAATTGTTACTCAAAATTTTATACTAGCAGAAGGAATCTAACTGTTCCCAGGCTCCAAGCTGACTGCCAGATCACCAAAGCCTTAAATGTTAACACAGGGAAAGGAAACACCTTTTGAAACTATGCCCCAAACCAATGAAAACCCTAGACTCTAGGTGCCCGGCCCTCTCCCCACCCCCACCCCTGCCCCACAACAAATACACATAAATAAACCATTTCCCTTTATTCAAGGTCAGCCTGTCTGGCTTTCAGTCGGAAATGCATCTTCTTGCTTATCGGGCAAAATCTCCAATAAAGCCTTCCCTGTGTTTGAATTTCTTTTGGTGCCCCCCCCCCCTCCTTCTTGCTTATTGGGCAAAATCTCCAATAAAGCCTTCCCTGTGTTTGAATTTCTTTTGGTCTCTCTCTCTCTCTCTCTCTCTCTCTCTCTCTCTCTCTCTCTCATATATGGACACAATACCTTTATTTTGTTTATTTATTTTTATGTGGAGCTGAGAATCGAACCCATAGCCTCACATGTGCGAGGCAAGTGTTTTGCCACTGAGCCCCAGCCCCAGCCCTGGATCTCGTATTTTTTCCACCATTTCTGTACCCAAAGACCTGGCACAGTTAAGGGAGGAGAATCCCATCCCTCACTCAAGGCAAAAGAGGACTTCTCATAGATAAAGATTCTCAATCCACCATAGATTCTCTCCTCTAGGAGAAAGGCAAGTGTGCCGACTTCCAGAGAGCCAATCATGATCATTGACCATGCCAGAACAGAATGGAAGGTGGAAGCATATATGCCACAATTGAAAAACTGATTAGTACACAGGACTGTGGTTAGAAATTCCTCCTGAACCTGAACCCAGCCTCTCCAAGTATATTTGGGATGGACCATCTGGCATTTTCAAAATGGAGTTCCCAAGCTGAAAGACATGGAATTTAATTTGTCTTTATCTGAAAAATTTTCCCCAGACCCACAGATACACAGTTCATTCATTCAGGATTTTGTAGGACAGGACAGAAGCAAATTTGTCTTTGGGGAGCTCATGTTTTGCTTAGTGAGACAAACTGTAGACACCATGATATAATATTGTGGTCAGGACTTGACAGTAAATAAATGGCAGAGTGATAGACATGGAGATTGGAGGGAATAGATAACAATATTTTTATTGAAGACTATGTCAACCTTTCCTAAGGTAACATTTAATAGAAGTTTATGAGAAAGAACTAAATAGAGAAAAAAAAATAAGCTAGATAGAAAAACACTTCCTTGGGGCAGATAGCATTAATGGCCCCAATTCTTAACTACAATATAACCACACCAATACACAGAAATGGCAGCACCCTCCTAACTTGGTCAGGACAAGCCTCCCTTTTTCTGCTTCTAATGCTAGGTTTGGCCAACGGAATATAGCCAATGCAAATTAATTAAAATCATTTTCTGTTCAAAAAATTTAAACAAGAGCCAGGTGTGGTGGTGCAGGCCTGTAATCCCAGCGGCTCTCGAGGCTGAGGCAGGAGGATAGTGAGTTTAAAGCCAGCCTCAACCCCTGAGTTCAATCCCTGGGATACAAACCAACTAAACAAACATTAGTATTTAAAGTCAATGAGAACAGAAGACTTAATTGTGCTTATACGGTATGTCATGCCCTGTTAATTGCCTGTGATGTGCAATAAGAACCTGCCCCAGGATGGTAAAGAAGACTCTTGGGCTGCACTGAGGCCAACCCCAGCCTGAACAGCTTGTCCTGGGAAGCCCAACAACACTGCAGGAGTGGTGTTCTGAGGCATCTGTCAGAAGGACTACTGTGTCATGGGAAGACTTGCAGTCTTGCTGTAATTCACATCAGTCCTAATGGAGAACAAAGGGAAGGTCAATGTGAATATGACACCAGAGAGGAGAGGCACAGTGGGTGCCATTGGAACCTGAGGAAGACAGTGGCTTATGACATATTTTCTACTTTGCATAAGCATGCCAAATCCTGGCAATTTACACTGGAGAAAAAAGAGGCTTAGGGCGAAGGCTTTCATGGTTCAAGGATAGCCAGGCCAGGTATGAGCATGCTCACTCTGCTGATTGTTCTTTCCACTACTGCCACTGCACCCAGAGACCCTACTGGGGAAATATATTAGAATCACCATCTCTCTGGTCCCGGGGTTGAATTTAAAGCTTGTATAAATGGCAGGTAGGACCAGGCCCTTCTGCCAGAGTCTACTGCATGTGGGTAGGAATCTGCCTTTTTCTATTGACCTTGGCCATTGGCCCACTCCTGTGGGGTCCCTGAAAATGCCAGTGGACACTGCCCACCAGATTTCAGTGCAGAATAAGCGCTTGCATAGGTGATCACTGGCCAAATGGCTCTGTCCTTTCACCTTTCTCTTGCTCACATGCCACACTCTTCTTTAGCCCAAGGCTTCTGATCTGTTCTCATTTGTTGGCATTTTTGGTTCTCAATAAGTAATAGTGGTCTTAGCTGTCACGTTCATGGAAGCGATTCCTGCTGTCACACTTCCACATGCACCGAGCATCCCCATACTGTATGCTGCCTCCTCACATCACTTCCACAAGGCAGGTTTCATCAGCACCTATTTCCTCTCACTGGTAAAAAATGCAGCAAGTGTTGGGGCTCAGGGTAGAGCTTAGGAACCCCTGAACTCTCAGCCCAAGCCCTATAGCCATTTTCATCCTAAATACAAGGTTCCCAAAGATGAAAGTGATTAGCAGTGACAAGCTGGAACACAGTCACCCCCGGGACTTATAGTCTTGAGACCAGAACTGAGAGACCCATGAGAGAAATAATATAGGACCCCATGACAGCACTGGAGAGGGAAAGCCATCTTAGAAAAAAGTAGGCTGAATGAGCTGCTTGTTCACCAGTGATGGCAGGTTGGATGGACGGGCAAAAAGGCAGCAAAAGAAAAAAGATTTTAGGAAGAAAGGCAGGGTGGTCTGTCATTGGATGTTTACCCAGAACATCAAAAATTTTCTGCCCTGCTTCCATCCACCATTTATGAAGCCCTTCATTTGCCTGATATCAAGTTTTTTCCTAATGTATACGCTTTGCTGAAGGTCCTGTGTATTCTTCCTGTAATGAAGGTTGAGAATGAGCGCTATGAAAATGGACGAAAGCGTCTTAAAGCATACTTGAGGAACACTTTGACAGACCAAAGGTCAAGTAACTTGGCTTCGCTTAACATAAATTTTGATATAAAACATGATCTGGATTTAATGTAGACACATATATCAAACTATATACAACTAAGTCAGAGCTTCCTACAGATAATTCAGAAACTGTTGAAAATAACTAAAAGACTTCTTAAATGGGCTTTCTCTTATATTTGATATTCGGAAGAAAAGCCTTAAGGTATATGTAGGTCACTTATCACTGAATATCTTTGCCTACAGGCCTCATGAATACATTAGCCATTGGTAATCTGCCGATGTACATGGCAGCTGTTTGAGCTCTTGTGCTTTGAAAAATTGTCTGTTCTTCCAGAAGACTGCATTGGAAGTACTACATTTCACCTCTGCGTGACCTCTGCTAGTAGCACTCTGAAATTGTTTTAGTTAAGTCTTTTAGGTTATAAAATGTATTATTACCATGGATCCAGTTGTCAGGTATTATTATCAATTTTGAAGAAATAAATTTTGAGGAGGTATAAGAAAAGAATGCATCTTATGAAATGTTACAATGAAGCCTACTGTTGACCTTTGACTATTAGGAGTTTTAAGTGTGTTAAAATCTGTAATGGACAATTAAGGGAATTAACCAGAGTTGTGAGCTCACCAAACAGATTTCAGTATAGATTTTGTCTTTATCAAAAGAACTTAAAGAAAGTTACAGTTAAAATCTGAGTGGAAGAGCTTGCCGTAGTTGTTCCACATCTGGTCGTTGCTGTTTACATTCCTTTGTTGAGCCTACGTCTTCATAAGCCTACATCTTCATTTTAGCAGGTAAATGGTGAACACTTCTGCTTCATGGTCAAGACAGAATCAGAGGCTGTGGATATGGGCAACTTGTCTGTTTTCTTTTTCCATGACTATATCTACTGCCTCGTCTTGATTTATAAGCAAAACCTGGAAAACCTACAAAATAAATGTTTTGCGGTTTATCTAGAAATAATACAGAAAATATTGCTGTTATTTTTGGTGAAGAAAATCAATTTTGTATAGTTTATTTCAATCTAAATAAAATGTGAATTTTGTTTAAAAAAAAAATTTCTGCCCTATGTAGTGTCTATGACTGTGCACCAAACCCAAGGATGAGCTCTTCATTCCACCTGAAATCACCAAAGCTCAATGCCCAAGGAGGTATGCAGGTGATGTCTACTGAACGCATGAGTTAGTGTTAAGCAACTCATCTTCACCATGGAAGAGTTTTGTGGCATTCGTAATCTGATTCTGCAAAATGCTTAATTGAAATCCACATTATTTAAGTCTCATGTCTTGATATTTCAGTGTAATGAAAGGTTGGTCTGCCTCTCTCTCTCCCTCAGACACACACAAATATACTTACAAGCTACCATTGAAAGCCTAATGTATCTTCAGGCTTCCATGAAGTACATTTGACAAAGTCCCATTTCCAGTGTTAACTATCAAGCTCCAGCTGCCAATCAAACTACAGGTCAGACAGGTACAAGTCCTTGGGTTCTCAGAACTAAGTCTGCAAAATCAGAGAACAATACAGACTCCCCACAAATTTCCTAAAAGATATGAGGTCAAGGCACGGTTGCGGGTGGAAAAATGTTTCTGAGTGGAACTGTTAGTTCACATTCTGCCATCAGAGAACAGGGATATTTCCAGAAAGAATCACACGACAAGATTATATATATGTGTATATATGTATGCATATACACCTCAATACCACATGTAAGCAGAAAATTATAGACACCCCCCACACACACACACAATGTTTGTATTTGAATTATTTATTTAAAAATAAATGAAGGCTGGGGCTGTGGGTCAGTGGTGGAGTGCTCACCTGGCATGTGTGAGGCACTGGGGTTGATCCCTGGCACCAAATAAAATTAAAACAAATAAAAATAAAATAAAGGTATTACGTCCTACAACTACATACTATATATGTATGATATATATATATATATGTATATATATATATGTATATATATATATATATGTGTGTGTGTGTGTGTGTATACACATACACAAATATTTGTACATATTTTATATGTGTGTGTTTATATAAAATAAAAATCATAAATGAAAAAGGGGCTGGGGATACAGCTCAGTTGGTAGAATGCTTGCCTAGCATTCACAAGGCCCTGGCTGGGTTCAATCCCCAGCACCATCCCCAAAATAAATAAATAATAACAATAAAAATGAGCACACCTATAATCCCAAGAGCTCCACCTGGGAGGCTGAGGCAGGAAGATTTCAAGTTTAAAGCCAGCCTCAGCAACTTAGCACAGCCCTGAAAAACTTAGGAAGACCCTGTCTCAAAAACCAAAAATATGCTGTGAATATGGCTCAGTGGTTAAGCACCCCAGGCTCAATTCCTGGTAGCAAAATAAATAAATAAGAAGGAAAAAAGAGGAATAAACAAAGACACTGCTTAAAAACTACAATGTGTGGCATTTATCTGTATTTGATTCAAGCAAACTCTTAAACAGAAAGGTAAAAGAGTAGGTAACGTGCAAATAATGAAACAGCTTTATCTTTTAGTGCTACATGTTGAAACTGTCAACATGCAATCCAGAGGTAGTGATAACTACTGAAGTGTGTGCAGGGGCAGGTACATGGAAACATCTCTCACCATGCTTTCATGTATGTTTGAAAGTTTTCGTGATAAAAAATGAAACAATAAACCCAGAGGCAGCTCAGGAGGCAGCAGTTTCTACAGAAGGATTGGTCCAGAATATTATGGGAGGGATGACTATTCCAGGATCCCAAGTAAAGCAGGATTGAGCATGGTCCAAGTAATGGATTTGTAGTCAGAAGGCCTGGGCCCTATCCTGATCTTATTCTTCCTAGCTGAATGATGCCAGACTGGTGACACATCCCACTGAACCACAGTTCCTCATCTATGTATGGGGACATTCCACCTAGTCCACGTATTTGAAATGTGGTGTGTACCACAAACACTGGTGTTATAGGTGCTGTCAGTAACATAAACTCCTGTGTAAGCCTACTGTGACTGAGAAGCTATGATTCAAGCATTGACAAGGAGTGTAGTTGGCTTGATTAGAAGAAATCCATTTCAGCCACTCCTTAGAAACAGTGAAACTGGGAAAACAGCCCCTTTTCTAGGGAACATGGGAAAACTCCAAGGACACTGCAGATGATGTTTGTGGGAGAAGACACAACTGTCTGGCTCTTGAAGGCAAAGATCAGCCAGACACCATTTGAGGCAATTAATTGACCTCTGCTCCTCACTGCTGACCAAGATGAGCCCCCATGATATTTACACAGATTAAATTCAGCTGAGAAGTGAGCATAAGACACGGTTGTGAGACTTCCCCTTCTGAAGAAAATATTTATTTCACCCAAGGAAATGGCACCATGAGCCCACAGCTCACCACGTTAGGCAGAGCACTGTGAAAAGGCCAACAGAACCAACAGAGCTTTGAAGTCAGACTCTGGGATCTCCATCTTGGGTTCTCCACTGGGCAAGGAATGCCCCACTTGAGGATCTCATCATCAATTTCATCACCTCCACCACTGGCAGAGTGGTCTGGAGGATGGGACATGAAGATATGAGGGTGCTGGGTCCATCCCTAATATATAGAAGGTGCTCAAGAACAAAGCACTCTTTGTCACTAAGTGATCAGGTTTCAAGTACCTATCACATGTATCATGGCAGGAAGTATATGATGATGTCACTCAGTCCTATTACTAGGGATGCTACTCTCAATTTCTTGTTTATGAGGCAAAGTAGACTCCTAGGCAGATACCATCATATCAGGAATAAAAAAGGTCCTTTAGGGAGAAAGGTGTCAATTCATAAGAGCACATAGTGATCCTCAACATTACATCCTAAAGAGTGCCAAATATATGAAGGAAAAAGCCAGTATAAACAAACATGAAAAATACATGATTATTGTTAGAGATTTCAACATTCCACTCAATTTTCAGAACATTCCACCCAAACAGCAGGACAATTTTCCAATTTTCATAGGTTTCCAGGGTACCAGGAAGAATACTTGCTTTGAACTCTCAATCCTCCTGCCTCAGCCTCCCAAGTCATTGGGATTACAGGTGTGTGCCATCAGGCGCGGCTGTAAAGAATACTTTTAAGACACAACCTTAGTCTGAGCCACAAAACAAGAACCAAAAAAACCAAAAGGATTTTAATTATACAAACTATGTTCTCTGATCACAATATAATACATTTAGAAAGTAAAAATCAGAATATCACTGGAGAGCCTATGAACTTTAAGAATACAGAAATAAGGAAAGATTATGAACAGCTTTAGGCCTACAAATTCAACAACTTTGATAAAAGAGAAACGTGTCTACATTTCTTTAAAAAATGAGAATTATTAAAGCTTTCATGAGAAAGAGAGAACCCAAAGAGCCCTATAGCTATTAAATTATTAAAATAATTTGAATTGGCTGAAACAGTCCCATTAAACCTAGGCTCAAGAGGGTTCACTGGTGACATCTAAAAAATTATTGCTTTAATTGGGCTGAGAATTAAACCCAGAGCATGACACATGGTAGGGGGCAAGGGCTTCACCACTAGCTGTTCTTTTCTTTTTAAAAAAATTTTCCCTCCAGTACCAGGGGTTGAACCCAGGGGCATGTAACCACTGTTCCACATCCCCAGCCCTTTTTTCTTTATGTATTTTTTTTAAGAGACAAAGTGTTGCTACATTGTGGAGCCTGGCTTTGAACTCCCATTCCTCATGTCTCAGCCTCCCAAACTGCTGGGATTACAACACTAGCTGTTTTCATTTTTAGAAAAGTTCTCACTGGATTGCTGAGTTTGGCCTTGAATTTGCAATCCTCCTGTCCTCAGCCTCCTGAGTACCTGAGATTACAGACATGCACCCATGTGCCAATTTTTACCAAATATTAAAAAAGAAATAATGATAAGTTTACACAAAATGTTGCAAAAACTTGAAGATGCAGCAATATTTCTGTCCTCATCCTATGAGACCACTGGTATTTGAATTTTTTAAAGGGAAAAAAGGCATCACAAAATTAAACTATAGACCAATATATCTCAAGAAGACATGCAAAACCTCGAAAATTTTTGATAAATTGGTCACGGCCATATAAAATATGGACATTACATCATGACCAAGTGAGAAATATCCTAAAAATGTAAGCATGTATCAGCCTTTTAAATTCAATATTTCTTGTTTAGTTTGTTGATACATAATCACAATAATGGATAATCATCTTAATAGATGCAAAACAAAGCACTGGATGTAATTCGATACGACTCACGATGAAAACTCATCACACTTAAATAAAAGGAAAATTCCGGAAGTTTTAGAAACTGCAATAAAGCAAAGTAAATAAAACCAGACTCTGAAGGAAAATATAAAGCTGTGTCCAGCACAACTGTCTATATAGAAACATTCTATCAAAAAGCTCCTACAACATACAAATTGCTGTAATCTGATCATGGGATACAAGATCTACAGGAAGATCAACTGTATTCATTCAAGAAAACAGAAGGAGGGAAAGTAAAGACATGGAAAACATTCATTAGCCATTTTGAACATAGAAATGAAAACCTCAGTGAGAAATCAATCCATATCCATCAGAGTGACTGAAAGAAAGACACTAAAATAAAAACAAATTTTGGCAAAAAGGCAGAGAACCTGGGTCACATTACATATTGTTGGTGGAAATGTAAAGTTATAGAGCAACTTTAAAAATAGGTTTGGCACTTTCTTAAACAATTACACATAGTCCCCAAAGTGGCTCTCCTTGGCATTTATGCTGGAAAAATGGAAACAGTTCCACAAATATCCCTAATCACATATGTCACAGCTTGATTCAAAAGCACCCACAAAACTAAAGACACCCCCAATGTACTTTCAGGGGTGTCCAATGAAGGGCTCCATGTCCGCACCATGGAACACCACAGAGCAATAACATGGACAAACGTACTGACAGATATAGCAACTTGCATGGAGATTGATGCTGGATGAACAGAGCTGATCTACAAAATTTTCACAATGTGTAGTTCACGAACACAATGTTGTTGAAATGAGAATATTATGGGTGGCCCCCTTCTTCCTGAGTACCTGGAATTCTAGGCATGCAGCACTGTGTACAGCTTTTAGAAACAATTTAAGGAGGAAATAATACTAGTTTACACAAAGTTTTATAGAAATCTAGAAAGGACAGAATGAGGAATGCTTATGATATAACCCTCTATCTTGACTGGTAATCTGCACATGAATCTGAACACATTATAAAGCTGCAGAAGCATTCACACATACCAGTATATGTAACACTGGTGAATCTGAGCAAGCTTAAGCTGCACTACCTGAGACCAACTTTCTGCTTGTGCCAGCATCCTATAGTTATGCACGATGTTATACCATTAAGAGAAATTGAGTGAAATATGTATTTCTGGCCAAATGTGGTGGCACACCCTTGTAATCCCAGCAGTTTAGGAGTCTGAAGCAGGAGAATTCACGGGTTCAAAGCTAGCCTCAGCAAAAGCGAGGCATGAAGAAACTCAGTAAGACTCTGTCTCTAAAAATAAATAAGTAAAATGAGCCCCCAAACAATGGAGGGGACTGGGCTTATGTAAGTTGTGGGTGATTTAGTGTGTGTGTCAATCTGGGCACTCAGGAATTTGAGTCCTTGAGCTGGCAGCATTAGTGGCCAGTACCGGCCAGTACCTCAGGAGAAGTTGTCCTAAAAGAGATTAGTGTTTCTAGAGACTGTCACTCCCAGTTTGGATGAGACACTTTCTCTCCACTTGTGGCCAGTGTTTAAGATTCATCTTGGAAGAGAAGAAAATCATCACTGTATGGCTTTCTGTTCTACTTATTTCTCCTAGGCTATACCATCTTTTTTTTTTTTTTTTTAACAGTTCAAATCCAATAATGTCATTATCGAATGTTTGGAAATACTGGATCTTTAAGTCCACATGAAACACATTTCAAACATTGAAAAAACACTATAACATGATGATTTTTGTCTTTCATTTTATCTGTACTTCCTAAAATTCTAATAAGTAGAAATTTATTTTACTGATGAAAGATTAAAACTTAAAATAAAAGGATAAATTCTGCAAATAAAGTTACACAAAAATATTAAAGTCACTGTAAAAATTATTTTAAATCAATAGTTCCTCTATATCATAGCAAGAAATATCAGACAGTGATTTTTTTTGGGGGGGGCGTGTAGTTCTAAGGATCACTTCCAGGGCCAATCACAACCCCAGTCCCCTTCAATTATTTTACTGTTAGTATTATTTATTTATTTATTTATTTATTTATTTATTTATTTATTCATTTACTTAGAGAATGTGTCCAACTATATTCTCCAGGCTGGCTTTCACTTGTGCCTTCTTCCTCTTGAGTGGGTGGAATTACAGACATGGCTATTTGCCTTCAGCAGTAATTGAACTTTTGAAATAGCACCATTTATGATAGACATAAAAAAGGTTAAGTACTTATAAATAAGTTTCACAACCCATCAAAGAAATGTTCAGATAACAACCCGAGGGAGATTCAGAAAGGTGTGGGCAGTAAGGCAAGGATGGCAAAGAAGGAAGCCAGAGGCAGATCCAGACAGTAAGAGCACAATGATGGTCCCCTAACAAGGCCAAATTCCTAGCTGACAAATGTGCCCATGGACACAAATGGGGAATCAGCAGAAAGACTAAAATAGATGTGTACACACGTGATTCCAATGAGCAAAAGTAAGGAGAGAGTAGAGGGAGAAAAGTTTGAAAAAGGAGGAAGGCCCAAAACGTATGAGAAGAACCAGTCAGTACTTTCCTTTAGGATTCCAGGTTGTGGTTCCCGGGTACCTTTTCTTCAGAAAAGTCTGTTACTTATCTACCTTTGCTCTTGCAAAAATCCTGCTGCTTTCTTACTATCTTTCTGTCCTGTTCAATTCTTTGCTGAGTGAAGAAACTAACTCAATGGTAAAAATAAATAAATAAATAAATAAATAAATAAATAAATAAATAAATAAATAAATAAAAATAAATAAATAGAATAAAATAAAAATCAAAAAAGATTTTTGATGTCAGGAGCGGTGACATACGCCTGTAATCCCAACAGCTTGGGAGACTGAGACAGGAGAATTGAGAGTTTAAAGCCAGCCTCATCAATGACGAGGCACTAAGCAACTTAGTGAGGCCCTGTCTCTAAATTAAATACAAAAGAGAGCTGGGAATGTGGCTCAGCGGTTAAGTGCCCCTGAGTTCAATTCCTGGTACCAAAACAAAAGAAAACAAAACTTTTCATATGAAATATTTAAGATCTAGGGCTGTGGCTAAGTGGTAGAGCACTTGCCTAGTATGTATGTGTCACTGAGTTCAATCCTAAGCACCACATAAAAAATAAAATGAAGTTATTAAGATAGTATTTAAGGCCTACATCCTGAAAACTATGCACAATACTTAAAAGAAATTAAGAAAAGAACCAAATAAACTGAGATATATATATCATGGTCATATATGAAAAGATTCACTATTTTTATAAATTTAAATTTTTCCTTATACTGAGTTATAAATTTATTGTAACTCCAAACATAGGCCTAGCAAGCTTTTTTTTAAAAAATATTTTTGTTGTAGATGAACACAATGCCTTTATTCTATTCACTTACTTTTATGTGGTGCTGAGGTTCGAACCCAGCGCCTCACACTTGCTAGGCAAGCACTCTACCACTGAGGTACAACCACAGCCCCCACAGTATGCCTTTTTTTCTGGACACTGAAAAGTTGAATCTAAAATGCAGTAAAAGAGCAAAGAATACAAAAGAGGTAAAACAGATTTAAATGTGTTACAACAGCAGAAAAGAAAAAAAAGAATAGAAAAGTTAAACAGATTTAAATATAAGAGTTAAAACAGCAGAAAAGAAAAAAAGTTGGAGAGGGCTGGGGTTTGGCTCAGTGGTAGAGTGCTTGTCTAGCATGTGTGTGAGGCACTGGGTTTCATTGTCAGCACCACATACCAATAAATAAATAAAATTTAAAAATTTTGACAATGTGGAACAGTTGCAAAGAAAGTGCTTGGCAAATTCTTAAAGTGTACACCAATCTCATGGTCAACACATTCCACTCCTGGGCATCAACCAAGAGAAATGCAAACATGATTCTACACAAATACCACAGAGAAATGTCTGCAGCAAGTGTGTTAATGAGAGCTAAATCTCCTTGTATATCAAGGGTGAATAAGTGAATGGATAAACAAATTTTAATATATACAAAATAAATTTTCAGTACTGAAATGGAAGGCATAGATACACACAACATGTGAAACTCAAAAATATGCTAGAAGATGGACAAAAACACATAGAATATATGATTATATAACATATTAAAAGTTTGGGGTCATAGCTCCGTGGTATAGTGCTTGCCTATCATGTATGAGGCACTGGGTTCAATTCTCAACATTGTATATAAGTAAATTAATGATAAAATAAAGGTCCATTGACAACACACACACACACACACACACACACACACAAAGATTATAGTGAGAAAAGGCACAACAGCAGTTTCATGCAAATAAGAGGGTAATAAAGGGGGAGCAGAAAAAATTCTGGGCGGAATGGTTATATTTATTATGATGGATGTGCTGAAGGTTCTTCAGGGCACAACCTAAACCTGTCTGATTTATTATTAATCAATTGTACCTCAACAAAGTGTAAGGAAAAAACCCTGCCAAGTCATGTAGTATAAGCTTAAATTAAAAAAGGGTCCAAGGAACTAAAGGCTTGAGTAGGAAAAGGTAAACACAAGAACAAAATAAATATTTCTAAATAGTAAAACATATTTATATACAAACAAGCCACTGTGAGCAGTAGAACATGGTATAAAGCAATGATATACAGCAGCATTATCAAGACAGGTTGTGGGAAAACAAGATTTGCTTCTAAGGGAGCACAGGTTCAAAGCTATTTTATTTTAATAGAAAAATGCTATTTGCCTTTTTAATTCTAATTCTCTCAAAAGTATAGTGTCGATTTTTCCACAGGTTACATGACACAGGTTGAACATAAAGTGTAGAAAGAGGGGAATCTGGCTGTATTTTAATTAGCCAAACAGCAAGATTTTTAAAACTTTCCAACAACGCCACTCTTTCCCTTGATATTTTTTGTGATAAAAATATATTTTACTGGTGCTGGGGTTGTGGCTCAGAGGTGGAGCGCTCGCATAGCATGCATGAGGCAGGCACCAGGTTCTATCCTCAGCCCCACATAAAAATAAAATATTGTGTCCACTTACATCTAAAATAAACACACACACACACACACACACACACACACTACTAATAATTCTATGTGTGTTGATTTGTAATATGTTTAACTGAATGCAGTTTTTTTTTAATTCTCAGTTTTAATTCCCAACAGGGTAAATATTGGTAGATAAAATAAACATAAATAAAAACTCTTTAGGTTTTTCACTGTTGGAGAAGGGCTATTAATTTACCATCAATCAGTTCTCAGGCAGTCCCCTTGAGAGGGACAACTGCACTGCTAAGGCATGGCCTACCATCCTGAGGGAGAGTCACCACATTCTAGAGGGATGTTTCTCCATATGTGGGCTGCAGATGTAGGTGGTACCTACCATGCCTCCACTGTAAAAAGATCAGCATAGGAATCCAGACTCAACCTTTAGAAACATGTACCATCTAACACTGACACACAAACCAACATATGATTTGCATTTTGAGTATCTCAGATGTTTTCATCTCATTTTTCTACATATGCATTTTCATTGTATCTTGTATGAGTGTTGTTCTACAGCAGTTTGGAATTGTTTATTAAAATTTTCCTTCACCATGGAACCATGGAGAAACAGTCAAGTACATGTCTTTCAATAACTAACAATTGGTATGATCCCTACAGCAAAATGTTATGATTAGAAAGTAATTCTACTTCATTAACAACAATGAAGAGGGCTTCCTCTCTATATACACTATATCTAAATCAATTATCAATGCAATCACATTTACAATGTGAATTGGCAATGACAAAGAAAATTATGCATACTCTTTTCAGTGAAGAACTTTTCCATGGGACTCACAAATGGATTGATTTCTTGCTGAATGTCCCAAATATTGTGTCCTGAAACAAATGTACTAAAACTCATGTATTTTGAATGATTTTAGTGTAAATCAATCCCTTTTTTTGTTTTTGTTTGTTTTTTTTTTTAATCATGATTGTAACTTTCATCTGGGGAGGAAAATATTGACTGAGAAGATCCACAGAAAATTTTCTTAGAATATTGTAAATATTCTATGCTTATCAGCAATAAAATTTTATTGGTGTATTTGTCAAATCTGCACAGTTAATGTTTGTTAGATTCAATATGTGTCCATCTGAACACACCCAAAACTTAAAATAAAGTGGGATTTGGATGGGAAGAAGGTAGGGACATAGAAAAAGTAGAAATAGGAGATAATTAGCAGATGTTGAATCTAGTTGACATCTATACTGTACTATTCACTTTATTTTACATATTTTTAAAGTTTTATGTAATGAAACATTTGTATTAATGTAATTAGTTGATGTATACTAGTTCTTAAAATCTTGGTTGCTTATTGGATTATTATAGAAGGAACTGATTTTTGTTGAATTCTGATCAAGAGTGATTTTACTCTGTTATACAAAAGTATTTACTGTGAGAACATTTATGAAACTTCACATGAATACTTAGTCTATGTGTATGTTTTGTGTGAACATCATATATCAATGCAAATGGCAAATTTGATTGATTTGCTCAAAGTAAAGTATCTTAGAATAACAGCAACAATTTGCTTTTTGCTTTAAAGTAGGACATGTTTACTCTTCTTATGGATTTTAATATTCTAAGGCATTTATATATGTGCTAACCCTGGTGGGGGAAGAAAAGTTATCTTTTCATTTCATTTAGGCCCCAATTTGGTAAGTGGCCTTTAAAAAATTTATTTATTTTTCAATACAGGTATGAGTCCAAATGTGCTTTACCACTGAGTTGCATCTTCAGCCCTTTTAGTTTTTGTTTTAATTGTGAGAAAGATCTTCACTAAGTTGTTGACACTGATGTCTAATCTGCATTCCTTCTGCCTCAGCCTCCTGAGTTGCTGGGATTACAACATGCAGCATCATACCCAGTTTGACTTTCTTTTGGATTGAAATATTTCCCAGTAAAACCTTTCCCACACTGTTGCTCACACAGGCAGAGTACAAACCACAGTGCCATGTCAATATTGTAATCTCAGAAAGTGTGAAAGTGTGAACTGAGTTCAAAGACTAAAAAAAAAAAAAAAGTCTCTCAAAGATGACTGTGTGCAAAGGATAGAAATTAGGTAATGCAAGTGCTGTGGTTTGTGTAGGTGTTCCACATAGGTTAACACATTAAAAGCTGGGTTCCCAGTGTACTTGTCACTGGTAAAATCAAATGATGACTTCCACAATACTCAGGTATTGGGTTAAAATGTAGCTGGAGGAAATGTTTCCCCAGCAGATCTATTTTGGGTACTTGCTCTCACATTAAGAGGTTGTTTCGGGTACAGTGTTTTCCATTAGTCTAGGTTGAAAATGATAAATAGCTTACAATTACCAAAAAGGAATTAAAACATTGCATATATATGAAGTACAGTAAACACTTTCCAGTTTAACCCATGATAAGAAATTTTAAAAAATGTTTAAATTTTATTTCTTTAGCTATTTATTCACATTATTCCAGGGTTTCCAAAACAGGTAATGTGTTCTCTTATGAACATTCTAAAAATAAGTACACAGGATATATAATTCTAAAAGGAATCCTGCCTTTATTGCAGACATTTTGCTTCATTTCCTTGTTTTTCTAGAGCATCAGCAGGATTAGTTTGGTATAGAACACTTTGAGTTTTAGAGTCTGGCAGTAGTGAGTATAAGTTTCATCCCAGACTAGACTTTTAGTAGATACAGTGTTTGGAAAATTTCCCTAATTTGAAAAGTCACAAAAACTTTATCTGTGTTGGGGTTGGGGGGAAGCAGAATAAAAGACTGCAAAAACAGCCCCAGTTCTTCATTCTCCCCAGCCCTTGGCAGTGTTTTTTTTTTTTTTTTTCAGTTCCATTTGCACACAGAATGTTCTTGCCAAGCATTGGATATAGGATGGTCTATATACTTTGCCAATAGAATGCAGTGAGCATGATAGTGTACCAGTTTTTTCCTCCCTTGGATTTATTATTATTATTATTATTATTATTATTATTATTATTTTATTTGTATGTGACAGCAGAATGCATTACAATTCTCATTACACATATAGATCACAATTTTTCATATCTCTGTATATAAAGTATGTTGACCAATTTGTGTCTTCATACATGTACTTTGGATAATAATGTCCATCACATTCCACCATCATTTCTAACCCCATACCCCCTCCCTTCCTTTTTCATCCTTCTGCTCTATCTAGAGTTTGTCTATTCCTCCCGTGCTCCCTCTCCCTACCCCTCTATGAATCGGCCTCTATATATCAGAGAAAACATTCGGCATTTGGTTTTTTTTTTGGGAGGGGGGATTGGCTAACTTCACTTAGCATTATCTTCTCTAGCTCCATCCATTTACCTGCAAATTCCATGATTTTATTTTCTTTTATTGCTGAGTAATATTCTATTGTGTATATATGCCACTTTTTAATCCATTCATCTATTGAAGGGCATCTAGGTTGGTTCCACAGTTTATCTATTGTGAATTGTGCTGCTATAAACATTGATGTGGCTGTGTCCTTGTAGTATGCATTTTTAAGTTCTTTGGACATAGACTGTGGGGTGGGATAGCCGCGTCAAATGGTGGTTCCATTCCCAATTTTCCAAGAAATCTCCATACTGCTTTCTATATTGGCTGCACCAACTTGCAGTCCCACCAGCAATGTATGAATGTAACCTTTTCCCCACATCCTCACCAACACTTACTGTTGTTCATCTTCCTAATAGCTGCCATTCTGTCTCTCATTCCTATGAGTGAGATGAATTCTTAGAGAAGTGCTGATTTGCATTTCTCTAATTGCTAATGATGATGAACTTTTTTTATATATTTGTTGATTGATTGTATATCATCTTCTGATATGCATCTGTTCAATTCCTTGGTCCATTTATTGATTGGGTTATTTTATTTTATTTTATTTTTTGATATGTAGCTTTTTGAGCTCTTTATATACCATAGAGATTAGAGCTCTGTCAGATGTGTGAGGGTTAAAGATTTGCTTCCAAGATGTAGGCTCTCTATTCACCTCACAGATTGTTTCTTTTGCTGCAAAGAAACTTTTATTTTTTGTTTGTTTTTCCATCCCATTTATTTATTCTTGATTTTAATTCTTGTGCCAAAGGAGTCTTATGAAGGAAGTTGGGGCCTAATCCCACATGTTGGATATTGGGCCTACTTTTTCCTCTATTAGACACAGAGTCTCTGGTTTTATTCCTAGGTCCCTGATCCATTTTGAGTTGAGTTTTTGTACATGGTGGGAGATAGGGATTTAATTTTATTTTGTTGCATATAGATTTCCAGTTTCCCCAGCAACATCTGTTGAGAGGCTATCTTCAACAAATGCATGTTTTTGGCACCTTTGTCTAAGATAAGATCATCGTAATTTTGTGGGTTAGACTCTGTCTCCTCTATTCTGAACCATTGGTCTGCCCGTCTGTTTTGGTACCAATACCATGTTACTGTTGCTCTGTAGTATAGTTTAAGGTTTGGTATAGTGATGCCATCTGCTTCACTCTTTATTCTAAGGATTGCTTTAGCTATTGTGGGTCTCTTATTTTTTCCAGATGAATTTCATGACTGCTTTTTTTTTGTTGTTGTTGTTTCTATGAGGAATGTCATTGGGATTTTGATTGGAATTGCATTAAATCTGTATAGTGCTTTTGGCAGTATGGTCATTTTGATAATATTAATTCTGCCTGTCCAAGAGCAAGGTAGATCTTTCCATCTTCAAAGGTCTTTTTTGACTTCTTTCTTTAGGTCTCTGTAAGTTACATTATATAGATCTTTAACCTCTTTCATTAAATTGATTCCCAAGTATTTTATCTATCTATCTATTTATTTTTTGAGGCTATTGAGAATGGGGTAGTTTTTCTCATTTTCCTTTCTGAGGGTCACCGATATACAGAAATGCCTTTGATTTATTATTTATTATTATTGAGATGTGATTTGTATTCCCAGACATTTTTGGCATTTAACTTCACTTTGTTTCTCCTCTGATTACATTTTCCTTTACTGTAATACCTCCCTTTGCTGATTTTCTTTGTTGTTTTTCATTTCCTCTTCTTGGAATATTTTGCTGAGGATGTTCTGTAGTGCAGGCTTTCTAGTTGTAGATTCTTTAAACTTTTGTTTATCATGGAAGGTTTTTATTTCATCATCAAATCTAAAGCTTAGTTTTGCTGGATTAGATTCTTGGTTGGCATCCATTTTCTTTCAGATCTTTGTATATGTTATTCTACAATCTCTTGGCTTGGAGGGTCTGCTGAGATACAAATTGATCTCCCCCTATATGTGATCTGATTCCTGTCTTTTCCGGCTTTTAAGATTCTATCCTTGGGCTGGGGATGTGGCTCAAGCGGTAGCGCGCTTGCGTAGCATGTGTGCGGCCCGGGTTCGATCCTCAGCACCACATACCAACAAAAGATGTTGTGTCTGCCGAGAACTAGAAAATAAATATTAAAAATTCTCTCTCTCTCTCTCTCACTCTCTCTTTAAAAAAAAAAAAGATTCTATCCTTATTCTATATGCTAGGCATTGTCATTATCATGTGCCTCGGTCTGTTGTAATTTTGTACATTTGGTGTCCTGTAACCCTCTTGTATTTGGTTTTCCAATTCATTCTTCATGCTTGGGAAATTTTCTGATATTATCTCATTGAAGAGATTGTGCATTCCTTTGGTTTGAAACTGTGCCTTCCTCTATCCCAATAACTCTTAGATTTGTTCTTTTGATGCTGTCCCATAATTCTTGGATGTTCTGTTCATTGTTTCCTACCATATTCACTGTGTGGTCAACTTTATTTTCAAGATTGTATACTTTGTCTTCATTATCTGACATTTTTTCTTCCAAGTGATCTAGTCTATTGATTATGTTTTCTTTTGAGTTTTTTATTGGATTTATTGTATCCTTCATTTCAGGGATTTCTGAGTAGTTTTTTTTCCCCAAAGTCTCTATCTCTTGAAGTAATCTTTTGCTCTCTTATCTCCTTGTTGGAGTGATCCATTTTTGCCTGCATTTTCTCATTTAGGTCATTCTTTAATTCACTGATCATTTTAATTATGAACCTTCTGAATTCCTTCTCTGATATTTCATCAACTTCACTGTCCATGGGTTCTGTTAAAATAGAGTCCTGGTTTGTTTGGGGCACTTTCCTCCCTTGTTTTTTCATGGTGTCTATGTATCTTCCTTTCTTTCACTGTGGATCTGCGATATTTCAGTTTCTTCCCTATATTCTTGTAGTACCCATGCAGATTGTCTGTACCTCACCTTGATGTTGGGCTTCCAGACCCTGCTGGTGTACCTCAATGTATGCTACTGCATCTAAAGGTGGTGGCTGCAATAGCTGAGGTAACTTGAGATAATAGTTACGGTGCCCCAAGATGGAAGTAGTGTCTTTCAGAGATGGGGCTGAAAGAGTGGCCTCACACTCCCTTTGGGATGCCTGCTCTGAGACGCATTAGATTCTAGGCCCTGTCTGCCATCAGAAAGTTAGGGACTACTGGGTGTGAAGGCTATGGCGATGACTGCAGTGTCCCAAGATGGAAGTGGGTTAGGCTTAGGCTCTGAGGTAGAGGGCAGGCAGACTCAGATTTACCGTGGACCTGGGTCCTTCGCAAGTTGGTGTGGACAGATCTGGGCTGTGCCTGGGCTCCCACGGTTGTCTGCTGGTCAGAAGAGGTGGTCCTGTGCCAGAGGCTGGCTCCTATGGTTGTCTGCCCTTTGGGTGGAGGGGTAGACCTGGGTGTACTGTGAGCCTGGGTCCTACACAAGCTAGTGTGGTTGGATCTGGGCCACCAGGACTTGACCTCCTGTGGTAATCTACCGGTGGGAACTGTGTACCAGTTCTATGTTTAGGTCTAAAATGTTTTGAAAGCTTCTGTTTTTTCCTTTCAAACTTCCAACAACACCATGAACAATAAGATCCCATTGAGTAGAGTAAAATAGTGCTCCAGGGGATGCCAACTCTCTCCTAAAAATACAAATCAAGCAATAGAATATATTCCTGATGGAGCCCGGCAGACAGTAGAGGAATAGCCTAGGTAAACTGAGCCTAACTTGTCTTAATTATAGTCTAAAAACTTGGTGGTGGCTTGTTAGGCTTAGTAGCTGTGCAAGAAACACATTGCAACCAGGATGCCAGTAATAATGGCATGCCAATTTCAAATTAACCGACAAGCAGCAGACATGTAATGGGTACCATGTTCCTGTTCTTCTGATTTAATATTATTCTCTTGTTAGATTATTTGAGTACATAAAATGCATAGAGACTTGAAAACATGTTAACAGTGCTTAAAATCTCATAGGACTCCACACCAAAGGATGAAACAACCAAAGCCTAAGATTAGGGTTAAGGGTAAAATGCAAAATAAGAAGTTTTTCTTTAGTCTATTCCCTTCATATAAAAAAAATGGTGTCTAAGGTGAGGACAGATCTGAAGTCCACATGAGATTCATTCCTTCTTAGACCATATCACCCATTATTCACTGTCTGATGTCTGCAAGGGGAGGTGCCACTGATGAACAGCAGTTGGGAAACAGCATTCTACCTTTGGGGACTTACTTTTTTTAGGGCACCATCTCTTCCCCACTTGGGCCAAAAGAGATCTTGGGAGGAAAGTCATGTTTCCTCACCTCTGATCAAAAGAAAAAAAAATCAGGTTATTCACTATTCTGGACTCAGGGGCATGAGAGACCTCAGATCTGCATTTGCAATATGGCAGCATCTTGCCACTGAAGGTGTGGCACACCTGAATGTGCCTGCCAGTTTTGAAATGTTGTTGAAATTTAACACACAGAGGGAGTTGTGAAGGGCTTTTGCTGAAAATATGTACAATTAATTAATAATTTTAAATTGGTCATGTATTAAAATGAAAATGTTTCAGATTTGTTGGGTTAAATAAATTATTACAAGGTTTTTCAGGGACTATGTGAACACTAAAATTTCAAGGTTACATACATAGCTCATATTTGGTTTTCATGGAGTGATGTTGTACTGACCTTTCTCCTTTGGAAAGATCAAGCTGCCTCTTCAAATTATAAGAGGATGATCTGGGTGTGGTTGTTCATGCCTATAATCAATCAATCAATTAATCTCTCTCTCTCTCTCTCTCTCTCTCTCTCTCTCTCTCTCTCACACACACACACACACACACACACACACATACAACCAGAACATGAAAGTTATAAAACCTGAAAATTTAAAATAATATTCACTATTATTATTTATTATATTTTAAAGTAATTCTCACTATTTGTAAATATGCATTATTGATATTATTATTGGTAAATTGATATAAATTTACATTCCAGGTAAAATTCAAATACATCCTTTACAAAGTCAGCTATTCAAGGTGGAACACTCTTTGTGAAAAGAGTTGTAGCTAAGAACCTTTCAATCTTTTGCTCTGCAACCAGACTTTGAATTTCTTGTCTTGCCACTCAGGACTAGAGGAATCTGAGCCTGGAGCCTTTCCACTCCAGTTTTATAGGATGAGAACTTTCCAATGAGAGGCACAGATAGATAATAGAGGGTAGACTTCATGGTCTAAAATATTTTTGTCTATGGCTTAAGCAAAGCTCTGAAATCATCTTCAGGTTCCTTGATATCTGGGTGGTTTTGTCATAGTCTCTGTCAATATGCTGTTCATGTGATGGCAGATTTGTAGAGAGGTTGCAGAAGCCAGAAAATGGTAAGTCTGTGGACTTAGGTATTCTGCAACAAGGGACAAGGGTTGGTTGGAAACAGCTAGAACAAGCTGTGGGGACCTGGGCTTTTCTAAGGTCAGGTACTCAACTGAATTTCATTTCAACACAGATATAGCTCAATATTTTGTCTTTTCTGGCCCACATGGTGAGAGTGGACTAGCAACTAGGGCCCTGCTTGTATTGTCCTGTGCCTGATTGGCTCCAATTGTGTGATTTGCAGTCCTCTTTGTGTAGCCCCTTGCCTGTACCTTACACTGACTCAGAATGGGTCATGAAAATAGGGAGGGTCATTACAGGAGAATCCTGATTCATGTAAGGTATTCATATTTGGAGTAGCTATGGTTTGAAGCATGGCTTGTCACTCTTTTCTACCTAGAGATCACCCACCTGTTTTGTACTATGTTTGCCATATTATGGAAAATGTAGTCTTTCTAAATGCTTTCTTCCTGCATCTATTTCACTATGTTATTAATGCTTACCCATGCCACATTTCAACTAACAGAATATTTTAATTCAGTTTTCACTTAGTTATTCATGGCATTTTGAAAAAAATCTTTTGTTGCTGTTTATGATCATTCTCATAACAGGAAAGCAGAGAATAGTTATTGAACACTTATATGTAAAACACCTTTGTACCTCTTCATTTATCCTCCTGAGGCACAGATATCATATCACAATGTCTTTTTGTTGAGTTTTCCTTTTGGAAACATGATAGGGTGATATGTCCTCAGTCACTGCCATATTTTTACCTGGTCCTGCATTTAACACCTGCATGGTACTCACAGTTGCCATGTTTCTTAGAGTTCTTAGAGGATATCAGCCCCTGTGTAGCCATCTCCTCCTGCACTGCATCTTGAGATTGGGGAATGGAGCCTCTTGTGCTAGCACTGGTTACCCTGAGTAACACAGGAATGTCCTATTATAGGTTTCATCTAAGTTGATCCTAGATTAGACATTAAAATTATCTTCTCACAACTTTTTTTTTCTTTTCTATTCCTTGCAGACCCATTGTTGGTCAGTCACTTTGATTCTAGTATTGAAGGAAAAGACAAAGATCATCCTTGTAACCTGGGTGTTCAGAGTTGTGAAAGAAGATGAAACTATTCCAAAGAACTAGAAAGATTATCTCAGTTAATTCTTACAGGTGTTCCAAGGCAAAACTCACTTCATGCAGATACAAGGGCACAACACAGTGATTCTTGGTGGAGAAGGTCATCCAGTCCTTAAATGAGCCAAATATTTTGAGAGAATTTCCCTTTTGATAGGATAACCTGATTTAGACATGTTTTTGTTGTAATCAGTGGTGTCCCTCTCTGGGCTTTTCAACTTAAACAGCAGATGTTCACTAATTTCAGCTTCAATTTTTCATGAAATATATTGTATCAATAGTATTTGAAAGATATAAAAGTGTTTCCTAAGTGGCAAGATACAGGTGGATTTTACCCAAAAAAGTCATAAACTAAGGCCAATATATGTGTGTGTGTGTGTGTGTGTGTGTGTGTGTGTGTGTGTGTGTGTATGGAGGGAGAGAGAAAAGATATTGAGCACTGGAAAATTTGGGATCCAAAGGACCCAAAATTAGTGTTTCTAATTTTGATGAAATGAGGAGTTTGCTGACTTTTCTGAGGGTACAAATTCTTAGTATTGTGTGGCCATTTCTATAATGTCATGTGAGAAATTCAGATTTGGGTTACAAATATCTTCAAAGATGGATTGAAATCTTGGGAAAGTGTACACATTCAAGGTTAAGCAGAGAAGGACTTTCTTTCTGCCCTTGTTCCTAATGCTAATCTAAATATGAAGAGAAGGTTTTGAGAAAATGGAGAAAGTTTTACTTCTTTACTAGCAAGGGAAAAACAAAGGGGTCTCCTCTCCCAGAGTCTATGATTTCTAACTGCTCTGGGGAATAATACGCCTTTAATGAAGTAATTCTAAGACTATGCTTTAGCTGTGCCCTTTCAGGAGTTTTTGTTTACTTGTAGCATAGAGAGGCAGACATTTCATAGATCTTCTGGTACCTGCCCTGAAGTTATTATTTTAATTGTTTCATTTCAGTTATAAATGATGATGGAATTTATTTTGATATAATTGTACAAGCATGAAATATATCTTATTCTTGTAGGACCCATTCTTATGGATGTACATGATGGCGGGATTTACAATGGTGTATTCATATAAGTACATAGTAAAAATTGTTTTGGATTTATTTCCTTTCCCTATTCCCCCTCCCTCCTCTCCAGCCCTGAAGTCTTGTTTTTTTTTTTTTATTGTCATGGTGCAGGGGCTGAAGGGGAGATATAATTAGGCAAGGGCAGAAGAAGGTTAATCTTTCCATGGTGATAAAAGGGGAGTGGGAGAAAAGACAGAACAAAACCAAGTCATTTTAAAAATAAATCACAGTGACAGAGCAGCAAGAGTTATGTTCAAAACATGAAGTGGACCCCTGTTCCATTTTCCCCACTGTCAATTTTTGTGGAAAAATCAGTGACTACATTTCTAAGCTGATTTGTACTTAAACTTGGTGTTTTCTAGAATGGGAGGGTTTTACCTGTTGAATTTTTATCTATGTATCTATCTATTTATTTATTTTCCTCTTGGATTTTTACTAGAAGGGGTGGAGAGACAATTCCAGCCTTATTGGTGACCTGGAAGAAGCAGACTGTTGTACAGTAGTTAATGTTTGACTGATTTTTGTTTTTACCTGGGATTTTTTTAAAAAAAATTATTTTAATGCCATATTTTCCTCTCTCCCTCCATGGCACAAGGAATGCCTCAGATACACTATTTCTTTGTGGGCTCAATTTAATCCTTGTTCCTTGGATACCTTTTTTGGTGGGAGAGCCACTCTGCACAGAAGCTATGTACACACCTTTAATCCTGAGTAAAGGTGTACTGAACAGCTATTGCATCTTGAAATACATTTGGGCTTTACCTCACTTTGGATAATCAAGGTGTAGCTCCAGAAGTATGTGTTTCCCAGTGGGGTTGGGTCACACCTACCTCTGTTTTAACCCTACCCTTTGCCTCTTTTTGGGTAGAGTGTTTCATGGAATAGCTCTCCCAGAAATGAAAGCCAAGCCTCTGAACATGCCGGACACCTTGTCAGCCTCTTATTTATTTCCACCCCCTTTGTGGGAGCTTGAGGCTGGGAGCTGGGGAAGCCTTCCTGAAGTCCAGAGAAAGGTATTCTGTGTCTGCGTCGTCTTTTTTTGTCACCCCATACTCACCCGAGTGACTTTGGTTTAGTAGCCTGCAATGGATGGGGGTTACAGATTGGAGCCCAACATGGGATACTCATTGTGAATTTGGTGGGTTTGGCCTTGGTTAAGCACACTTAGAAATTCAGATTAACATGAATTGGTTGTAAAAGAGAACAGATTGTAAATGAAGAGTAAGGGTTACTAATTAGTAACATGGGGAATTCATTGTCTTCAGAGAGACAGATTATTTCAAGATCTTGTAGACATTAATCTGTCATAGAGGAAAAAAGATCAAAAGAACCCAGCTCACAGAATTTCTAAAAATAGTCAGTGATGTCTGTCCATGGTTTGTTGAGGAAGAATCACTTAATTTGCACACTTGGGAGAGGTTGCCTTTCAGCTAAATTACCTAGAATACAATAGATAATATTCAGAAAGTTTGGACTGCTTTAGAGATGTGTTCTTCCTCAGACTGAAAGGATGACCACTGGTCATCTGTGGACTTACTGGAAGGGCTGCAGAATGCAATTAGGAGCCTTGAGCATGACAAGCAGCCTTGCTCTGCTCCAAGGAGAAATTCTCTGTGTGTGGCTGGACTAAGGGTGGAGTCAAGTCATACCCGGTCTATAGATGATAAATGTCAGACATAGAGCCTCAGGGCAAGACCTAAAGCTATTCCAATTACAGCAGATAAGGTCAGAGAGTGAGCCACAAGTGCATTAGGGAAACTCATTGATGGAGTGTGTGCTAGAAAGGATGGTAACCCAAATGGAGATTCAGGAAGTAAAATCCCAGATGGAAGGGAAAGAGCCACATGGGGGAATTCTAGAGAGGCTGAGCTATGGGATTCGGAATGTTCCCAGTCCAGTGGAGAATGTGAGCTGGAAATGGGTTTTAGTAATCTGCCATGGGGTTGTCCTGCTTCTGCCATTCAGATATGGTCGCTTCCCTCCAGGAGAAGGAGGTTTAGCTTTCTCGACATGGCTGTAGCCAAACTCTTCTCACTTCAACATGGTCTTAGGACTGCATTGGGGGAAGGAAAAGACATTACAGGTTTCCAGCTTTTTCCAATTTTTGAGATGATAGACAAACAAAACAAGTGTTTTTGAGTTCATGCTGTGGTTCCTTTTAAAACTAAGTTAGAGCTTAAATATTTCTGCTTCAGGCATGTCTCAAATTCACCTTCTGTTCAGAGCCTAATTGAACCAATTTGTAGTGAGGCATTACTACCCATGACTGGGTCACACTAGCAAAAGTGTGTCTGTCTGGAGATGATTTATTTATTTTTTATTGTGGCGATCAAATTGGATGGGTTTTTGTACTGAACAAGCTGAAAGAAATTGCATGCATGGGATTGATGTTCCAGTAGAGATGTTAGGCATAATAGGGCCATTTGCTGATTTAGAGTAACAGTTAAATTATGATTTACCAGTTTATGATCAAATAAGTACATGTGCCAGAAGAGGCTGGAGAGAATTACCAAAGGTGAAAAATAATGTAGATTTCAGTCAGATCCGGTAGGAACCAGAGGAAAAATTCTCGGAATTTGAATTTGTAACATGCCTTTATCAGGCAGCAAATAGGATGATTGATGATTCAAATACTTTTGAGGTTCTGGTCAAACAGTTAACCTTTGAAAATGCCAATAAAGTCTATCAAGAAATTATCTGACCACATTGGTAAAAAGAAACTGTTTTGAATTTATTCGCCTTTTTTTCTGCTGTGGGTTTGATGCATTTGCAAGGTTTGACCATGGCTGCAGCTTTAAAACAGGCTGTATAGCCTCAGTCTAGGAGATGCTATTCTCAGAGGCAATGTTTTAACTGTGGTAAGACTGGGCACATGGCTAGGGACTATGTATTGCCATGAAGCTGGGGAGATCCATCTGGTTCACACCTACGCCATTGGAGAGGTGAACACCTGGTTCAGGGAGGCCCCAGCAGGCATGGTGGAAATAACTAACAACAATTTGCCACTCCACATATGTCTTCACTGCCTCCATGAAACTGGAAGTGGGGCTTGCCTAGCCTTGCCAAACAGTAGGGGCGTTACAGTTTATATAGGAAGAGGAGCCAAGGGCTCACCGACAGACATCATCAAGTGTTACAGTCTGTAAACAAGTTAGGATGGCACCTAACAAAAGTTAGAGTCTGTAAACAAGTCTGGATGGTGCCTGGCATTTTGCCAGAGGGAGTGGTTTGTGAAGTAACACCAGGGAGCCATTAAGTGTGGAGATTCCTTATTGGTTGACTGCTGTATCTAGTTTATGTTAATTAAGATAAGCTGTGTGGAATGTATAAATACCTCTGTTGTCCTACAATAAACCGCTCTCACTCCTGCTGTATCAGTCTTCACAAATTGCTCAACACCCCCCGGTTATTTTGCTGCAGCCGGACTGCGGCAATCAAGCTTAGCCCAGCTGGTCCAGCACTACTATTCTTTCAGGATGTTTCCACCCAGGGGCTGAAAACTTAGGACTCTGACCAGCCATGGGACTAATTTTAACTCCTGAAATGGGCCCACCGCTTGTCCCTATAGGGATTCATGGGCCACTGCCACCAGATAACATAGGATTAGTATTGGGACGAAGCAAATTTACTTAGAGAGGAATTCAAGTCTTGCCATGTGTGGACTCTCTCTCATACAGTGCGGAGGCCCATGGAACAGGGTAGAGGAGAGTGTGGCTGTGGAGTCACTAATCAAGACCTCCAGAGGCCAAGCAGGAAGCAGGTCTGATTTTATTGCGCAGTTACCATGTATATATACTCAGGCAGTAGCTAAGCGGGTTACAGGCAGCCACCAATGCAATTTCTGCTAATGTCCTTGCAGCAACCAGTCAAGGAGTGGGCCATGGAGCAAGCGCAGGGGCTGTAACACATGGCCTCATGCCCAGGGCTGTGCCTATGGGTTAAGTGGCCTGCCAGTCGTGTGCCTAGCACAAGGGGAGTAGTTTGCCACTCAGAGGCCCTTATCCCATGCCATGTATGCAGTACTCCATGCACTTGTCCCCACATCTCTGTCCTCTGACTGTGCTGCAAGGACTTCAGCCAGCATCGCTGTTTTTTGTTCGGTGGAGTTTACATGGTTACATAAGTGTCTCACAATAGAAGAAAAAAATTATCACTATTTTAAATAGTAGGGCCAGAATAATAGCAGTATAAGGATTAGTTAACTTGGATATCAGGTTTTTCCATTGTTCAGTCAATCCCTGGAAGAAGAAAGAGGTTGTCAAGATTGATACCTTAGTCTCATTGATTTTGACAATTGCCTTAGTAAGGTTATGTGTAGTTATAACATAGTTAGCATCCCAAGTACCCTTAATATATTGACAAAAATTGGAGAAGTGAAAGATTAGATTTTCAGGTACAGCAAATTGGGTGACACAAATACTATGAAATTCACAAGTTGCAACATAGGGCCACAAGTGAGCCTTTGCAACATAAACAGAATATCTAGTTATTCCTGGTGGAAGTCTATTTTTTCTGGATGACTAAAATAGTGGTGTCATTAGGAATAGCAAAAGCTTCTGCCATGGCAGTAAACAAATTGTTTATAGTCTGAACCATCTGGATACTCTGAATGAGCAAAGCAGTCGCAGTGGCTATGGTGGCAATGGTGGCTACCAGGGCAATAATTCCAGCAATGATCAGGCCAATTGCATACCTTGTCTGGCATAGGATCTCATTCATTCTTCATCTTCGTATCTCGTGGACTCCTCCACTCTCTGGACAGGTTCACTGGACACCAGATTGCTGGGGGCACCCTGAAGATAAATATACGTTTAACTTTCATAGCAGGGGTTAGGCAATTTGTGAGCCAGCAAGGATGTATTGACTGCACAAGGGATCTCTGTAGGAGTGATATTTATGCCATCAGTATCATTGATTATTAGCATGGCAAAGCTAGCATAACACAAGGGTGTGTTTGGTAGTTATGGGTATAATTTGGCACAAAGCCAAATCCATGGTCATTGGGCACATCAGTTATGTTCCAGGGTGCTGTGTGCACCCAGGACCATAGATATTGTTTTTTCCCAAAGAAATTCTGCTTATCAAGGAGATAAGGTATGGTAGAGTCACATTGATTCCATTGGATGCTCTTATAATATGAGGGAGGCTTTCCAAAAAGTGTTTGTGGGCCTGTTGGCAGCAAGGGTTTCTTGCATTTGCCATGGGGGAGTGTATGGCTATAGGCAGCATTAAGTATAACTCTAAGGTCAGTGAAAGACAGCCCAATGTATGGCTTATTATAGTTATCTACAATAGTTTCACTGGCAAGAGCAAAACAGAGGGGACTGTCTAGATTATAGGTATTCTTATCCACTAAGTAAAAACATAGGCAGAGTTGGTATGGAAATGATAGTATTCCAGAGTATGATTACCTCCTGAATGGATATTTATAACCCAAGATCAATAAGTTTGGAATTATTTGAGAAGAGCTTGGGTAATTGTCCCTTCCCAATTAGCAACTGTTAAAGTGGTGGCCTAATGTCCAAACTGATGGGAGATTTCACTGTGAGCAGTGAGTGTTGAACACAATAGGACAATCACCACAGGCCTAGGGGTGGTATTGCCATCCATCAAAGGGGCCAATCTGGTGGCTTGTTCAACAAGATCTTTAATATCACCCCAGGTTATGTGAGGTCCGTTTGCATTGTTGAGTCCCTTGTGTGTGGGTTTTCTTCTCCAGAGTTAGGTCCTTGATCTTTTTGGGTGGTGGTTCTTCAGGTCCAGGGCTTGACTTTCTGGCAGGCACCCAGGTGTTGTGAGGCTCCTCTTAATATATGCAAACCCTCAACCCATGGTTAGAAGGGGCCCCAGAGCATCCCATGCATTTTTTGTGGGATCCTTTCATGAGACCAAAGGTAGATGGGAGGGCCCTGAGAGGGGGCTCTGATGTTTATGGGCTGTTGTTTCTATAGAAGATTGTGACATTGAAAGAAAAATTAAAGCAAATAAGGTTTTGTTTAAGGCATTGAGAGGGGACTTGGTATAGTTTCGCCTCTCTGTTTTGTAGCATAGTCTTTAATTCCTTAGGTGCTTTTTGTAGTATGCCTTGAGCCTGAGGGTTATGGGAATCCCAATTAAGTGCTGTAAATGCCAATGATAGCAAACCCCTTGGAATGTCTTGCTAGTATAGCCTGGCCCATTGTCAGTTTTAGTAGACATGGGAACATCCATAATTCCAAAACACTTAAGTAGATGGGAGATGACCTTTTTTGTGGTTTCTCCTGTGGAGGCTGTGGCCATTACACAGCCTAAATAGGTATTGATGATTACATGGATATATAATTTTTTAGACATTGATGGACTTCTCTTTTATTCATATATTTGTATGTGGTGCTAAGAAATGAACCCAGCACCTCACACATGCTAGGCAAGTGCTCTGCCACTGAGCCACAACTCTAGCCCCACATGAATATATTTGAAATTTCCAAAAGGACCATAATGAGTGACATCCATTTGCCATAAAGCATTAGATTTTAACTCTTGGGGATTCACTCCAGCAGGGTGTAAAGGCCCAATGGGAGAAAAGGGTGCACACTTTTTGAAGTCTCTGACTAGCTGTCTGCAAGCCTCTTTACTTCTGCCTTTGTGCAACTACCATGGCTGAGGCAAGCAGAGAGGCTTGAGCTTCTTGTGTCCCTGGGTCCTGGGTGGCCAAAGTCCAGTCATCTAGTGTGCAGTGTTGTACTGGCACCACTGCTGCTCTATGTTCCTTATTTAATCTTATATCAGTTCCTTGGATAAGGCCTCCCTAGGTCCTTCATGAGACCCCTTTCCTTCTACCACCTTCTTTACTCTGTCAATAAACTATGGCAAGTCCTCAGTGGCTTTCTGCCTTAAGCCCTGTATAGAAACTGTACCTCCCCCAGCTGGTAACTTCCTCCAGGCCCTTAAAGCACAGAGTTGTACCTGATTGAAATAATTTGGTAGGCCTGTTCACATTCATCATAGAAAAAAAATGTCTTCCACTTCCAAAATGTTGTGGGCTCAAGAGAGGCTCCGTGTGGGTCTTTCCAGTCTTGAGGACAATTAAGTTCAAGATTGAGTGATTTGAGCATCTGCTTTGCAAACGGCCCCCAGAGCTCGTCCTCTTTCACTGCCTTCTTTAGCTTTTTCAGAGAACCCAATGTGTGTGGATACTGTGTGGCAGCGTGCTGTAGTGTGGGGGCCGTGTTGACTGGGAAGGCTTGTGTTCCCTTACCCCACTTTTCTTGTTCTATCTTACATAGATCTTCAGTAGGATCTCTGGCCTCCTGGAAAGGGTTTCTGGGAGACCATGGCTTGAGTCTGTCTGATGGCCTGGTTATTTCTAAACTGTCATAGTCCATTGCTGGCTTTGGCCTTGCCTTATAAGGAGGCAGTTGCCCTTGACTCAGGGAAGGATGTATTCTTTGCCTATCAGTAGAAGGCGCACTTGCACCATTTGTGGTCACCTCTTCTGCACCATGAAGGCTAGAGGTACCACTGCCTCTTTCCCTCCTGCACCTGCTGTGGTTACTTGCTTTGAGGTAGACTGTCACCCCCACTTTTTCCCCCTTGTTTTTTTTCATAGCCTCATCTCCTCTCATGGCCATCATTACATGACAAGGGTCTATTGCAGGGCCCCCTAAACCTTGCTGAATGACTGTCATAATAGGAAAAAATAGGTAAAGTATACCCCTGTCTCACTTCATCTTGCCACACATTTGCCATTATCTTGTCCCATATGGTAGGATCAAAATCACCAGCAACATTGATCCACGGGTTGGTTTTTATATCCCAGAACTTCTGGGCTTCTCTCTTATTCAGGGTTAAACCTCTAGTATCTAAGAGAATGTGCAGCACTTGCAGCTGGGAGTCTTTGGTGGAACTCTGTAGGTTCCCCGTTTCTCATTCCTCACCCCTCTGTGAGGGGCCACACCCTGTCTTATAGGCTTACCTCAGGTCCCTGCTTGGGCCTCACGTGCATGGGCTCTCTCTCATCCGGTGAGGAGATCCACAGAGCAGAGTAGAGGAGAGTGTGGCAGCAGAGTCTCAAATCAAGACCTCCAGAGACCAAGCAGGAAGCAGGTCTAATTGTTTTCACACAGTTACCATGTATATATATTCAGGAAGTAGGTAAGCAGATTACAGGCAGCCACCAATGCTAACTGTCCTTGCAGCAACCAGTTGGGGAGTGGGGCGTGGAACAAGCTCAGGGACTGTAACACATGGCCTTATGCCCACGACTGTGCCTATAGGGTAAGTTTTCTGCTGCTCACGCACCTAGCATAAGGTTAGTGGCCTGCCACTGAGATGCCTTTAACATACACCATGTATGTAGTACTCTTTGAACCTGTCCCCACATTGCCAGATGTTATTGATGCCAGTTTTGAAGGAAAGATTATGGTTACAGTTCAAACAAAATGTGTTATTCAGCTTTCTCCATGGGATAGGATAGCACAAATAATATTCTCACCTTGTTACTCTGTGAATGGTCTGGGTGAAATCCGGACTTCTGGATCCCCATACTGGGGTGTATTTCGCTCTTTTGGTTAGACAGGAGCACACTCTATTAGATCTTAAAATCAACCTTAAAAATTTCAGAACTGTGCTTGATATGGGAGCAGACAAATTAGTTACTTCTAGAAGGTAATGAACACGAAGTGGCCTTTACACATTGCACCTGCTAGCTTAGAAGGGATTGATCAAATTGTACAACCTGCCCAGATAGCTCAATACATTCAATGGGAGGATAAAGAGATTAATTCTGGAATTTTTAAACATATATCTTAGACACTTTGACAGTAAATTCATGGGCTTAAGATATTCTAATCATCCTGTGTTGTTATTAATAACTCCAAACTCTATTGTGTCACGTCAGGAAGTTAACCAAAAATTTATTTCTCCTAGAGAATTTGAAATGAATCAACAAGAAGGATATTTACCTATAGCCCAATCTTTTCAGGAAAGACAAGTTAATTCACCCAGTCAAAATTTTGGCAGGGGCACTTACTTCCTTTCCTGGCCCAAATCATAGCAGAAAATATTAACTGGCTTACAGAAGAGCCAATTTGGATTTGTCAGTGGCCCTTAACAGTGGAGAAACTAAAAATAGCCAATATTTTGGTCCAGGAACAACTTCAGGCTAACGATATAGACCAAACCTTTAGTCTCTGGAATGCACCAACTTCTGTGATTAAGAAGAAATCCAGTAAGTGGAGATTGTTCTAACATCTTAGGACAGTTAATCACATTATCAGCCCCATGGGTGCCTTGCAAACACAACTTCTTTCTCTTACAGCCATTCCTTTTGATTATCATCTAATGATGATAGATCTAAAAGATTACTTTTTCGATATACCCTTGCATCCAGATGATTGTAAACAAACAAAGAAACAACAACAAAAATTGCTCTTAGTGTTTCAGCAATAAATTTTAAGAGATATTACTGGAAGGTGTTATGTGTAATAGTCTTTGTTAAAATTTTTGGCTCAAGCTGTCATACCTGTAAGAGAAAAATTCCCTGATGCATATATTATTCACCTTATGGATGACATACTTTTAGCTCATGATAGTCCACATGTACTTTTATAAATTTTTGCTCATTAGAAAATTCACTGTCTGTAGTGGGTTTGTGCATAGCACCTGAAAAGATGCAAAAGACATCTCCTTTTCAGTATCAAAGTAATATAAAAGAAAGATGCACTGTTCATCCTCAGGGATTGTACCCAGGTGGGCCTTAGCACTAATTCACATCCCCAGTACTTTCTGTTTTTCATTTTGAAATAGGGTTTCACTAAGTTGCACAGGACCTCATTACATAGCTGAGGTTGGCATTGACTGTGCAGTCTTCCTGCCTAAGGCATTCAAGCTGATGGGATTATAGGAATGTGCCACTGTGCCTGGCTCACTGGTGTCTTTTTTTGAAAAACATCTGACCCAAATTGATTTATGAGTTAAAAAAAATTTGACATTTTGTTGTAATGCATTTGATCCATTTGATATTGTTTTGTTCTTAAAAATGTTTCCCTTACTCTTCTCACTAATTGTTTTAACATTCACAATTCCTTTTAACTTTAAGTGTACCTTTTATTCTGAATTACAGCTCAAATAAAGTCATGTAAAACTTGAGCTCTACCATTTCCTGGATGCTTCATAAAATGTCCTAAATTGTGAATACTATTACTGAAAGCAAAAGTAAGTAAAATGGTGACAGACCTTGATGGATCAGTGATGCTTTATTAAAAAGCAGAGGGGCACAGTTTCAAGAAAGAAAATGGCAACAGGTTACATACAGTATGGGTCTGAGTTTTATAGGGTTTAGTTAGAATTAATCATAGTAGAATGGCTGGGTAGTCAGGGAAAACAATTATAGGATGAGAATTTGTGAAAGTCCAAACCCTATTGTTTCCTTCTCTTCCTGGGAATCATTGTTCTCCTTTTTTCCCTGGGATTATTGTTCCCACAAATATATACTTATATATAATTTTTTTTGTGTGTGTGTGTTTGTGTCCCTGGGACGGGGGTGGGGAAGGGAATATATATATTTCTTTTCTTCTCCTCATTTTTAGTCATTTTGTTGAAGCTTTTTTTTTTCTCATTCTGTTTTTGGAGGGTTAGGTCTCCCCCCTCTTTAATTTTCTTTATGGGTCAATGAATTTTTATTTTTATTTATTTTTATGTGGTGCTAAGAATCAAACCTAGTGTTTCATATGTGCAAAGCAAGCAATCTACCATTGTGCTTTGATCCCAGCCCGTGAGGGTTAGGGATTTTGATTAGCATATTTTGATTTTTTTTTGGTATGGCCTTTTGTACTACTTTATTTTTCTTTCGAAGTCCAATTCTATTTTCTTTTTCTTTATATTCATAATTGTTTTTCTCTCCCCTTCCTCACTAACAACATAACCTATATTTCCACTGCATCTGCCATATTCATCCTTTGAAACTGAAAATGTTTTCTATCCTCCTACCTCTTTTCTTTCCTCATACTGAATTCTATCTTTAACACCTCAACACTATTTGATGTATATGATGTCTGCCCCTACCACTAATGCCAGAGCAATAATTAACAAGGAAGAATTAATAGACAACACCTATTTTTTAATATTATGCCAGACATAACTTATGATTATTTATTGTTCAGTGATGGAAATTGTTGATCCTTCTCTTTATGCCTATTGTATCAATTGATGCTGTAGATATCAAAATAGAAACCAAGTACCTGTCTGCTGTTATGTACTGTTTGCAAAGATTGTTGTTATCATTGGCCTCTCCCCTAATTTGTGATGTGCTAGTAATACAGAGGCACAATAAACTTATAAGATAGAAATTACAGCTTCAGATCTATCCAGATATATGGATAGACACACAAGTATATTAAAAAAAAATCAAGGGGGGAAAAAATCCCCAACAATAGAGAATACCTCAACAGACCCTATGGACACTACAGTAGAGGAAATGTCAGAGATGGAATTCAGAAAGTTCTTGGTAAAGCTTATCTATGAGTTAAGAGAGCACATATAAAACAACATTAGAAAGCTAATACAGCAAATAAAATATTACCTCAATAATGAGATGGAGATCATGAAGAAGAATCAGTTGTAAATCCTTAAAATGAAGGCATCAAATTAAAAATTTGATGGAAAGCATCACAAACAGACTAAACCATGGGAAAGATACATACATTTGCAGGCCCTGAAGACAAAATATATAATCTTGAATGGGGGGAAAAAGATGACTATGGAAAAAAAGATGTTAAAGGACCATGCAGAAAACTTTTTAAAAATATGGGATTTCATTAAAAAGCTAAGCTTAAGATTCTTCGAGAGAGATGAAGGCTTTGAAATACAGACTAATGTAATGCACAATATTTTCAGTCAAACAATATCAGAACATTTCCCATACCTTAAAAAGAACATGGAAAATTAAATACAGAAAGCATACAGGACTCCAGATATTTTTAAAAAATTAAAACACACCTACTTTAAGATCATTTTGAAAATGCTTCATATACAGAAAAATTATAAAATTTTAAAAGCAGCAAGAGAAAAACACTAGTCACATTTAGAGGCAAGCCTATCCAAATCTCAGCTGATTTTTTTAACCCACAGGAGGAGGGTTAGGAGGTCTTAGAATAATATATACCAAGCTCTAAAGGAAAATGGGTGTGGACCTAGAATACTGTATCCAACAAGATCAAGGTTTACATTTGAAGATGAAATAAAAACCTTTCAAGGTAAACAGAAGTTAAAAGAATTTACACCTGTAAATCTGGCACTATAAAACTTAATAAAATTTTTCAAGAATACACAGAGAATAAAAACCAAAGCCAGCAAAGGGAAAAACAACAATAGAAGAATACTCAATCAAAGGAGAATCTAATTCAACTTAAAAGCTAGAAATAACTTAAAATGACAGGAAATAAAAAAGCATCTTTCAATAAAAACACTCAGTGTGAGCACTCTTCAAGTGACTCCACCTAAAAGTGCTGAAATGTTGAGAACCTTTTGAACTCCAATGGAAAGAATCCTTTAACATTTCATCAAGATTTTCTACAATTCTTTTTCTTTGTTTAATTGTGACCTTAATGGTACATGAACATTTATACAATTCATATTTTATTTTCTACCATTTTTGAAGACAGCTATTTTTCATGGGCTAGTTTTTGTAAACTAGGATGTTTTGATTAGTATATTTTGATTTTGTTTTTAATTCTTAATTTTTAAAATTTATATACACATATATTCTCTTCTCCTACCTGTTTCTTCTGATACTCTCTTTTCTTCTGCAAACTGCAAATCTATTTTTTTCTATTTTACTGTTTTTAAAAGTTTATTTATTCTTCTCTCCTCCTCCCTTATAATCATTACATTGTATATGACTTCTCTCCTTTTCCTGTCCACCATTTGAAATTATAAAACATTTGGAAACTTTCTATTTTTATAGTAGGCAATAACTGATCATATCATTTCTCTTTACTGTGATAATTAACTTTTTTGACATCATAGTAGGAGCTATTTGGTTTAATGCTGCATATTGTTGTTCTTATTATTTGTATTCCCCTAAACAGTGATATGATGGAAACCTTCTAGAACAATAAAGTCCATAAGGTTGAAACTCTCTTACCTGAGATCTATAGTATTAGATGGGTAGACAAACAAACATGAAAAATCAAAGGAAAAAAATTGCCCCAAACAAACCAAAATACTTCAGAATTCATTAATACCACAGTGGAAGAAATGTTAAGTAAGGAGTTTAGAATGTATATAGTTAAATTTCATCTCTAAAGTAAATGATGGTATAAGAAATGAAATTCAAGAGAAAATACATGAAGCTAAAGATCACTTCAATAAAGAGGCAAAGATTCTGAAAAACAACAACAACAAAACAAGCATAAATTCTCAAAATAAAGGAAATAATAAATGGAGTTAAAAATTCAATAGAATGTATTACCAACAGACCAGACTCCTTAGAAGACAGAACATCAAGCAATGAAGACAAAATATATAATCTTGAAAATAGAGTTGACCATGGAGAGGATTTTCAGAAATCATGAACAGACCTTCCAAGAACTATGGGATAACATAAAAAACAAATTTATGATTCATCAGGATAGATGAAGGTGCAAAGATACAAACCAATAAAGTGCACATTATTTTCTATAAAATAATATCAGAAAATTTTCAGACTTAATGAATAAAATGGAAAATCAAATAGAAGAGGCTCACAGGACCCCAAATGTACAAAATCACAACAGACCCCAGGCATATTATAATGAAAATTCCTAACATACAGAATAAGGACAGAATTTTAAATGCTGTGAGAGAAAAAATATCAGATTACATATAGGGGGAAAAATTCCAATCTCTGCTGATTTCTCAACCCAGACCCTCAAAGCTAGGAGATTCTGGAATAACATACATCATGCTTTGAAAGAAAGTGTGTGTCAACCAAGAATCCTATACCCAGTAAACTTAAGCTTCAGATTTGAAGATAAAATAAAAACCTTCTATGATAAACAAAAGTTAAAAAATTTGCAACTAGAAAGCCTGCACTACAGAACATTGCCAACAAAATATTCTATGAAGATGAAATAAAAAAAATCAAACCCAACAAAGGTAGGAACTACAAAAAAGAATATAGGAAATCAAAGGAGAAACTAAGGGATCATAGGAGGAATAGATGAACTCTAGATAGGGCAAAGGGGAGGGAGAGAAAGGGAGGGGCATGGGGGTAAGAAAGACGGTGGAATGAGATGGACATTATTATCCTTAGTACATGTAGGAAGACACGAATCGTGCTACTCTACTTTTTGTACAACCAGAGATAGGAAAAAATGTGCTTTATATATGTAATATAAATTGTAATGAATTCTGCTGTCATATAAAATAAATTAGAAAAAAAGAGAAACTAATTCAATTTAAAAACTAGAAATAAACGCAAATGTCTGGGAATACAAAGCACATCTCAGTAATAACCTTGAATGAAAGTGGACTAAAGTCATCAATCGAAAGACATAGACTGGGTGATTGAACTAAAATAGAAAACTGAACAATGTGCTATCTCCAAGAGACTGAACTCATAGGCAAAGACATCTGAAGACTGACGGTAAAAAAATGGAAAAAATCATTTCATTCACATGAATCATGTAAATAAGCTGGGGTTTCTATCCTCATATCAGATAAAGTCCACTTTATCTGAGAAGGGACAAAGGTCTCTATCCTCATCAGATAAAGTGAACTTTATCAGTTATGAGAAGGTGCAAAATTAATGAGAAGGGACAAGGAAAGCCATTTCATCTGTATTAAGGGGATCAAACATCAACAAAATAATCAAATATTTATACCCAAACAATGGAGCATCTATGTGCATCCAACAAATCCTTCTCAATGGAACCAACCTAGGTGTCCCTCAATAGATGAGTGGATAAAGAAAATATAAAATAGATACTCAATGGAATATTACTCAGCTTTAAAGAAGAGAGAAGTTATGGCATTTGCCAGTAAATGATGAGAGTTGGAGAATGTCATGCTAAGTGAAATAAGCCAATCCCACAAAACCAAACACCAAATGTTTTCTCTAATATGTGGATGATAATTCACAATAAGGTGTGTGAGTGTGTGTGGGGGGGCACTAGGGCAGAATAGTGTTACCTTAGATTAGGTAGAGGAAGTGATGGGGAAGGAGGGGAGGAGATGTGGGGATAGGAAAGATAGTAGGATGAAACAAGCATTATTACTACATGTATATATGTGACTACATGATCAATAGGATTCTGCAACATGTACACTCAGAAAAATGAGAAATTATATTCCATCTGTATAAGATATACCAAAGTGTATAAATTCATTCTACTGTCATGTATAACTAATTACAACAAATTAAAAAATAAAATAAGTTTATGCTAACTTAAAGAAGAAGAAATAAAAAGAAATAAACCACAATTCAATAATACTTGGCACTTTTAACATGCCAATGTCACCACTGGATAGATCTTCAAACAATAACTAAATAAAAAGTTATAGAAGTAAAACATACAATTGATAATTTAGATTTAAGACATATATGTATGTATGTATACATATTTCATCCATCAGTGACTGAATATACTTTCTTAGCAGCACATGAATTCTTCTAATATAGAGTCGTCATGTAAGCTGTCACATATGTTGGCATACAATTGTAATATTACCGTAACATATTTTTGCATCTGTAACTGTTTTTCTGTTCTTTCTTCCTGATTAGACTTGTTTATTTTAGTCAAATTTTAGCCGTATTCTTTTTCTTAATTTTATATATTTTGGCACCTACTCTTATTTTTTTCTCCTACTACATATTTAAAAAATAATTTGTTATTCTAGCTTCTTTGTGATACTAATGATTTAAGTTATAATTATTCTTCTCAGTACTGTTACATTGGAGATATTTTGATATTTTAAGCTGTTTTTAGTACTTAGTTCAAAGCCCTTTTTATTTACTTATCTTGTCCTTTCTTTCTTGACCTCAGATATTTATAAGTGTTCCATTTAATTTTGAAGTATTTGACCTGTGAGAGTAGGTGAATGATTTCTAATACAATAAATAATGCACAAACAGTCTGCATGACTTAAAAAATACAACAAAACCACTGAATGTAAATGGTCTAAACTCTGATAAAAATAATAATTAAAAAAGACAGTTTGAATAAAAAATTAAGACCCAACAATTAGTTGTCTCCAAATGACTCACTCAAAAAGAAAGAGATCTACAGTATCAAGGTAAAAATTTTGAGGAAAAAAATCATTCACATGGTCCTCATAAACAAGCAGGGGATTCCTATCCTCATATAAGATAACATGGACTTCAAACCAAAGTTAATCAGAAAAGACAAAGAAGGCCATTTCATACTGATGAAATGAAAGGAGAAGAAATAAGGAGTGAAATAAAAAACACTTAGCAGTAAATGAGAACAGCATTACAACATATCAGAACCTCTGGGACACTATGAAGGTGGCTCTAGGAGGTAAGTTCATAGTATTGAGCTCATTTAATGAACAGAAAGACACCAAACAAATAATCTAACATTACATTTCAAGACTCTAGATAAAGAAGAACAAATCACTATGAGTGCCAATACTAGATGGGAAATAAAATCAGAGCCCAACACATTGAAATTGACATTAACAACAACAACAACAAAAATAAATAAAAAAATTTAAAAAATCAATGAATCAAAAAGTTGGTTCTTTGATAGAATATGAAATTCATACATTTTTAGTCCAGCTAAATAAAAATGCAAATTGTACAACCCGTAAAGACAATGAAAATATCACCAGAAACACTACAGAAATATAAATGAGTACTTTGAAAATTTATGCTTCAGTGAACCAAAAAATCTTGGCGATATTGACACATTCCTAGTGACATATGATCTGACCAAATTGAACCAGAGGGAAATAGAAAATTTAAGCATAAATTTCTAATAATAAAATTTAATAAGTCATCAAAAACCTACCAAAAATGAAAAGTATAGGACTCTATGGATTCTCCATTTTAAAGACTAACATCAATCCTCCTGGAACTATTTCATAAAATAGAAAAGGATATGAAAACCAGACAAAGACACATGAAGGAATGGAAACTTCACACCAATATCCTCAATGAACATAGATGTAAAATGTTCTTAATAAAATACTGGCAAATTGCATATAAAAATAAATTACCAAAATAGTTTACAATGGCGAAGTGGGTTTTATCCCAGAGATGCAAGGTTGGTTCAACATATGGAAATCAATAAATGTGACACATCACATAAATAGTTTTAAAGACAAAAAACCCATAATTATCTCAAGTTGCAGACAATGTATTTGCCAAAATACAGCCTCCACTCCTGTATAGAACACTGGAAAACTAGGGATAGAAGGAAATTTCCTCAACATTGTAAAAGGTATATATGACAAATTAAAGGCAAGCATCATTCTAACTGGAGTAACTGAAATAATTCCCATTAAAAAGAGGGGCTTGACAAGGATATCCCTTTTTACCACTTCTGTTAAACAAGGCATTTATAAATAGAAAAAGCAGCCAGCAAAATTCATTTGGAAAAGTAAGAGGCTTAGAATAGCTAACAATTCTTAGGGAGAAGTATGAAGCAGGATGTATTACAATACTAGGCCCTAAATTATACTACTGAGCTCTAGTAACAAAACAACATGATATTGGCACCAAAATAGGCAAAAATGCCAATGGAACAGAATAGAAAACAGAAAAACTCACGTAAAAAGTTACCTCGGGACTGGGGTTGTGGCTTAGCAGTAGAACACTTGCCTCTCATCTGCAAGGCCCTGGGTTTGATCCTCAGCACCACATACAAATAAATAAATAAAAGCTATTGTGTCCAACTACAACTAAAAACAAACAAATACGTGCATACATACATACATACAAGTTACCTCATATTAGACAAAGGTATTGAAAATGCACACTGGAGAAAAGATAGCCTCTTCAGCAAATGGTCTTGGGAAAAGTGGGAATCTATATGCAATAGAATTCAAGTTAATTCCTGTTTCTCACCCAGCACAAAAATCAACTCTTAGTGGATCAAAGACTTAGAAATTATACTAGAAGACTTGTACCTACTAGAAGAAAAGGTAGGTCCAGTGCTTCAACACCTTGGCACAGGAACTGACTTCCTGAACAAGACTCTAAAATAAAAAAATGAATAAATAGGGTCTGGGGTTGTGACTCAGAGCACCTGCCTGACACATGTGAGGCACTGGGTTCAATCCTCAGCACCACATAAAAATAAACAAACAAAATAAAGATATTGTGTCCATGTATAACTAAAAAATATTAAAAAATGAATAAATGAGGTGGCATCAAACTAAATATCTTCTTCACAGCAAAAGAAACAATAACACTGAGATTAGCTCAGTGGCAAAGCATCTGTCTTGCATTTGTCAAGTCCTGGGTTTTACACTGAGTTCAAAAAAAAAAAAAAAGAGCATGAAGACATAATCTACAAAATGGGAGAAAATATTTGCCACCTGGACATGTTGTTAATTTCTAGGATATACAAAGAATTCAAAAAGCTTAACACTCCCCTCAAGGAGGGGCAGGAATTATGTTTCATACTTAAACTTAACCATGACTTCTCCACCAGTGGTGCCAAAGGTGTTTACACAAATAGGAACAAGATGCACATCTGAAGGAAAGCAGATGTGTGCAGTCAAGGGTCTTATGCAAAGTGAAGGAGATTATCAAGTGGCTAGTTGTCATGACTTTACTGCATTCATTTTCCTTTTCCCCAAAGTAAACCAATGGTGGAGCAATTCATACCATAAAGGTAGAGAAGACAGAAATTCCCTGAAGCAAAAGGAGCCTTGGTAGTTTCTGGGAAGGTATCTTTCTTTTTCCCCTTTACTTAGAGGAAAAGCACCTCCAGTTCAACTTGAGGCAATCTTACCCCATCTCCTAATTTTCCAGTGATTAGGCTTCAACAGGCTTATCAACCAACCACTTGGTATCCTCTATAACGGAAGCAAAATTACACAGAGTTCCAGGCCTGCTTATGAAGATTGAAGCAGGTGCACTCTCAGATCCCCTGCTAGACACCAAATTTGATACAGATGTTTTGGTCCTTGTTCCGATACATCAGTAATGAGTACAAAGTTTAGAGAAAAAGGAAAATCGAGGTTTTATTGCTTTGCTACCAAAGGAGAAATTCAGGGGATTTCTGTTTTAGTATCTGTGTTTTTAACTTTTAGGGGAAAAGGGGACCAGGCGATTTCAATGGGTACACTCCAGGTGGCCCTTTCAGAATACATAATTTACTTGTAGTCCTGAGAGAGTGGGTGTCATTTCTTAGATCTTTATTTTTTAGTTCTATTTGTTACTTTGGTTATACATGACAGTGATTTTTGACATTTATACCAATTTGGAGTACATGGATTTCTTCATTTCTGTGGTACAGGCTCTGAAGGATGGAGAGCCTGTTTAATGACAGGAAGGTCAATCTCATTTTCTTTATGGCTATAAAGACATAGTGGATATAGAGACAAAGGGAAAAAAGTTAGTTTTAAAATAAGCCACAGTGATAGAACAGCAGGGGTTATGATCAAAGCATGAAGTGGACTTATTTCCCCCCGCCCCATAGGAAGGAGCAAATAAAACACAAGGAAGTTCAGAATTGGAGGCACTGATGAAAATTGGAGAATTTAGATTGAGCTAGGCATAGTGGCACATGCCATTAATGCTGAGTACTTGGAGTAGGGCAAGAAAGTCACAAGTTCAAGAAAAGCTACATACTTAAGACAGGGTATAAAAAGAGTACATTTTGGCTTAGGCTGAAGCAGGTCAATTTTAATGGGATAGAAGGAGGGAAATTAAAGCCATGTTTTGTTAAAATTATCTTGTTCTTGCCACTGGGTAAAACGCTGTCCAGTAAACTATTCATGAAAGATTAATTGGGAATATGCAAAATCAGTGCCTTGGTTGTTACAGATAAAATTGGGAGCACCATATATGTGATAATAGGGGGTTACTCTTTGCAGTAAACTTCTGTAGAGCTTATTCACCCATTGCACTGCTTATGGAGTTTGAATTGTTTGTTGTTTTTTTCTTTTGATTATATGGACAGTGTTATTTTTATTTGTCTCCAAATAGTGTGTCATAAATATTTTACACTTTACATGAAACAGTGTATTGTACAAAATAGATTGACACAAATTGACTGGTAAATATTAGTGAAACATATCATCCATGGTGCCATGCATGCATGTGTGTTTATTCCTTAGGAACATTTACCCTTACTTTTCATGTGAATATATATTACTTTTTATTGATAACCTACAGCGTTGAGTAAACCTACATCATTGAGCACTTTCTTATGTGATCTTATTCTGCTTAATCATTTTGTATGTTTATTACTTTTATCCTTTTTTACATATTTCACTAATAATTCATTTCTATTTATACTCTTTTCACATACATATTTTCTCTCAGGTAGCATTATCTCTTTTCACCTCCTCTTATCTTTTTATGGACTTTTAAATTTTAGTGGAGTTTAATTTATCAGTTTCTTCTTTGGGCTTGCTTAATTTTCTAAAAAAAAAAAAAAATCTTCAGGGACCAGAGGGGATATTAAGCTCCGAAAATTAAAGCATATTATTCCCTTGCCTCATCTCCAGAGAATGGCTTTTTCTGGAGCTACTCTTCATCAATTAGAATCTGGAATGTGTAAATGTATATTCTTCTGCCAGTAGGTTTTCTTTTTGAAATGTGTTTCAAACAGACTCCTTATCTAAGTGAGCTAATAAGTTATTTTATTTAATTTAAAAATAGTGCTTCTGGGCTGGGGATGTGGCTCAAGTGGTAGCGCGCTCGCCTGGCATGCGTGCGGCCCGGGTTCGATCCTCAGCACCACATACCAACAAAGATGTTGTGTCCGCCGAGAACTTATAAATAAATATTAAAAATTCTTTCTCTCTCTCTCTCTCTCTCTCTCTCTCTCTCTCTCTCTCTCTAAAAAAAAAAAATAGTGCTTCTGTCCAACTCCCATTTTTATGTGTTTAATAATTGTTTTCCTTTTGTGAAATCTTTGGTTTTCTTTGATGAAAATAGACTGAGATAACAATTTTTAGAAGCCTTGATTGTCCAGCCACCGGCCTCTACTACCTCCTTCCTTTATATGGTAGCCAGTTCTTTCTTGTCCAGAGTCCAGATTTTTCTTGTTTGAATATTATCTCTGTAATATGACATAGAGACAATGGTGATTCCATGTCTGAAAGAAAAATAACGGAGTAGCCCACTAAAGGAACGGTAAGAAATCTCCCAGTTCTTGAAAGCCAAGATAAAGCTCTGATAAAATGCAAAGGTCCCTTGAAAAGAAGAAACAGGTTTATTTTTTTTTTATTGGTCGTTCATAACATTACATAGTTCTAATACATCATATTACACGGTTTGATTCAAGTGGATTATGAACTCCCGCTTTTACCCCGTATACAAATTGCTGTATCACATCAGTTACCCTTCCATTGATTGACATATTGCCTTTCTAGTGTCTGATGTATTCTGCTGTCTGTCCTATTGTCTACTATCCCCCCTCCCCTCCCCTCCCCTCCCCTCCCCTTTTCTCTCTCTACCCCTTCTACTGTAAATCATTTCTTCCATTTGTATTCTCTTGTCTTACCCCTCCTTTCCTCTTACATGACATTTTGTATAACCCTGAGGATTGCCTTCCATTTCCATGCAATTTCCCTTCTCACTCCCTTTCCCTCCCACCTCTCATCCCTGTTTACTGTAAATATTCTTCTCAAGCTCTTCATCCCTACCCTGTCCTTGTTTACACCCCTTATATCAAAGGAGTCATTTGGTATTTGTTTTTTAAAGATTGACTAGCTTCACTTAGCATAATCTGCTCTAATGCCATCCATTTCCCTCCAAATTCTATGATTTTGTCATTTTTTAATGCAGAGTAATACTCCATAGTGTATAAATGCCACATTTTTTTTTATCCATTCATCTATTGAAGGGCATCTAGGCTGGTTCCACAGTCTTGCTATCGTGAATTGAGCTGCTATGAACATCGATGTAGCAGTGTCCCTGTAGCATGCTCTTGTTAGGGCTTTAGGGAATAGACCGAGAAGGGGAATAGCTGGGTCAAATGGTGGTTCCATTCCCAGCTTTCCGAGAAATCTCCATACTGCTTTCCAAATTGGCTGCACCAATTTGCAGTCCCACCAGCAATGAACAAGAGTGCCCTTTTCCCCGCATCCTCTCCAGCACTTATTGTTGTTTGACTTCCTAATGGCTGCCAGTCTTACTGGAGTGAGATGGTATCTTAGGGTAGTTTTGATTTGCATTTCTCTGACTGCTAGCGATGGTGAGCATTTTTTCATGTACTTGTTGATTGATTGTATGTCCTCCTCTGAGAAGTGTCTGTTCAGGTCCTTGGCCCATTTATTGATTGGGTTATTTGTTATCTTATTGTCTAATTTTTTGAGTTCTTTGTATATTCTGGTTATTAGGGCTCTATCTGAAGTGTGTGGAGTAAAGATTTGTTCCCAGGATGTAGGCTCCCTATTTATCTCTCTTATTGTTTCTTTTGCTGAGAAAAAACTTTTTAGTTTGAGTAAGTCCCATTTGTTGATTCTATTTGTTAACTCTAGCGCTATGGGTGTCCTATTGAGGAATTTGGAGCCCGATCCCACAGCGTGTAGATCATAACCAACTTTTTCTTCTATCAGATGCCGTGTCTCTGATTTAATATCAAGCTCCTTGATCCATTTTGAGTTAACTTTTGTGCACGGCGAGAGATAGGGATTCAGATTCATTTTGGTGCAAATGGATTTCCAGTTTTCCCAGCACCATTTGTTGAAGATGCTATCCTTCCTCCATTGCATGCTTTTAGCCCCTTTATCAAATATAAGATAGTTGTAGTTTTGTGGATTGGTTACTGTGTCCTCTATTCTGTACCATTGGTCCACCCGCCTGTTTTGGTACCAGTACCATGCTGTTTTTGTTACTATTGCTCTGTAGTATAGTTTGAAGTCTGGTATCGCTATACCGCCTGATTCACACTTCCTGCTTAGTATTGTTTTTGCTATTCTGGGTCTTTTATTATTCCATATGAATTTCATGATTCTTTTATCTATTTCTACAAGATATGCTGCTGGGATTTTGATTGGCATTGCATTGAACTTATAGAGAACTTTTGGTAATATCGCCATTTTGATGATGTTAGTTCTGCCTATCCATGAGCAGGGTATGTTTTTCCATCTTCTAAGGTCTTCTTCTATGTCTTTCTTTAGGGCTCTGTAATTTTCATTGTATAAATCTTTCACCTCTTTTGTTAAGTTGATTCCCAAGTATTTTATTTTTTGGGGGGATATTGTGAATGGAGTAGTTGTCCTCATTTCCGTTTCAGAGGATTTGTCGCTGATATACAGGAATGCCTTTGATTTATGCGTGTTGATCTTATATCCTGCCACTTTGCTGAATTCATTTATTAGCTCTAATAGCTTCTTTGTAGACCCTTTTGGGTCTGCTAGGTATAGAATCATATCATCTGCAAATAGTGATAATTTAAGTTCTTCTTTTCCTATTTTTATGCCTTTAATTTCTTTTGACTGTCTAATTGCTCTGGCCAGTGTTTCGAGGACTATGTTGAACAGAAGTGGTGAGAGAGGGCATCCCTGTCTTGTACCAGATCTTAGAGGGAATGCCTTCAATTTTTCTCCATTCAGAATGATGCTGGCCTGTGGCTTATCATAGATTGCTTTTACAATGTTGAGGTATGATCCTGTTATCCCTAATTTTTCTAGCGTTTTGAACATAAAGGGATGCTGTACTTTGTCGAATGCTTTTTCTGCATCTATTGAGATGATCATATGGGTTCTTATTTTTAAGTCTATTGATGTGGTGAATAACATTTATTGATTTCCGTATATTAAACCAGCCTTGCATCCCAGGGATGAATCCTACTTGATCATGATGTATAATTTTTTTGATATGTATTTGAATCCGATTCGCCAGAATTTTATTGAGGATTTTTGCGTCAAGGTTCATTAGAGATATTGGTCTGTAGTTTTCCTTCTTTGATGTGTCTTTGTCTGGTTTCGGAATCAGGGTGATGTTGGCCTCGTAGAATGAATTTGGAAGTTCTCCCTCTTTTTCTATTTCCTGAAATAGCTTGAAAAGTATTGGTGTTAGTTCCTCTTTAAAGGTTTTGTAAAACTCTGCTGTATACCCATCCGGTCCTGGGCTTTTCTTAGTTGGTAGTCTTTTGATGGTTTCTTCTATTTCCTCTATTGTTATTGGTCTGTTTAGGTTGTCTATATCCTCCTGGCTCAATCTGGGCAGATCATAGGACTCAAGGAATTTATCTATGCCTTCACTATCTTCTATTTTATTGGAGTATAAGGATTCAAAGTAATTTCTGATTATCTTCTGTATTTCTGAAGTGTCTGTTGTGATATTGCCTTTTTCATCCCGTATGCTAGTAATTTGGGTTCTCTCTCTTCTTCTCTTCGTTAGCATGGCTAAGGGTCTGTCAATTTTATTTATTTTTTCAAAGAACCAGCTTTTAGTTTTGTCAATTTTTTCAATTGTTTCTTTTGTTTCAATTTCATTAATTTCAGCTCTGATTTTAATTATTTCTTGCCTTCTACTTCTTTTGCTGTTGTTTTGCTCTTCTTTTTCTAGTATTTTGAGATGAAGTATGAGATCATTTATTTTTTGGTTTTTTCTTTTTTTGAGGAATGAACTCCAAGCAATGAATTTTCCTCTTAGAACTGCTTTCAATGTGTCCCATAGATTCCGATATGTTGTGTCTGTGTTTTCATTTAACTCTAGGAATTTTTTAATTTCCTCCTTGATGTCTTCTAAAACCCATTGATCACTCAGCAACCTATTGTTCATTCTCCAGGTGATGCTTGATTTTCCCTTTCTTCTTTTATCATTGATTTTCAGTTTCATTCCATTATGATCAGATAAGATGCATGGTATTATCTCTACCCCTTTGTATTGTCTAAGAGTTGCCCTGTGACATAGTATATGGTCTATTTTTGAGAAGGTTCCATGTGCTGCTGAGAAAAAAGTGTAGCTACTTGATGTTGGGTGGTATAGTCTATATATGTCAATTAAGTCTAGGTTGTTAATTGTGTTATTGAGTTCTATAGTTTCCTTATTTAACTTTTGTTTGGAAGATCTGTCCAGTGGTGAGAGAGGTGTGTTGAAGTCTCCCATGATTATTGTATGTTGGTCTATTAGACTCTTGAACTTGAGAAGAGTTTGCTTGATGAACACAGCTGCACCATTATTTGGGGCATATATATTTATGATTGTTATGTCTTGTTGGTGTATGGTTCCCTTGAGCAGTATGAAGTGTCCTTCTATATCCCTTTTGATTAGCTTTGGCTTGAAATCTATTTTATTAGATATGAGTATGGACACTCCTGCTTGTTTCCGAGGTCCATATGAGTGATATGACTTTTCCCAACCTTTCACCTTCAGTCTATGTATATCTTTTCCTATCAAATGCGTCTCCTGTAGACAGCATATTGTTGGGTCTTGTTTTTTGATCCATTCTACTAGCCTGTGTCTCTTAATTGGTGAGTTTAAGCCATTAACATTTAGGGTTATTATTGAGATATGGTTTGTTCTTCTATCCATATTTGTTTATTGATGTTACTAAACCTGATTTGTTATCCTCTTTGACTACTTTCCCCCCTTTACTGTCCTACCTCCCATTGTTGGTTTTCAATGTTATTTTCCATTTCCTCTTCCTGTAATGTTTTGCCAAGGATTTTTTGAAGAGATGGTTTTCTAGCTGCGAATTCTTTTAACTTTTGTTTATTGTGGAAGGTTTTAATTTCATCTTCTAACCTGAAGCTTAATTTCGCCGGATACACGATTCTTGGTTGGAGCCCATTGTCTTTCAGTGTTTGAAATATGTTATTCCAGGATCTTCTAGCTTTCAGAGTCTGTGTTGAGAGATCAGCTGTTATCCTGATTGGTTTACCCCTAAATGTAATCTGCTTTCTTTCTCTTGCAGCTTTTAAAATTCTCTCCTTATTCTGTATGTTGGACATCTTCATTATAATGTGTCTAGGTGTGGATCTCTTATGATTTTGCACATTCGGCGTCCTGTAGGCTTCTAGGATTTGGGATTCTGTCTCAATCTTCAATTCTGGGAAGTTTTCTTGTATTATTTCACTGAATAAACAGTTTATTCCTTTGGAATGGAGCTCTGTGCCTTCCTGTATCCCAATGACTCTTAAATTTGGTCTTTTGATATTGTCCCATAATTCTTGGATGTTCTGCTCATGGTTTCTTAGCAGACTTGCTGAGCTGTCTATGTTCTTTTCCAGTTGAAATACTTTGTCTTCATTGTCTGATGTTCTCTCTTCTAAGTGATCTACTCTGCTGGTAGTATTCTCAATTGAGTTTTTAAGTTGGTTTATTGTTTCCTGCATTTCTAGAATTTCAATTTGTTTGTTTTTTATTACCTCTATCTCCCTGTGAAATTGATCTTTTACTTCCTGGATTTGTTTGTCAATGTGATCTTTCATTGTCTGATTTTGCTGTCTCATGTCTTCCTTGAGACTCCAGATCATCTGAAGCATATATATCCTGAACTCTTTATCTGATATTCCATCTGTTGCAGCTATTACCTCTTCTAAAGTTGAGTTGACCTGCATTGCTTGTGGTCCTTTCTTTCCTTGTCTTTTCATACTGCTCGCTTTTCTTTCTGCTTGGTGCAACTGTTGTGTTTTGAAATTTACCCCCTATTTATTTATGTTGCTCTTGTATACTTGAAAAGTCTCCCTTGCAGGTGCGGGCGGCGGCTGTGCCCCTACTCCAATTGGGGTGACGTGTCTACCACGCTGGCGGCTCTCTGGGCCTGTTCCGGGAGTGGAAGGCGGCTCTGCTCTGTCCCTATTCCAATTGGGGTGTCGTGACTACAATGCTGGCAGGTCGCTGGGCCTGTTCCAGGCGTGGGCGGTGGGCTTGGCTGGCGGGATTCCACCTAATGGCAGTCCCTAACCTCCCTGCTTGCTAATTAATGGCTTCTCTGAGGCGCCACGCCTTCTGTAGCTGGGGGGCAGGCCACGCGAATCAGTTGGCCTGGATCTCTGGGGCCCTGCTGCTGGCTGCTTTGATGTTGCAAGCTGTTGGAGAGTGGTGGTGTATTCTTCAGCTTTCCCGGATGGTGGCCTCTGACTGCGTGGATGGAGTGTCTGCTGTTTTGATGTTGCAGTCTGAAGGAGAGTGGCGGTGTATCCTTCAGCTTTCCCGGATGGTGGCCGCTGACTGCCTCGGTGGAGTGTCCGCTGTGGGGGATGGGAATGTACCGCTTCCTTCCCCTTCTGAGATCCCGAGCTCGGCCCAAGGGTCCGTGTGGGCTTGGCTGGTGGGATTCCACCTAATGGCCTTCCCTAACCTCCCTGCTTGCTAATTAATGGCTTCACTGAGGCGCCACGCCTTCTGTAGCCGCAGGGCAGGCCGCGCGAATCAGTTGGCCTGGATCTCCGGGGCCCTGCTGCAGGCTGCTGGGATCCCTGGCACTCTATCACTTTGATTTTTTTCTGCTTGCCCCTCCCCCAGCGCTGGCTAGCCAGGTTTCATTTTGGCTGCTACTGGGAGGAGGGGTTGGAGGTCAGGTGTCTCTGGTTTCCCCCTAGTCTTTATGGAGGCTCAGCTTGATGCTCCCTCTCCCGGCAAGCCTAGGAGAGATTTTATGCGAATTCCCGCTGTCTGGGGGGTGAGCTGAATGACACCGACCTGTTTTGATGTTGCACTCTGAAGGAGAGTGGCGGGTGTATCCTTCAGCTTTCCCGGATGGTGGCCGCTGACTGCCTCGGTGGAGTGTCCGCTGTGGGGGATGGGACTGTACCGCTTCCTTCCCCTTCTGAGATCCCGAGCTCGGCCCAAGGGTCCGTGTGGGCTTGGCTGGTGGGATTCCACCTAATGGCCTTCCCTAACCTCCCTGCTTGCTAATTAATGGCTTCACTGAGGCGCCACGCCTTCTGTAGCCGCAGGGCAGGCCACGCGAATCAGTTGGGCTGGATTTCCGGGCCCTGCTGCAGGCTGCTGGGATCCCTGGCACTCTATCACTTTGATTTTTTCTGCTTGCCCCTCCCCCAGCGCTGGCTAGCCAGGTTTCCTTTGGCTGCTACTGGGAGGAGGGGTTGGAGGTCAGGTGTCTCTGGTTTCCCCCTAGTCTTTATGGAGGCTCAGCTTGATACTCCCTCTCCCGGCAAGCCTAGGAGAGATTTTATGCGAATTCCCGCTGTCTGGGGGGTGAGCTGAATGACACCGACCTGTTTTGATGTTGCACTCTGAAGGAGAGTGGCGGTGTATCCTTCAGCTTTCCCGGATGGTGGCCGCTGACTGCCTCGGTGGAGTGTCCGCTGTGGGGGATGGGACTGTACCGCTTCCTTCCCCTTCTGAGATCCCGTGCTCGGCCCAAGGGTCCGTGTGGGCTTGGCTGGTGGGATTCCACCTAATGGCCTTCCCTAACCTCCCTGCTTGCTAATTAATGGCTTCACTGAGGCGCCACGCCTTCTGTAGCCGCAGGGCAGGCCACGCGAATCAGTTGGGCTGGATCTCCGGGGTCCTGCTGCAGGCTGCTGGGGAGAAACAGGTTTAAAAGAGCTTCAGCTGAGGATGTATTATTCTGCCATCATTCAGGCGGATTTGAAGTGCATCTACTGTTATTCTATGTCTGTGTGGGGCCTGGAACTCTGTCTAGTAATGAATTCTTGGTGTGAACTGTTAAACTGGGTCAGGAGTCATAAATGAGGGGTCGTCCTTCTAAAGCCTCACAGCACTTTGTTTATCATGCCTCTGGACCTCTGGAGTGTTCTCTGCTTGTGAGGTCCATGTAACTCTGTAGAGGCCTCTTCTGAAGTGCAGGTCATGCAGAACTCTAGAAAGCATGCTGAAATACCTAGAATGCCAGATAGTTAAGAATATGTTTAGCTGGGAATACTGAAATGATGAGGGTAGCTCATTGAAGAAAGGGTGAATCAGCTGTGGAGAGACTGTGTCCTGCCTAAAATTATTTTTACATTCATCTGATCAAGGACCACTGCTTTGACCTCATGACCCTATGACCCTTCTGGGACATGCTGTGGCAGATGAGCTAGCAGCTAAAACTTCTGGACAGTGTCTTCCAGGAGATATTACTGGATATTTCTATATCTCCACAGTTTGTGTTGAGTACACAAAGAGTAGCTTTGTTGACTGAGGACATTAGTTCTTCCTTTCTCCTCAGGGTTCATTCATTTTCTCGGATTCTTTCACAATATGAGAAGCAGGATTTCAATTTGAAGACCCCCATTCCCTCATTCTGACTGCTCACTGAGCTGACATTGAAGCCTTCAATTTTGAACTCTTTCCACAAGTCCTCAAATATTTTTTTTTTCCTTTCCCTGCACTTTTTGAAACTGGCATAGTGTTTTAATTGTTATTTCCCCACGAATAATGGATGATCCTTTCAAAAATAATTGTTTTAAAGAGGATAATGTTTCTCATGGTAAGAAAGGAGAGAACATTCACTGGATTCTGCCTTTCCCACTTTTGACTTTCTTGGGCACCGTCACTTTATCAGAATATCTTTGACAACTGTTATGCATTTATCTAGGATGTCTCCCAAATCACACATGTTGTAATCATGGTCCCCAGTTGCCTGAAGGTTAAAAGATAGACTTTACATTGTTTCACGAGTGCTCTATATCTTCAGTATATTAGCCATACTGGACTTGTGGAAAGACAGAACTGGTTGGAGGAAGTAGGTCACAAGTGTAGCCCTGAATCTGATTACCTTCTCTCAGTAATTTGATCTTCCTTTGCTCCTGGTTCCCTAAAGCTGAACACCTTTTCTCCATGTCCTTCTTCCATGATGTTTATGCCCTGGTAGGAATGAGCCTACCACGGACTGCATTCTTTAAAACTATGATGTAAAATAAATGTTTTCACCTCTAAGTTATTAGTTTTAGTTGTTTAGGTCATAGGAACTGAAAAGCTTACTGAAAGAGAAACTTTACTAAGTGGAATGCCCTGATCCACTGTACCTGGTCATGGATTTGAGAACTGTTTGCTGCATAGCCTTGGTACCCACAGGGGCCATTCACTTGGATTGTCAATAGACTATCAGCCTCCTTATAAAATCTTCCTAGAAGACATCCTGAGGGTTGCAGTGGAGACACAGGAAAAATTAGTTGTCCTGTGGCTTAGAAGCATCTCCCATTATTCAATTAATCTACTTATGTAACTGCTCCATATGTATTCTTTCCTTAGCCTCAATTCACTGCAGATAGAATGTATTCTCCTGTCTTAATTTTCTCTGAGTTGTGAATGCAAGAAGATTATCCCAAAGTTCCAACAAAACCCACACACAGTTGTGCATATAAAAGTTCCACAATGTATTTCAGTGAGTAAAAAAAGGGATGGGAGAATATCTTAGATGCCAGGATTTTCTTGACTATACCCTTGGATCCTGCATGTGTGTTATATTCAGCACTGTTTCCCTTGGCTTGTCACCTTAAGACAAAATGAAATACAAAGGAAGACAAAGACAAAGAGACAAAAACAAACAAAGGACCAAAAAACAACAACAAAAAAACTTGTTTCATGTTTAACTTTTCTCTAACTGTAAAGTATATTTTGTTTCTGTAGCTTCAAATGTAAAAGATATAACCAAAACAACTGGATATAACTTGAGTTTTAGAAAATAAGTTGCCCTTACATTATATAAGAATATTATTTGGCCTTCTTCTACCCAAAAGTGTTTTTAGTGGTTTCTCATGTGTGCTCTATTTGGTAGCTTATTTTAGATAAAATTCCATGGTTTATCTATAAGTAGAAAAAAATCTCTCTTCCATTTTGGCTGAAGAAAAACAAACTGGATTCTTTGAAATTGTGTTGTAATTAAATCAGTGAATTCCAGGTATATTAAATAATCTGTTCCTTTTCTTTGAACCCTTGAAAGAGTCAAGCATATATATTATTATCTGGACATTTTAAGCTAACATTAAATCATGTGAGATATGGTTTGGCAAATCCTAGAATTATTCACATTCGATTTCTATTAATGATTTGTTATTGTGGAGATAGCACCAGAATTATATATTTTCTGGGAAAATGGGTGCTTTTGTTTGTTGATGTTTTGAAATATAAAATCAGCCCTAACAAGTTATGGAGTCCCTGTTTTAAACAAAAAAATAAATGAAAAATAAATAATATTTCAGTGGATATTTTTCAGTGGTAAATCTGTAAATTGACACTAGTTTCAACCCCTAATAGAAAACAAAACAAAACTCACTAAATGTGAATATTTTTATGTATTTACTCATTTAAACGGGTATTTTCTCCTTTAAAACTATATGAATAAAATTTGGAATCAGGGAGGTCTGAGCTAAATGACTTCTAGTTAAATTAATCTTGAACCTACAAATAAGGTCTTTGAAGACCCACATGTTTTGTTTCTTTAGAGGCCTATTTTCAAGATGTGGGTTTGAATTGTGGGCAGTCACCTATGAGAAAGAAGCCTCAGGAAGGACAAGGGAAGAAGACATGCTTGGTCTCCAGTTGTGTGGCCCAGGTCAGAGGCTGCATCAAATTTACCTCCTATAGTACTTCATGTTTAGAACTTGCAGTCTTCCTTTTCTATCTTTCACATCTGTGTTTAGCATATTTACCTACTTTACTTCCTTTGCTTCTCACAATAGTCAAATTTAACTCTATATTATATATACCCACATATATCCCCTATATTGAGAGCCTTCCTTCCATCTCTTACACTTTTGTAAATTCATGCCATGACTGCATGACCTGCAAGCTTGAAAAAGTTTTCTTTTTGAAAAAGGAGCATAAAAAATCTTGGTATTCTAGACTTCTGTTGGGGATGTTTTGGGCTCACTGAACATTGCTGAAGAAATGAAACATGCTTTGTTTACTTTATGTATAGATGTTCCATTGTCTTTAAGTACTTGAGAAATGCACATCCATTGTCCCTAACAACTTAGCTAGCCCTGAAAGGATGCAGTAATTAGGACAGATTCATTCCGTAGAATGCCAAAGAAAGCCTACTGACATATCCTTTAGAGCATAAGAGATGTGTAAAGCTAAAAAATTGCATAAAATTAATGTATTTTTATGAGTTGACTGACATTGGGCTTTACATTTTATTATATTTTGACTTGTCCACTGATATCATGGCAGTGATATGTCCTTCTATGTCAATTGAGACTTCATACCAATCTGCTCTTGCACAGATTTAGCCTTATTTGCTTGGCCCAAATCCTCTCAGATTTTCTCTTTAAAGATAAACATTTTCTTGTTTTCATTAAGAACATTGTCAAGAGTTTTCTAAATAACCTTTGGAAACCATCATATTTGATACAGAATCTCTTCTTTATAACTTTTGTTTGTGCTTCTCTCTGGACAATGAATGTTCTGCCTGTTGTTTACCAGAGGTGTTTGCTTTATTGTTGGAGGTCATGAAGCCGACCACAACCTGTAGGCTTTCTTTTTATTTTGCTTCCAGTTCCCAGACACAAACCACAAAAGTTCCATGCATTTGCCCTTAAGGAAACAACAATCATATGATTGAAATGTCTAAAAACTATGAAATAGATCTCAAAACAAATTATAAATAACAAGGGAAATTGAAGAATGTTCAAGACTCACAAATGTAATTCTTGTTTATTTTTATGTTTAAATGTGATTATCTCTATAGTGTCTTTTAAAAAAGGCTCAATCCCCATAGATTTATAATTTTTTTAAAAACCAAATTTATTATTTTACATGAAAATGTATCTATCCATTTTTATGTATACAAAGTTAAAATTTTACGTATGTGCTCATAAAATAAATATCATTTCCTTGACTTGATTATGTCTTCTTAACATGTTTCTATGACTCTTCTTATTTATAATAACTCTTGCTCTGAAAATTGTTTCAATTTATTTTGAACTTAATGTTTACCCCTCCCCCCATTACAGGAGAAATAAATTTTGGTAAATATCAGGTTGTACCATTTAGTGTATATTTCAGAAAATGTCATAAAAGATAAATACTATTATTACTATCAGATTATTTTGGTTGTTATGAATCAATATGTGAAAAACTCTTTAAGAGTAATATGTGTAAATGTGAAATGGTAAAAAAAGATTGTCATTTCTGCTTGTTATTTTAATAACATTTATGAATCCCATAATATATTTTAAACTCACACTCTTCAATGAATGTTCCCCTTAGGTCTACCTAAAAGTTTCTTATATCATTGTTATTGAAACAAACTGTCAGATACAAATATGAGCACAATGCAGGAGAGGTTACACACCATGCAATGGATTCTGTCATCAGTGTTGGTATAACTGCCTATAATACTGACAACATTGGTATCAACACAGTGGTAAAGAAACCTGCAAAACAAATAGGGGGAAAAAAACTCCTTGAGGACTATCAGATAACTGATTCTTCTTTGAGAGAAAAGGGAGCAGCAAATGCAAGTATGGGAAGAGAGAAGGATGAATAGAAGAGGAAGTAGAAAATAAAGAAGCAAAAAGGAAAAAAAATACATGATTGAAATGGTAGGAGTCACCTATACGAAAACCTTACCAGGTGGAGAAAATTTTGTGAAATGTGCCTATGTGTAATTCCCTGCAGATTAATCAATATTTTTAAAATGTACGCAATCCTACAAAGTGACTGTCATACATTTTATGACAAATATTTCACTTCTAAGGAAAATAATCAGTATTCTTGCCCCCTTTAGAAATATGTTATTATATTGTCAGTAAATTTATATTTTCCCCAAAATGCTGCCAGAACGTTGGTTTTTTTTTTTTTTTTGAGAGAGAGAGAGAGAGAAAGAGAAGGGGGGGGGGAGAGAGAGAGAGAGAGAGAGAGAGAGAGAGAGAGAGAGAGAGAGAGAATTTTTAAATATTTATTTATTTATTTATTTTTAGTTTTCGGTGGACACAACATCTTTGTATGCGGTGCTGAGGATCCAACCTGGGCGGCATGGATGCCAGGCGAGCCCCATACCGCTTGAGCCACATCTCCAGCCCCCAAAACGTTTTTGTAGAAAAAAATCAAGCTTATAATAAATGTTCTATGCCCCTCATTAAAGTGTTGTAAAACTAGTTTGATATCTGTCATCTTTCAGAAAGAAGGTTACTTATCTACATAAAAGTTGGTGTTTACTAACCTTGGTTTTATTTATAGTGTGAAAGAATAACTTAATATACTTCCTCCTTTTTGTGCACCAATTGTCGATATTTTTAGACCCTTCTCATATTTTCAGTGTGTAAGCTAAACAAAAAATATAATTATAAACTAAAAGAATAGTCAGGTAATATTTTAAGTGTTTCAGAAAACAAGAATAAAGTTGATCATGGAAATGAGGTTCTATAAAAATTATTTTGTACCTTATGTGTTGGTTCTGAAATGAGATTTTTAAAAAAATTTTAAGAAATACAAATACATCCGCAAATCTTTTGCACTGAAAATGGTATTTATTAATTAAAGGCCTAAGCATTTTTTTCAGTATGATTTTACTGCATTAAAATTTGAAGTGACTATTTTCAGCTTAATTGGATGAAAAGTACCCTAAGAAATAACTTTACCCTATGTTCTTATGTTTTTCTGAAAGGATAACACTTTGTAAAAATTTAAAAAAATAGAGAGATTGAATTTACTGATGGCTAATATACTTTTAATTTTGGCTTCAGCCATTGCAATTTATTAAAAAGCCAATAAATTCTTAAAAGGGAAGGTACTATTTGTGATCAAGCCAAATAATATGAAAAATTTAGGCACAGCCCAGGGTGTGTAGACACGATAATTTCCACTTTGGTAGAAGCTAAGTTTAAGGCACATATACATATAAGTAACTAATACCTAATAGCATTTTGTTTTTGCTTACTGATTTTTAAAAACTCATATTTTTTATAGATATAGTCTATTGTAATCCTTTCTGAAGCTTCATTGGCTAGTTTATTGGACTTTATAAAAAATATTTAAAGAAAGCGCCTTGTGTATGAATTGGCCTTGAATGTTTTCATTGGGCTTGTTGTTTAGGATTGTAGATTTGTGGAGATTTTCATAAGGCCAAAGGTAATGCACTAGTTGATAAAATAGAAATAAAACTGAATAGGTCAATTAACAAAAACTATGAATAATCATATGGTCAGTGTGTTCTTTACTTTCCTTATTTATTAATTAGTCTCTGTATTTATTATTTATCTTATTTCAGGAACTAGTGACATTCAGGGATGTGACCATTGATTTCTCTGAAGAGGAATGGGAATGCCTGGAACCTGCTCAGAAGAATTTATACAGAGATGTGATGTTAGAGAACTATAGAAACCTGGTCTTCCTGGGTGAGGATAACTTTCTTCAAGATTTCTAAATAAGTATTAATATTTAATTTTCTTTACTTGAAGAATATTTTTTTACATCTAAAACCTAGTTTTATTTATTTGTTCTTTTTTAAACTTAAATTTTTTTCTAATTAGTTTTATATGAGAGTAAAACACATTTTGACACATCATACATAAATAGAGTATAACTTCTCATTCTTCTGTTTGTACCTGATGTAGAATTACAGCAGTCATGTAATCATATATTCACCTAGGATAAAGCTGATTCATTCTACTATCCTTTCTATACCTTTACCCTCTCCTCTTTCTTCAATCTCCTCCATCTAATCTAAAGTACCTCTGTTTTTACCTAGCTAACCCCTTAATGTGAATTAATTAGCATTTGCATTCTAGAGAAAATATTTGGCCTTTGGTTCTTTGGGATTGGCTTATTTCACTTAGCATAATGTTTCCCAGTTGTATCCTTTTACCAGCAAAGCCATATATCACTCTTGTTTTTGGCTGAGTAATATTTCACTGTGTAAATGTACCATTTTTTTATCCATTCATCTGTTGAAGAGCACCTAGGTTGGTTCCATAATTGAGCTGTTGTGAATTGAGCTCCTATATACATTGATGTGGCTATGTCACTACAGAATGCCAATTTTAAGTTCTTTGGGTATAAACTGAGGAGTGGGATAAGTGGGTCAAATTGTGTTTTCATTACAAGTTTTATTTTAAGGAATCTCCACACAGCATTCCAGAATGGTTGCACCAATTTGCAGTCCTACTCCCCACATGTTTGCCACATTCATGTTGCTTGTGCTCTTGATAGTTTTTATCTGACAAGTGAGAGGAAGTCTAGGTGTAGTTCTGATTTGCATTTCTCTAATTGCTGGAGATGTTGAACATTTTTTCAAATATTTGTTGATCAATTGCAATTCTTCTGTGAAATTTCTTAGTTCCATTTATTGATTGGGTTATTTGTTCTTTTGGTGTTAAGTGTTTGATTCTTTATATTTCCTGAAGACAATGCTCATTCTGAAGTACATGTGGCAAAGATTGCTCCCAATTTGTAGTCTGTCTATTCATGTTCTCATTTTTTTTTTCTGTAAAGAAGCTTATTAGTTTGGTGCCATCCTATTTATTGATTCTTGATTTTACTTCTTGCAGTTCAAGTCTTGTTAAGGAAATCAGTTCCTAAACTGACATGGTGAAGATTTGGTGCTATTTTTTTTCTTCTATTAGGTGATGGATCTCAATTCTATTGCCTAAGTCTTTGATCCACTTTGAGTTGATTTTTGTGCAGGATTAGAGATAGGGGTTTAATCTCATTTTGCTACATATGGATTTCCAGTTTTTCCAGCACAGTTGTTGAAGAGGCTATCTTTTCTCCAATGAATGCTTTCAGTGCTTTCTTTCTAATATAAGATAATTGTAATTCTGTGAGTTTATGTGTCTTTTATTCTATACCATTTTTCTACATGTTTGTTTGGTGCAATAGCATTCTATTTTTGTTACTATATCTCTGTAATATCATTTAAGTTCTGGAATTGTGATGCCTCCTACTTCACTTATCTTTCTAAAGGCTGCTTTGGCTATTCTGAGCCTCTTAATTTTCCAAATAAATTTTATGATTGCTTTTTCTGTTTCTATGAAAACTGTAATTGGCATTTTAATAGGAATTTTGTTAAATCTTTATAATGCTTTTAATGGTATGGCCATTTTGACAGTGTGAATTCTGCCTTTCCAAGAGCATGGGAGAATGGGAGATCTTTCCATCTTTCATGGTCTTCTTCAATTTCTTTCTTTAGTATTATGTAGTTTTAATTGTAGGGGTCTTTCACCTCTTTTGTTAGATTGATTCCCAAATATATATATATACACACACTTTTTTTTTTTAAATTTGAGGGTTCTTGTGAATGTGGTAGTTTTTTCTAGTTTCTCTTTCATGTGATTCATCAGTAATGTACAAGAACATGTTTGATTTGTGGGTGTTGATTCTATATCCTTCTGCTTTGCTGAATTCATTTATTAGTTCTAAATTTTCCAGTGATAATTTTTGGGTCTTCTGAAAATAGAAATGTATTGTTAGGAAATTGTGGTAGTTTGAGTTATTTTTCTGTTAGTTTCCATTTAATTTATTTCTATTGTCTTTGTTCTCTGGAAGGGTTTCAAGGATGATGTTAAATAAAAGTGGTGAAAGAGGGCATCCTTGTCTTGTTCCAGTTCTTAAGAGAATTCATTCATTTTTTTTTTCACCATTTAGAATGATGTTGTCCTTGGGTATAGCATATGTAGCATTTATAATGTTGAAGTATATAACTACTATTCATAGCTTTTTTTTGAACATATGTTGATGCTATATTTTGTGAAATGCTTTTTATGCATCAATTGAGATAATTACTATTCTTGTCTTTAATTCTATTGTTGTGATAAATTATGCTTATTGATTTCTTATGTTGAACCAGCCTTGCATCCCTGGAGTGAACTCCACTTATTTTAAATATGTTTTTGTTTGTGATTTGCCATGATTTTATTGAGAAGTTTTTCATCTATGTTCATCAAGAATATTGGTCTGCAGTTTTCTTTCCTTTATGTGTCTTTGTCTGCTGTTTGTTATCAGGATGAGCTTCATGTGATGAGTTTGGACGGTTCTCTTGTTTTCATGAAATGATTTGAGGGCTGCTGGTGTTAATTCTTTGAATTTCTGCTAGAATTTGGCTTAGAATCCACTTGGTTTGTAGAACTTGGCTGATAATCCATTTGGTCCTTGGCTTTTTTTTTTTTTGATAGCTCCTTCTATCTTTTTAGTTGAAATTGATGTGTTTAAATTGTATGTGTCCTCCTGATTCAATTTGGTTCTGTCATATGTCTCCAAAAATTTGCAGACCTCTTAAAGATTTTCTATTTTATTGTAGTATACATTTTTGAAGTAGTTTCTGATTATCATCTGTGTTTCAGTAGTGTCCATCATGATACTTCCTTTTTCATCACAAATTTTAGTAATTTGACTTGTTCTCTTTCTCTTAATTAGTGTGGCTGTGTTTATTTTATTTATTTTTTCAAAACATTTTTTTGTTTTAATTTATTATATGACAGCAGAATGCATTACAATTCTATAACACGTATAGAGCTCAAAATTTCATATCTCTGGTTGTACACAAAGGAGAGTCACATCATTCATGTCTTCATACATGTACTCAGGGTAATGATGTCTATCTCATTTCACTGTTTTTCCTACCCCTACGCCCCTCCCTTTCCTTCCCTCCTCTTTGCCCTATCTAGGCTTCATCTAATCCTCTCCTCCACCACAGCATTATGAATTAGCATCCTTAAATTAGAGCAAACATTTGGCATTTGTTTTTTGGGATTGGCTAACTTCACTTAGCATTATATTCTCCAACTCCATTCATTTATCTGCAAGTGCTGTGATTTTATTCTCTCTTATTGCTGAGTAATATTTTATTGGGTGCATATACTACATTTTCTTTATCCATTCATCAACCAAGAGACATCTAGGTTATTTCCACACTTTAGCTATTGTGAATCTTGCTATTATAAACATTGATATGAATGTGTCCCTGTAGTATACTGTTTTTCAGTCCTTTGGATATAGACCAAGGAGTGGGAAACCTTGGTCAAATGTTGGTTCTATTCCCAGTTTTCCAAGGAGTCTCCATACTGCATTCCATATTGGCTGCACCAATTTGCAGTCCCACCAGCAATGCATGAGTGTGCCTTTTTCCCCACATCGTCATCAACTTGTTTTTTGCCATTGATTTCTTCTTCTATGCATTGGTTGTTCAATGTTAGATTAGCTTCTGGTTTTTTGTTTGTTTGTTTGTTTGTTTGTTTTACTTTATCATTGATTTCTAATTGTTTTTTCCATTATGATCTGTTAGAATGCAGGGTATATTCTCTATTTTTTAAAAAATTTTCATAGAATTTTTTTGTGGCCTAATATATCTTCTATTTGGTGTTAGGGTTGTTGTTCAGTGTTAGATTGCTTGTTTAGCATTTGTGAGGCACTGGCCTAAAATGTTAAGCACCAGTTATAAATAAAATGGATAATCTAAAAATTGAAAAAGAATCTACACAGTCTATTTTAGAGATGCAACCATGTGCTGCTAAGAAGAAAGTGTGATCACTTGTTAATGAATGAAATACTCAATATATTTCTTTTAAATCTAAATTGTTGATTGTACTTTTTAGTTTTTTGTACTATTCTTTGGAGGATATATCCTCTGGTGAGAGAGGTCTGCTAAAATTACCCAGTATTATTATGCTATGGTCTATTTGATTCTTGAAATTAAGAAGGGTTTGTCTGGTGTGTGTAGATGGTCCATAAATATTAACAAGTGTTATGTCTTGTCGATGTATTATTTGTTTATACAGTATGAGATGTATTTCTTCATCTCTCCTGATTAATTTTGGCTTGAAGTTAACTTTATCTGTTATGAGGACAGAAACTCCTGCCTGTGTAGGAAATCCATGTGAGTGATATATTCTTTTTCATCCCTTTGCTTTTATTCTGTGAATGTCTTTGCTTATGAGGGGAATCTCTTGGAGAGAGCATATCGTTTGATCTTCATTTTTAATCCATTCTGCCAGTGTATGTCTTTTAATTGATGACTTTAGTCTGCTTACATTCAAGGTTATGATTTAGATATGATATGTATTCTCAGCCACTTGGGTTTATTTCTGTTTTTTAAGTTGAAATAATTTCTCCTTTGATTGATTACTCCTGTAGTATAATTCCTTCCATTGCTGATTTTTGCTTTGTTTTTCATTTTATCTTCATGGAATATTTTGTTGAGAATGTTGTGTAGTGCAGGCTTTTGAGTTGTGATTTTTTTTAACTTTTGTTTGTCATGGAAGTTTTTTATTTTATCATCTGATCTGAAGCTTAATTTTTCTGGATATAGTATTCTTCATTGAAATCCATTTTTTTCCCTAAGAATGTGGTATTAATATCCTAGGACCTCTTATCTTTGAATGTCTGGCTTGAAGTCAGCTGAGATCCCAATTTCCCCCCACTCCATATGTAATCTGATATTTTTCTCTCCCAGCCCTTAAAATTCTATCCTTATTCTGTAAGTCATTTTCATTATAATGTCTTGGTGTGGGCCTATTCTAATTATATGCATTTAGTGTCCTATAAACCTCTTCTATATGATCTTTCATTTCATTCTTTAGGATTGGTAAATTCTCTGATATTATTTTATTGAAAAAATTGTGCATTCTTTTGGTTTATATCTCTGCTCTTTCATTTATTTCAATAAATCTCCAAACTTCTGCTTTTCATGTCATCCCATATGTTTTGGATGTTCTGGTCATGGTTTCTTAACATCTTCTCTGCATAATTAGCTTTATTTACAAGATTATGTATTTTGTCTCATTGCCTGAGTTTATGTCTTCCAAGTGGTCTAGTCTTTTGCTGATTCTTCTATTGAGTTTTTATTTGATTTATTGATTCATTCACTTTGAGGATTTCTACTGTTTTTTAATTTTTTTTTATTATTTTTCCTTCAGAATCTCTGCCTTTTGAAGTGATCTGGAGGGTTGTCTTAAGCATAATGCTCCAACCTCTGGATTGCTGGAGTGCAAGAGGTAATATAATTGTCAAAATTCCTGGAGGCAGTGTTTAGGTTGAAGTAGGCTCCAGACTATTCACTGATCCCCATTGTTTTGGAGATTTTAAATCAGCACACTTCCAGAGTCCAAGACTTACTGGTCCAGGCTGAAAGACTATACCCCAAGGATTTCACTTGGATTCCCTTTTTGTGGTAGGGAGCCAACTGTTAGTCCCATACCTCACATGGAGACCCTACAGTTCCTGGTCTTGGATTCAGACTCCAATTTCTTCCCCCTTGTTCTTCCAAATTCCTTACCAGAAGCCTCTCTCTCACTAGTATTGTAAGGAGCCAGATTGGAGAGGGAGGTGTCTGGAGGCTGAACATGACCAGTAGTCTGTTAAGAGACTACCTCTCTCCATGTTTGATTTTCTGCTGGTCATGTAAGAACACTATATGTCATTCAGTGTGCGTTTATTTATTGGGCCTGTATTTCAGGCCAAACTTGGATTTACTAGGCATTGGTTCTGTCTGCTGCTAGCCTCTTTGCTGTGGCTGCAGAATGTTTCCTTATGATGTCCTCTGCATGCTTCTTGGAGGGATGGTAGCTACTCTTCCTCAGCAGGATATTGGATACTACATCTTTCAGGTTTGTTGGACAATGTTGTTGATATCTAAATGCTGTTTCCAGATATGCTTTGGGTCTCCCAAGAATCCATACAGGCTTCTTTAATTCCCTTATCCTTCCATTGTGCTCATGGGGGAACAACTCTGGCTGGTGTTTCTAGCCTGGCTGTGGCAGCAGCTATGTTGCCTGGGATTTTTTTATTTTATTTTTTAAAATATCCAACCCCCTGACTATCCAAGTCACTCCTCACTTTTTTTTTTTAAAACCCATCTTGGAAAAGCTGCGTGTCTGCTTTTTTGTTTTCCCACCACAGAGCAGCCAGGAAGGCAACCTCTCTATCTGCCATCTTGGAAACCTCCCCCACAATAATTCTTTTTATTTGTTATTTTTAGTTATGCATAAAAGTAAAAACTATTTGATCCTTTATACAAGCATGGACTACATCTTATTCTAATTGGGAAACCAATCTTGTGGATGTACACAATGTTGAAATTCACCATGTTGTATCCATATATGTACATAGGAATATAATCAGATTCATTCTCCTTTATTTCCATCCTACTTTTGTGTGTGTGTGTACGCGCGCGCATGCGGGTTGGGGATTGAACCCAGGGCCTTGTGTATGCAAGAAAAGCACTCTACCAACTTAGCTGTTTCCCCAGCCCTCTGTTTTCCTTTCTTCATTCTTTGTCTAATCCAATAAACTTCTATTTTTCCCCTCCTCACCCTCCCTTGTTATGGGTTAGCATTCACATATCAGAGAACATTCAATCTTTATTTTTTTAATTGGCTCTTTAATTTAGATGATGGTCTCCAGATGCATCCACTTACAAGCAAATGTCACAAAGTTATTCTTCTTTATGGTCAAGTTATATTTCATTGTTTATATATATATTACAGTTTCTTCATCTGTTCATCTTTCATTGGACATCTAGGTTGGCTCTGTAGCTTAGCTATTTTGAATTGTGTTGCTATAAATATTGGTGTGTCTGTGTCAATGTGATAGCTGATTTTTAACTCCTTTGTATATATACCACATAGTGATACAACCAGGTTAAATTCCATTCCAAGTTTTTTGTTTTTTTTTTCAGAATCTCTATACTACTTTCTAGAGTGGTTGCACCAATGTGCAAAAAAAAAAAATTGGAACAAAACTGCAAAATTTTGAAAGCTACCTTTAAAATGCTTTATGCTACACTACACATTAGAACAAATTCATAAATATATAGATAATAAACATTCATGTAATTCCATCTACTAGGAATTCTGATGTAGGAGGATTGCAAATTAAAGGCTATCCTTAATAACTTAGGTTTCAATTCTTGCTTTTTAGGAAAAAATGGCATTTTTTTGTACAGAAAAGAAAATGTTTTATCTTTTGTATAGTGTTTGAAATTTTAATTGTGATCAAAACCACAAATAAAACTTGCTGTTTCCAACATCTCAAATATACTTAGTTCAAATTATTATATAATGTCTTTAGAAATTTTATATCTCAAAACAAATGAAATCTCATAAAAACAAGGTTTATTTATATTGCCTCATCTCAAACACCATTCACCATTTTGTTAAGAAATTTTTTTAAGTTTAGCTATCTTATTTATATTAGTAGAACAGTTCAGTATTTTTCTTTTAAAAATTATTTATTTATTTTTAGTTTTAAGTGGACACAATATCTTTATTTTATTTTTATATGGTGCTGAAGATTGGACCCTGTGCCTCACGCATGCTTGGTGAACACTCTTTTACTGAGCCACAACCCCAGACCCACTTCAGTAGCTTCTAGTGACTTATTTCTTTTAACAAAATCTGCTTTATGTTTTTCCTTATTATAGATCTTACAAAATTTTCTACCTTTTTGGACTTGAAAAATATTCTGTAGTTTATATATTCTAAATTTTCTTATTTACTCATTTCAAGGAGTATTTGGTTTGCTTTGACATGATGTCTCTTTTGAATAATATTTTAACAATTGCAAATGTCTTAATTTGCCATAAACTTTTGGGTTTACTACCATACTCACTTAGAATTCTATATGCCTAGTGGTATAACTTGTTGTCAGTATTAACTATTGAATATTGTAGCTTTGTAAGTCAGAAAAGAGCATTGTTCGGATTTGTTTGTGTTTTGAATATTTTTGAGTTAATCAACAATTTGTAGAATATCTTTTTTATCTTTTTGGGAAAAATAACATTTGGAGTTTAATAGATATTGCATGAACTCCCAGATAACTTTGAGGAGTAGAAATATTTTAATTTTGCCCTTCAATTCATGAAAAAGACCAAATCAACTTATTGCAAAATATTTGTCCATTTTCTAACATCACTTCCACTTTTTTAAAAAATACTTTTTAGTTGTAGTTGGATATAATATCTTTATTTATTTCTATGTGGTGCTGAGGATTGAACCCAGTGCCTCACAGGTGCAAGGTAGGGTACTCTACCACTGAGCTACAATCCCAGACTCACTTTCAATTTTGATTTTAATTTTATTCCATAATATATAGGAAATGTTAATATTTTCATATTTTTAAACTTTTTATAACCGGAGTTATTGTATCCAGTATAATATTTCATTTACTATTGAAAACATTACTTTTGTAAATGTAATTTGTTTAAAATAGTTTTTCTGAGTCTTTCTTTTTTTTCTGTTTGGTGATTCCCATTTAGTTTGACTTTACAAGAAGCTACAATGTTATTTTGTACTACAATGTTATTTCCTATTTTGTTGTCCAATTTTTTCAATGTTTGCTTTCTATATTAGGGAAGTATGATGTGAGTTACAAGTGTTCATATTGTTATTGTAGTAATGTAGGGGGGAAAAAGTTTCCATTTTTATGTTTAAGTAATGTATTTTGGTAATGGGGATTGAGGCCAAGGGTGCTGAACCACTGCTCCACATCTCTGGTCCTTTTTATATTTTATTTTGAGACATAATTTCCCTAACTTGCTTGGGGCTTTTCTCAGTTGGCAAGACTGGTTTGAACTTTCAATCCTGTGTCAGCTTCCTTAGCTGCTGGGTTTACAGGTGTGTGCCATAGCACCTAGCTACTTTCACCTTCATATAATTTTCTAGTTAACCTGTCACAGTTTTCTATATTAAAAATCTGTTTTATCCCATGTAATTGTTATTTCAAACTATGTTTTGCATGATATAATTTTGTTATTCCTCTTTTCTTTTGGTTAATGTTGTATGCAGTATTCTCATTTTTTTTTGCATTTTATTTGTGTTTTTACCCTAAAAGCATTGTATACACTACATACAATAGTATTTTTTAGATTAAATTCTATTAGTCAAGCTTTGTGATTTGTGTTTTATAATACTGCAGGTACAATCAAACAATTTTCTAAAAGTGAAGAACTTATTACACCTGACAGAGCTTTCTACATTTCTTATAATTGATTATTCTACTTTTCTTAATCAGTTAATTTGTAGTTCATTGATTTTCAGACTGACATGCTTTGATTTCTTTCCCATATCACTTTGCATATTGTATGGCTGTTTATTTTGTAACTCACATGAGATTTTATAAAGATTACATTATGGGGCTGGGGTTGTGGCTCAATGGTAGAGTGCTTGCCTCACATGTGTGAGGCACTGGGTTCAATTCTCAGCACTGCATATAAATAAATGAATAAAATATAGTCTGTTCTATAAGTTCAATGCAATGCCAATCAAAATCCCAACAGCATATCTTGTAGAAATAGATAAAAGAATCATGAAATTCATATGGAATAATAAAAGACCCAGAATAGCAAAAACAATACTAAGCAGGAAGTGTGAATCAGGCGGTATAGCGATACCAGACTTCAAGCTATACTACAGAGCAATAGTAACAAAAACAGCATGGTACTGGTACCAAAACAGGCGGGTGGACCAATGGTACAGAATAGAGGACACAGTAACCAATCCACAAAACTACAACTATCTTATATTTGATAAAGGGGCTAAAAGCATGCAATGGAGGAAGGATAGCATCTTCAACAAATGGTGCTGGGAAAACTGGAAATCCATTTGCACCAAAATGAATCTGAATCCCTATCTCTCGCCGTGCACAAAAGTTAACTCAAAATGGATCAAGGAGCTTGATATTAAATCAGAGACACGGCATCTGATAGAAGAAAAAGTTGGTTATGATCTACACGCTGTGGGATCGGGCTCCAAATTCCTCAATAGGACACCCATAGCGCTAGAGTTAACAAATAGAATCAACAAATGGGACTTACTCAAACTAAAAAGTTTTTTCTCAGCAAAAGAAACAATAAGAGAGATAAATAGGGAGCCTACATCCTGGGAACAAATCTTTACTCCACACACTTCAGATAGAGCCCTAATAACCAGAATATACAAAGAACTCAAAAAATTAGACAATAAGATAACAAATAACCCAATCAATAAATGGGCCAAGGACCTGAACAGACACTTCTCAGAGGAGGACATACAATCAATCAACAAGTACATGAAAAAATGCTCACCATCGCTAGCAGTCAGAGAAATGCAAATCAAAACTACCCTAAGATACCATCTCACTCCAGTAAGACTGGCAGCCATTAGGAAGTCAAACAACAATAAGTGCTGGAGAGGATGCGGGGAAAAGGGCACTCTTGTTCATTGCTGGTGGGACTGCAAATTGGTGCAGCCAATTTGGAAAGCAGTATGGAGATTTCTCGGAAAGCTGGGAATGGAACCACCATTTGACCCAGCTATTCCCCTTCTCGGTCTATTCCCTAAAGCCCTAACAAGAGCATGCTACAGGGACACTGCTACATCGATGTTCATAGCAGCTCAATTCACGATAGCAAGACTGTGGAACCAGCCTAGATGCCCTTCAATAGATGAATGGATAAAAAAAATGTGGCATTTATACACTATGGAGTATTACTCTGCATTAAAAAATGACAAAATTATAGAATTTGGAGGGAAATGGATGGCATTAGAGCAGATTATGCTAAGTGAAGCTAGTCAATCTTTAAAAAACAAATACCAAATGACTCCTTTGATATAAGGGGTGTAAACAAGGACAGGGTAGGGACGAAGAGCTTGAGAAGAATATTTACAGTAAACAGGGATGAGAGGTGGGAGGGAAAGGGAGTGAGAAGGGAAATTGCATGGAAATGGAAGGCGATCCTCAGGGTTATACAAAATGTCATATAAGAGGTAAGGAGGGGTAAGTCAAGAGAATACAAATGGAAGACATGATTTACAGTAGAAGGGGTAGAGAGAGAAAAGGGGAGGGGAGGGGAGGGGAGGGGAGGGGGGATAGTAGACAATAGGACAGACAGCAGAATACATCAGACACTAGAAAGGCAATATGTCAATCAATGGAAGGGTAACTGATGTGATACAGCAATTTGTATACGGGGTAAAAGCGGGAGTTCATAATCCACTTGAATCAAACCGTGTAATATGATGTATTAAGAACTATGTAATGTTATGAACGACCAATAAAAAAAAAATAAATAAAATAAAATATAGTCTGTTAACACTAAAAAATAATTTTTAAAAAATTTCATTAAATTTACACTGTATTTTGAGCTAGTAATAAATTAAATTTGATTTATTATAAAATTTTGTTTTGTTCATATATACTTTCACAATTTTGATAATTTTACAGTTATTTTAATATTGCATATACATTAACAAGTTAATATTGATTTTTATGCTTTTGTCTTTCAAATTGTATTGCCAGATTAAGTGTTTTGTCTTTGAAAGTGATGTTTTTTTCCCCAAAGGAACTTTAAAATTTCATGTAATTTGTGTTGCTGTACAGATTTATTTTTCATTATAATGGATTATTTTAGTAGTTTTAGAGGACAGATCTAGTGGTGATGCTCTTTGGAGGCATCTATATATGTTAAAAGTGTTTATTTTTCTTCACTATTTACAGATCAAATATTGTCAAAAGGGTAAAAGAAAAAAAATGCCAACCAAGCACATATATCCAGAAATCCATTCTGTATTGTAAATCTTCCTAAGGAATTGCATAATAATTATATAGGCTTTACATCTTTTTTTGTGACCTCAAGTATTTGTCTTTTTGAATTTTATGGAGGTACTAGAGATTGAACCCTGGGGTACTTAACCACTGAGCAACATATCCAAACCTTTTTTTTTTTTTAATTGTTTAGTCAGGTTCTCACTTAATTGTTCTTGATCAGTTGCTGAGGCTGGCTTTGAACTTGTGATTTTCCTGCATCAATCTACCAAATCATTGGTTTTGCATAGGCATGTACCACCCTGCCCAGCTCTTTGTGAATTTTTAGTCTTTGATGAAAACCTGCTTTGAGTCTTTTCATGTCTCCCCCGCCCCCTGCCCCACCACCCCACCGCCAGTTGGAGATAATTGGACTTCTTAGGTTTTGATTTTGAGTTTATACCTCATGTTTATTAAAAAAAAACCAACTTTTTTTTTGACATGATTTCATGATCTTGGGGCTTACCTCAAACTTATGAAGCTCCTGGCTCAGTCTCCCAAGTTGCTGGGATTATAGCTGTGCACATTAACCCTTGATCTTAAAATATAAAATTCTTCAAATATAAAATTTTATATTTTTCAAATATAAAATTTCTGCTTGTATCAATAATTTTTCTCTGATTTTTGTTCAATTTTTTGTATTCTGGTTTAGCTCACTAAACTTATTTTAAATTTTTATTTTCTATACTTCAGGTAATTCATAACTCTCAGTTTTCTAATGTTTAATTCCTGCTGCTTTAGTTTGTTATATTGGTTAAGCCTTGTTTTCATTTATGTGTGTGTGTGTGTGTGTGTGTGTGTGTGTGTGTGTGGTGTATTATTTTTAATTGGTTTGTCCATTTGAAAATCAGCCAACGATGGATTTTATAGTCATTTTGGTAAATAGTTTGAATGTTATTAAAAAATAGACAAGAGTGATGCATACTGTCAATCCCAGCTTATTTAGAAGCCATACAAGTGTTTCAAGTTTGGGACAAGTTACAACAATTTAGTGACTAACAAGTTTAAAAGGGCTTGTTTCATAACTTAGTGGTACAGTATCCTTGGGCTTAATCTCAAAAACCATATATAATAAAAGTTAAAAGTAGACGTTTATGTGAACTCGAAATGCAAATCTTAATTATGTGTCCACAGGAGATTTAATCAGCATGTTCAAGCGATATCTCCACTGTTTATTGCAAGCATCATTTACAATAGTAAAGTTATGAACTCACCCTTTGTGCCCATTGATGATTGATTGAGAAAAATATGGAATTGTTCTTATTAGTTGTAAAAAAATCTTGTCATTTATTGTGAAATAAAGCAGATCAAAAAAATTCAGTTGCAGGAGCATCTGAGTTTGGAACCAACTCAGATGGGTAAATTGATGTTCCCAGGCACTGTGTTTGGTGTAGTGTTGTTCTACATCTACAGTATTTTATTTTAATGGGCATAAGAAGGTTGAGAGTTGTGTTGGACCACATGAGTGTAGCCAATGTAATGTGCTGTATTCCTGATAAATGCTAATAGAATGAACAAGTGTTTTCTAAGCACAAAATGATTATTATAAGAACTAATACAGGTTTTCATTCACTGGATATATATATACTCAAAAATACCATGATATAACTAGCAATACATAAAGTTTAATTTGTCAATGAAATATGTCAGTAAATAACAAAAATTTAAAAAATCCAAAGCAAGTCATTTACCTTGATCGTCATGTGTTGGGTGTCATCTGTGTAATACAGATATAGGCTATGCCATGTTTTTAATTGTCTCTCAAACTTGTTTTTATTGTGAATTTTCTCAAGACATGTATTTTTCCAATTAAAAATTTTGTCCATATAGTTTTAAAGAGTCCATAGACCTCTGTTGAATATATTTACAAAGAAGGAAAGACTATGTTTGACAAGTAACACAATATCCCTCCCTAGAGAGGGAAATTATATTACACTCCTTAGTAATGGACTCATCTTGTTTACCATTTTTGGGAAGCCATCCATGGACTGTGCTAGAACTAAAACATTGTTGAAGCCATTAGGCAATGAAGTCTGGGGGTGGGGTGTGGTATGGTGTAAAATTTTTCTTGTTTCAACAGGGCCTTAGAGCCATTAAAGCAGTGGCGGAAATTTAATGGGATTCAAATTATACCCTATTTTGGGGCAGTTGGATCCACGTAATCCAAACCAAAATATAAGAATTCATATTTCTGTTCTTTTTAAACATTAAAAGGGGTTAAAATCCGCTTGCTTCATGCATGGCCTAAACTCACCTTTTGTTCAAAGCTTGGTAGAATCAGTTTGTACTGAGGCCCTGTCCTCTACTGATTGGGTTACCCTGGTGAAAGCTTTCCTTTTAAGATGTGAATATTTGTTGTGGAAATCTAATTGGATGGAATTTTGTTCTGAGCAGGCAGAGATAAACAGAATTCATTAGAATTGTTGACTGGGCAGGATCATTTGTGATTTGGAGGAACAATTAAATTATGATTTACAAACTAATACTCAGATAAGTGTATGTGCAAGAAGGGAACGAAGGTAACTACCTACTAAGACAGGGGGAAAAAATGGATTTTAGCCAGATCTGGCTATCTCACTCTCCTCAAAGTCCTTGACTGCATTACATGGTTTTGTGATTTTCAATTACTCATTAAGGTAGAACATGAGTCTTAAATTTGGTTGGATCAGAGCATTCTATTATTGTAACCTCCTTTTCTATCCAATAGCATAGTTGGCTCTGGCAATCTTCCAATATTTTAAAAATAGCTTTTGCTTATTTTCCTAGTCAAGTAGGAAGTCTTCATTCTCATGATAATGTTGTTCAGTTTGGTCTTGTAACTTCATTTATTTTTTGAAGAAATTGTATGTGCTCAACCAGTAGCCACAGCAATGGCAGTTTTTACTGATTGCTCAAGTTCAGGAAAAGCAGATTTCTGTAGCCATGCTCATACTGAGATAATACAGACAACATAAACTACTCAACAGTGAGCAGAACTTCAAACCCTCATATGCTTTACTTAATTTTACTAATGAGCCAGTTAGTGTTTTATAGTGATAGTGCATATATTGTGGGAGTTCCTAAACATTTTGAAACAGCTAGTATTGTAGATATACCACCAAAAGCAACATTTCATTTGTTTCATACTTTACAAAAGACAATTCAAATGCATCAAAAATCTTCATTGGCCATATCAGAGCACATTCTATAGAAGCTTCCAGATCCTTTGGCATCAGTTAATGATAATATTGAAAAGCTTATTGCTGCTTGTCAACAAATATCTTTATTTGATTTTGTAGAAGCCTCACACATTTTACATCATCAGAATGCTTCTAGTTTACATTAAAAAAATCTGTAGGGAAGAAGCTTATCAAGTTGTTTGCCAGTATTCATAATGTGTTATACATATTCTGTCTTCACCAACAGGGGATAATCCCCATTCTTTATTGCCAAATCAGCTATGTCAAATGTATGTAACTCACATGCTTCAGTTTTGCAAAAATTATTTTGTTCATATTATTGTGAATACTTGTTCTTAATTTATCTTTGCCTCTGCAAAGATAAATTCAACATATTATTTCTCATTGCCTATGGGCTTTTGCAGCATTACACTGTCATACACAGACTAAAACTGATAATGCTTTAGCTTCAACTAGTTCTTCTTTCAAGTTTTGTCACCAATTTCATGTTAATTATAAAACAGGCATTCCTTGTAATCCTCAAGATCAAGCCATTGTAGAGTGGGCTCACTTATTTATTAAGCTACAATTACACAAATAATGGGGGGGGATAAGACCCCACTAAATAACCTTGATTTTTTTTTGGTTCTAAATTTTTAAAATTGTGATTCTGAAGGCCATAGTGCTGCTGAGACAAGTCTTCCACTGTAACAGGTCTGTTGGTCCTAGTTTGGTGGAAAGATTTACAAACAGGATAGTGCAAAGGACCAGATTCAGTGATAATAAGGAGTGGAGATCATGTTTGTGTTTTCCCAAAGGTTCATTTTGTCCTATTTGGGTACTGAAACGTGCCATCAAACATGGACCTAGAGCCAACAGTCAAATGACTAAAATTTAAACCAGAGATGTCAATCCTCACCCCAGAAGGAATAGGAAGGTAATATGGAGGAAAAGGATGAGCATGGATGGCCCTGCCATGCAAACACTCAAACTGCCAGTGTGTAAGCAACTGAAGAATCTTATCCAAAAGACTGAGCAAATGGTTCAACAAAAAGGAGATATTAAATCTCCAAGCACAATGTTTGTGGTCATGATAACTCTATTGAACTGTCAAGGGATGTGGGGTCCATGTAGAAACTCATTAGACCTATTTTCCATGTCCACCTGTAGTACACACGGTGGTGTGGACTGGAAAATCCATCCCAATATTTACTAATGATACTGATATGATGGGATGTTTTACAGATATTCACATTACACCCATCCATGTAACTGGATTTCATTATATTGGCTACAATGAGCAGTTACCTATTTGCGGGTTCCATGATAAACATGCTGGCTGTTTAAAACTATCTTTTGAGGGAAAGAGTATATGGGGGACCTAGACCAGCCAATCATGCTGGCCCATGGGACTTAAGATTATGTGTCAGGACAGTTATTAAAATAGTACGTTCTCATAACAAGCCAGTCACTTCCATGGAATATTTACCAATACCTTACTGCTCCAATTGTTCTGCAATAGAATTTTGTACCTTTCCTAAATGAATGAAATGTGCAAATGTCATGCCAGTAAAACATAAAGTTTCTAGAAATAGTGATTATATTTTTGGATTGGTCTCCAAGAATTGGCAAAGGACATCCCTGTAAGGATGCCATGACTCATTTCAGTTTTATTGGTAATGTTCTAGCTTCCAGTGGAGTTAGTATTTTAAAAGATCTCTGGTGTTTAATTGCAGCCTGAGATTTTCTACATTATATAAATGGCCCTCTGCCTGACTTTGTAGGCTAGAATTGCAAATAGGTTTTATGCTATGGCCTGTGAGACTGTATTCAATCTCCTTATGCTTTAAACCTTGAAATATGTTTCAACATATTATGCATCATGTATTATTGGAATCATATGTTTGCTACTAGTTCTTTTTTGTATCATGATAATAAGTTGTTGGGCCCTCAGAACAAGGATCCAGGATGCTTAAATAACTGCCCATCATTTGCATTTAAAAAATAAATAAGGGGGATACGCAGAAAACCACCTGTGAGCTGTGTGGGAACTAAAACAACATTGAAGCCATTAGGTAGGAAAGTCTTGTGTCTGGAAATCCCAGCAGAAATCCTGCTGTTTTGAGACTGTGTGGCTTATGTGGCTTCCTACATAGCTCAGTTACAGTTCAGAACAGCATCAGTGATGGGCATGACCCATTAAGAGCAAAACAAACTGCCTACCCTCACCCATATCCTATTGTGTGAAGAAGAAAGTACAAAGACAAGAATCTTCCCACACTGAAATCTTTTTTTTTTTAAATTTTTTTTTTAAAGAAAGAGTGAGAGAGGAGAGAGAGAGAGAGAGAGAGAGAGAGAGAGAGAGAGAGAATTTTTTTTTAATATTTATTTTTTAGTTCTCGGCGGACACAACATCTTTGTTGGTATGTGGTGCTGAGGATCGAACCCGGGCCGCACGCATGCCAGGCGAGCGCGCTACCACTTGAGCCACATCCCCAGCCCCACACTGAAATCTTAATACCTATGAATTACCTTTGATCTATACTGCTATAAATACAGCAAGTGGTGGCTCTATCTTTGTTGGGTGCCACCCCCTTATGATTGGCTTAACCCATTATTGCACCAACTTTGTAAAACATTGCTTCTCTTTTGTGTGTATATCATGGTTTTACTTTCATAGGTTTTATTTCTCAGCTCACCCATCCCTCCAACAGAAACACCCATGTGGGATGTGAGCAGGAACATGAACTCTAATATGGTTTTGGTAGTTCTCACAATGTAATTTTGTCTGTACACTTTTACTTAGTTTATGTATTTCTAGAGTAATGATGGCATTGTATTTAGTAAACTGTTCTCCTGCTGGTGTCCCGACAGTGCTATAATTTCATATGGTACATTTGCAAAATATATTCACCTCAGTCTATTAAGTAATACCAATTTTATTTATATTTATTTCAGCCATGACTTCTCATCATACTGAAGAATTTTCACCAGAGCAGGGCATAACATATTTATTACAAAAAGTAATAAAGGGAAGATATGGGAATTGCAACCTTGACTATTTACCACCAAGAAAATTATGGGAAACTATAAGTGAGAGTGAAGTTCAAAAATCATATTATAAGGGACAAAACCAATTATCAGTGACTGTTCATAGTGAAAATTTTACTGGTAACAGATATAAAGAACAAATAATATCTCAGAAAATACTGCCATTTATGCTTGTTACTTTTCAAGAACTCTGTATGTCCTTAAGAATAAATCCACAGCAATTTTGGAAGCATATATTTTCTCTGAAAGAAAATATGGAAAATCTGAGAAGACATCTAGTCCATGCTTCAATTTTTAACTTGACCAATTTCAAATGTAGCTTTGAGTTAAACTTCCTTTGGAACATTTCTATAGACAAGAGATTTAAAACTAAAGGACTATCTTCTAAATGTGATTATTTTGAGAGTTTCTTTACAAAGTGTCCATTAGTAGACAATAAACAGATAATTCCTTCATGTGCTGAAACACACAATTTTAACACTTGTGGGATTGTCCCTACTTACCCACTATTGTTTAATGAAAATTCAGATACAGATTTCTGGAAGACTTTCTACATATATATTGAAACAAGTAACATCTTTAGCCAGGTCTCTACCCCAGGTTATTACCAGCATATGTATATTGCTGATAAAAATTATGAATATGAAGAGCCTCATAGAAAGTTTATTATTGGTAACAATGCCAGAAAACATCTGTATACTCATTTTCCAAAGATGTTTTGCAAAGATAAAAAGCATGGTAGTTTTTCTCTTCAGTGCTTAAAACTTGTTACCAATCCAAATATTCATAAGCAAGACAAATCTTACAAATACGAGACATATGAAACAGCTCTTAATCCACTTGCAGTCCTCATTCAATATAAGAAAATTTGTACTGGGAAAGAACCCCAAAACTTTAAAAGTTGTATCAAAGTATCTGATTGCTCAACCCTTAGTAAATACCACATATACTACAGCAGTGATAAACCCTGCATGTTTAAAGAATATGACAAAACTTTTAATCAGAAATCGCTACCTGTCAAGCATCAGAGCATCCATGCCCAAGAGAAGCCCTGTAATTGTAAAGCAAGTCTCAAGTTTAACAATTTCTCAACCGTTTCTCAATCCTTGAGATGTCATAACAGTGACATATTCTGCAAATGTAAAGAATGTGGCCAAGCTTTTAATCAAAGCTCAGTTGTTGTATCCCAGAAAATTGATGTTAATGAGAGCTCTGAGAAATGTAAAGAAACTTCCAAAGCCTTACAACAAAATTCAACCCTTACTCCAAACCAAAGGGATCATTCTGGAGAGAAGACTTACAAATGTGAAGTATGTGGCAAAGCTTTTAATCGAAGATCTCTTGTTATTCAACACCAGAAAATTCATACTGGAGAGAAATCATACAAATGTAAAGAAATTGACAAAGTTTTTAATGAAAGATTACTGCTAACTGAACATCACAGAAAACATACTGGAGGGAAGCCCTACAAATGTAAAGAATGTAACAATGCTTTTAATCGAAAATCAGACCTTACTAAACACCAGAAAATTCATACTGAAAAGAAGCCCTACAAATGTAAAGAATGTAGCAAAGGTTTTAATCGAAAATCAGATCTTAATAAACACCAGAAAGTTCATACTGGAGAGAAGCCCTACAGATGTAAAGAATGTGGCAAATGTTTTATTCAGAGATCAATACTTACATATCACCTGAGAGTTCATACTGGAGAGAAGCCCTACACATGTAAAGAATGTGGCAAAACTTTCAGGCACTATTCAAGCATTTTCAAACACCTGAGAATTCATACTGGGGAGAAGCCCTACAAGTGTGAACAATGTGGCAAATCATTTAATCAAAAATATAATCTTGTTCAACACCAGATAATCCATACTGGAGAGAAACCATATAAATGTAAAGAATGCGGCAAAGGTTTTAATTATAGATCAGTGCTTGTTGAACACCATAGAATTCATACTGGAGAGAATCCCTACAAATGTAAAGAATGTGGCAAAGCTTTTAGGCGTCATTCCAGCATTATCAAACACCTGAGAAGTCATAGTGGAAAGAAGCCCTACAAATGTGAACAATGTGGCAAATGTTTTAGTCAGAAATCAAATCTGGTCCAACACCAGAGAATTCATAATGGCGAGAAACCATACAAATGTGAAGAATGTGCCAAAGCTTTTAGTCAAAGATCACTACTTAATGATCATCGTAGAATTCATAGTGGAGAAAATCCCTACAAATGTAAAGACTGTGGCAAGGCTTTTAGGCAATATTCATGCATCTTCCAACACCAGAAAATTCATACTGGAGAGAAGCCCTACAAATGTAAAGAATGTGGCAAAGCTTTTAAGCAAAATTCAGCATTTACTAATCACCAGAGAATCCACACTGGAGAGAAGCCCTACAAATGTAAAGAATGTGGCATGGCTTTTGCCCGAAGATCAGCACTTACTAGACACCACAGAATTCATACTGCAGAGAAGCCCTACAAATGTAAAGAATGTGGCAAAGCTTTTAAGCATATTTCAGCATTTACTAATCACCAGAGAATCCACACTGGAGAGAAGCCCTACAAATGTAAAGAATGTGGCAAAGCTTTCAGGCATCATTCAAGCATTATCAAACATCGGAGAATTCATACTGGAGAAAAACCCTACAAATGTAGAGAATGTGGCAAATCTTTTAGGCATCACTCAAGCATTATCAAACACCAGAGAATGCATACTGGAGAGACACCCTACAAATGTGAACAATGTGGCAAAACATTTAATCAGAAATCAAACCTTGTTCGACACCAGAGAATTCATACTGGAGAGAAGCCGTACAAATGTAAAGAATGTGACAAATCTTTCAGTGAAAGGTCAGTGCTTGTGGAACACCACAGAATTCATACTGGACATAATCCCTACAAATGTAAAGAATGTGGTAAATCCTTTAGGCATCGTTCAAGCTTTATCAAACACCGGAGGATTCATACTGGAGAGAAGCCCTACATATGTAAAGAATGTGACAAAGCTTTTAATCAAAAATCAGGCCTTGTTCAACACCAGAGAATTCATACTAGAGAGACTAAATACGTTTAAAAATTCTTTGAAATGGCAACATTTTAAATGAAAGGTTCTTGCTTACTGACCATAGGAGAGTTTATACTGGACAGAAGATCTATGAATGAAAACAATGTGGATGAACTGTTAACAAAAGATCAGTCTTTCAATATCTCTAATGAACATAGATGCAAAAATCCTCAATAAAATTCTGTTAAATCGAATACAAAAACATATCAAAAAGATTGTGCACTATGATCAAGTGGGATTCATTCCAGGGATGCAAGGTTAGTTCAACATATGGGAATCAATAAATGTAACTCATCACATCAATAGATTTAAAGATTAAAAAAAATCATATTATCATCTCTATAGATGCAGGAAAAAAACATTTGACAAAATACAACACCCCTTTAGGTTCAAACACATTTGTAAAGGCTATCTACGTTAAGCCTCAGGCCAACATCATTCTAAATGTAGAAAAATTGAAGGCATTCCCTCTAAAATCTGGAACAAGACAGGGATGCCCTCTCTCACCACTTCTATTCAACATAGTTCTTGAAACACTGACCAGAGCAATTAGATGAAAGAAATTGAAGGAATAACTAAAGGACAAGAAGAACTTAAACAAGAAGAACTATTTGCTGATGATATGATTTTATACCTTGAAGACCCAAAGAACTCCACCAGAAAACTTCTAGAACTAGTAAATGAATTCAGAAAAATAGTAGGATATAAAATCAACACCCATAAATCAAAGGCATTCCTGTATATCAGAAACAAATCCTCTGAGAAGGACATGAGGAAAACTATCCCATTGACAATAGCCTCAAATAAAATAAGATACTTGGGAATCAACAAAAGAGGTGAAAGATCTATACAATGGAAACTACAGAACCCTAAAGAGAGAAATAGAAGAAGACCTTAGATGGAAAGATGTACCTTGCTCATGGATAGGCAGAATTAATATTATCAAAATGACCATTCTACCAAAAGCACTATACAGGTTCAATAAAATTCTGATCAAAATCCCAATGGCATTCCTCATAGAAATAGAAAATGCAATCCTGAAATTCATCTGGAAAAATAAGAGACCCAGAATAGCTAAAGCAATCCTAAGCAAGAAGAGTGAAGCAGGTGGTTTTGCTATACCAGACCTTAAATTATACTACCGAGCAATAGTAACAAATAGCATAGTACTGGCTCCAAAACAGGCTGGTAGAGCAATGGTACAGAATAGAAGACACAGAGACTAACTCACAAAATTACAATTATCTTATATTAGACAAAGATGCCAAAAAATGCACTGTAGAAAAGATAGCATCTTTAACAAACGGTGCTGGGAAAACTGGAAATCCATATGCAACAAAATGAAACTGAACCCCTGTCTCTCACTATGCACAGAACTTAACTCAAAATGGACCAAGGACCTAGGAATTAAACCAGAGACTCTGCATCTAATAGAATAAAAAGTAGATCCTAATCTTCATCACGTGGGATTAGGCCCCAACTTCCTTAATGAGACTCCTATAGCACAAGAATGAAAACCAAGAATCAATGAATAGGATGGATTCAAACTAAAAAGGTTTTTCTCAGCAAAAGAAACAATATGAGGTGAACAGAGAGCCTACATTCTGGGAACAAATTTTTACCCCTCACACATCAGATAGAGCACTAATATCTAGGATATAATAAAGAATTCAAGAAGCTAAGCACCAAAACAAAAACAAGAAAAAAAGCCCATCAATAAGTTGGCCAAGGACCTGAACAGACACTTCTCAGAAGAGGATATACAATCAATCAACAAATCTATGAAAATATGCTCATCATCTCTAGCAATCAGAGAAATGCAAATCAAAACTATTCTAAGATATCATCTCACTCCAGTTAGAATTGCACCTATCATGAAAACAAACAACAACAAGTGTTGGTGAGAATTTAGAGAAAAAGGTACACTCATACACTGCTGGTGGGACTGCAAATTGGTGCAGCCAATTTGGAAAGCCCTATGGAGATTCCTTGGAGATATGGGAATGAAACCACCATTTGATCTAGCTATTCCTCTTCTTGGACTATACCCAAAGGACTTAAAAATAGCATACTAAAGGGACACAGCCACTTCAATGTTTATAGCAGCACAATTCACAGTAGCTAAACTGTGGAGCCAACCTATATGTTCTTCAGTGGATGAATGGATAAAATGATGTGGCATTGATACACAATGGAATATTACTCAGCATTAAAACAATCATGGCATTTTCAGGTAAATGGATGGCATTGGAGAAAATAATGTTAGTGAAGTCAGCCAGTCCCCCCCACCCCGAAAAAGCAAATGCTGAATGTTTTCTCTGATATAAGGGGGGTGGCTCATAGTGCAGTAGTGAGGGAGAGCATGGGAGGATTAGATCAATTCTAGATAGGTAAGAGGGGTGGAAGGGATTAGCAAGGATGGTGGAATGTAATTGTCATCATTATACAAAGTACATGTATGAAGACTTGAATTGGATGTCAACATACCTTTTATACAAATGGAGATATGAAAAATTTTGGTATATATGTGTATTAAGAATTGTAATGCCAGTTAAAAGAACATGTATATTGGCATAAATTGGTGAGAACATACTTTGTATAGAGATACAAAAATTGTGCTATATATGTGTCATAAGGAGTGTAATGCAAAAAAATAAATCAGTTTTTATTAATCTCTGGAGAATTCATACTGGAGAAAAGCCCTACAAATTTAAAGAACATGGCAAAGCTTTTAGAAGTTGTTCAAACATCAAACTCCTGAAATTTCATACTACAGAGAAGCACTACACATGTAGCAAAAGTTCAAAGATCGCTTATTAAATATCAGAGAATTTGTAGGGGAGATAAGCTCTATAAATGAGAATATTGTTCAAATACATTTTGGATGATTCAACTGTATACCATATCAGAAGAATCAGCAGAGAAATTTTACCTTTACTAATTAAAAATAAATAAAAATAATAAAGAGAAAAATCTCCAGCAGTTGTTCACATCTTACTCAGCTCCTGAGAATTCATACTGGTGAGAGCTGGTACAAGTGGAAAGAATGAAACAATTTTTTCTCCATCTCCAAAACTTTACCAAACACAAGGGAATTCATAGTGCATAGAAACTCTAAAAAACATTAAAAATAAGCCTATATTCAAATTGAAACTTTCTTCATCTAAAACCTCATTCTGTATTAAATATCAAAGACATTTTTTCCCAAAATATATGCCTATATATAGATAACACCAAAATATTTACCACAAATACAAAACCTTGAAAAATATTAAAAGTAAAGTCTTATCAAGTCCTTATATTTTGATTGATTTAAGAATTTGTATGAGAAGGCATTTAAGTATAGAAAGTGGGAAATTGCACTTAAGTTTTGTTTAAAATTTATATAGCATTAGCTAATGTGGTAGAAATAATTAAATCCTCATAGTTTTCATACTGTACTGTGGATATTTCATTTCTGATTGAGAAAAAATTAATCATAAATTAAAGATTATTAAGTATCTTCATTTCTGGAAATTTGAGTAAACCTATTTTTTATGCTCTATTAAATCAGAGGAAGACCTATCCCAATAATTTTTAATCTGTATATTTTTTGAGATTCTATAATATTAATTTTTTTTCTTTTTTTGTAATGTGGACAGAACTCAGGGTAGCTTAGCCATTAAGTGATGTCCCCAGTCTTCATTTTTTTTTTTTTGAGGCACATTTTCTTAGGGCCTTGGTAAGTTGCTGAGGCTGCTCTTGAAACCTCGACTATCTTTCCTGAAGCCTCCTTGATCACTACAGTAATAGGCATATGCCATCATACCTTGGTATTTATAAATTTTTAGTATAATTATGTTATTGTGGAATTTGTTACTAAATAAAATTGAATGTTAGCTTGCTAATCCGTGTCATGTATTGAATCATGTTACTGTCTTGGCATTCCATTTTACCAAAGATTCTATATAACCGTAAAACATACTAAATAGTGATATAACATCTCCACCAATTATTCTAGAAAACTTAAACTCACTTATTTGGGGAATACAATTTGTATAAGTCAGATTGTTATGCATTTCTACTGCTTGTCATTATGGAAAAATGAAGGATAGAGAGGCCACTGCATGTCTGGAGAGTCACACATCCTCCTAATAAGAGGGATTATGAATACCCCAGAAACTAGGAGTCACCAATTCGTATTCTGTGGAAAGGAGGGTCACTGATGCTTTCACTGGTATCCATGTACTCTGTAGTGCACTAGCTCATTTTGGCAATTGGAATGTCTGGTAACCAAAAATACTGAATAAAGCGTGCAATTCTTCATGAAGTCTATAAGAACAAACTCAGAAGATTGACTGGATTAACTTTAGAAAGAGAGCCCAATATGATACTACCTGTTTGGTCTTAGACAGGCACAAGGGAAGGAACTCTAACCAATAACATGTGAAATAATGGTTATAACACAAGAGATAGATATGTATAGAATAATTGAAACTCCTGCATAATTTGTTTCACTGGATTTTTTATATTTAGATATCTTTTATTCTACTTATAATTTGTAATGCTTATTATGTTTTTAGAGTATAAGATACATGGCATGGCATGAGCTCACAAAGCTTCTATACAATTTAATTCTAATAGGTCTGGATTATTATTGTTGTTGTTACTTTCAGGTCTTACAGGCACATGAACACATGCTACCACACAAAAACAAAATTCTTATTCAAATAACCCACTAGACTATGTATGAGTCTTATTTGAAAAGTAAGATAACTAAAATTTATCCTATATTTTCTCCATGTGTTAATCCTTTGGTCAATAAAACCCTCAGGAATATTAATTAAATTTAAATTGATTGAGAAATAAAAGTAATGCAAAAAATATTGAGAATCTTTGAAGCAGAAATAATGGTTGTGGTTCTTGATTATTATTTTCAGGTACATAATTGTCACAGCTATGCTTCTCTCCAAAGGATATGGTTCTACCTTTTTTTGTTAATCTCTACCCCTTGTCATCCTGCACAGGAAACTTTAAAAAATAATTTACATGTAAGAAGCCAAGCATTAAAGAAGCCAATCCCATTAAACCAAATCTCAAATGTTCTCTGTGATAAGTGGATGCTGGTCTGTATTGAGCGTGGGCTGGTGAGAATGAGAGAACTTTGGGTAAAGGGGAGGGAGAAATTGGGAGGGGTATGGAGGGAGGAACAATGGTGGATGAGATGATCATCATTACCCTAGGTATATGTATGACTGCATATGTGGTTTGATTCTACATCATGTAACATAGAAATGAAAATTTGTGCTCTATTTGTGTACAATGAATTGAAACAGATTCTGCTACCATGTGTAACTAATTAGAACAAATAAAGAATCAAAACAGATGTATTCTAAATATGATGAGTGTGTGATTTCAGAGAGAGTTAGTATAACTTCCAGAAACCATAATAAGATGTTTAGTTTGAAGGAACATCTGCATTATATTGCCTTGATTTATTAGAGGCATTTTCCCAGGAGTGAAGAAAAAGCAAAAAACATCTTTATCATTATTGGTTTAAAAAGTATCCCATTCTATTTAGTTAATGAACATCTTATTTTAAAATTTTTTAAAAAACCATAGTTTCCAAGAAAAAAATAAAAATAGAGAAAAGAAAACATGAAAGATTTTCACAGTCCATGTGCCTGCCATGACCTTTGCACATCCTTGATGAAACATTTTAATAATGCTGTTAAGTGTACTTGAGGGGATCACTAGATTACACAGGTTTTTAGAATAGAGTTTTCTGAGTTCTAACTTTTGAGTATCCTTACTGGGAAGATTTTAAAGTCATGGCCATCGAGAGGATGATGTGGCTGGCATTTCCCAGTTAGGGCTCTGAAAATCTACCTTGACAGTTACCAGCTAGTTGGCTTCAGGTGATGATGTTTTCCTGATTTGTAAGTGTATTTTCTTCTCTTGTATGCCTATCAATTTCACCTTTTTTTTCTTGATTCCATATTATCACTAAATTAAATTGTATCTCATGTTAAGGTAGTGTCTTTAAGTTTCTCTTGGATCTGATCTTCCAAATTGAGTATGTCCACATGTATGTAATTACATACACATGCTTGTATTATACAATTAAAGCAGTATTTTTAGCATGTCTGTCACCTCAAATATTTTTTATTTGATGAGGAGAAAATTGAGAATGCTTTCTTTCCTTTGAATGCATAATGCATTATCAATAGCTATAGGTACCCTACTATATATTTGCCCCTCTCTGACCTCTGGTTTTATGTCTTTCCATATGCTTTTTTCTCCTTTCCATGTTACCAACATGATTCTATACACTATGATATGATATGTAGCAAAGTTTGTAGTCACATCAGACTCATGGCACCCATTGATTTTGGACTTTCAGCCTCCAAAATTCTTAGTTACTTTTTTTAAATTATAAAGTAAGTACTCTTGGGTATTTTCTTATAGCAATAGAAAATGGACGTTTACAGTGTCATTCAACATTATAAGAATTGTTTTGTACTTATCTGTAAGATTAGACTGTATATTTACCTGCCTAGTTGTATATGGGTTAAGATACTCTGTTTAATCGTGTTATTTAAGCTTGATGGCTCTATTAGCATTTCTTAAGGAATTTTTTTTTACTTACACTAAACTTCTCAACATAGAAATATGAAGCAGATTTTTCCAGGTATAAAATTATTGGTTGATAGATTTTGTTTAAAAAGTTTAATCATGTCCTCCCACTGCCTTCCAATGTCCATGGGTTCTGTAGAGATATCAGCTAATTTTAAATGTTCTCTTGTATATAAGACAGCACGTCCACTCCCAAGTTGTTTCTCTCTTCACTTTTTTTTTTGTAAATTAACTATAAACAATTCCAGAAACCACAATTCATGAATTTTAAATTGCACAGTGTTCTAAGTATAATAATTGAAATGTCACACTATGTCACCTCCTCCCACCTAGGTTGTGAGTCACTGCTTTCTCCAGCATTTTCATGCCTTATATACTGTTTATAAAAGTTCCTTCGTATTAGACACCATCACAATCTTTGTTATAACATTGATTGTCATGGTATTGGTGTACTTGTGCTGAGATAAAACTTTCATTTTTTATTTTGTTGCATTGGGAGCCTGAGAATGCAAGAAAGATCTTGACCCTTTACTATCTGAAAACATGATTTCCCCTGAGAACCTTATCCCATAATTTGAGATGTTATTAGTGACCCACAACTGTGACTGGCCTATATCACATAATCTGAAGAGAATGTACCAGTTACTAGAAAATGAAATCTACTTCATTGTAATGCCAACATATCCAACCAGGAAGAAAGTGGACACTGATTTCCATAGCTACATGTTGTATTCCAGTTGTTACTTTTATAAATTGCTGAATTGTAAACAAGCAGACATTTAAGTTCATGATTTCCTGGATTGATCCCAGTTCATTCAGCAACACAAGGTAACCCCATGGCCAGCATAACCTGAGGGGCTAGGTGTCAGTTCCTGGGGACAAAGAGGAACCAATGGAGCCACTGATTTTGTCAACAAGGACAATGCTATAAATCTCACCCATCACAAAAGTAAGCCTCCAACCAAATACTCCATAAAAAGTATGTATTTTTAGTGGTCCTGGACTAACTTACCTGAACCTCTACATGTAGATATTTCCTTCCTGAAAATGTTTATCTCAATATAATAAAGTTACATATTATGCCCAAATTATGGGGTCACTTATTTCAAAGAGATTTTCATTGTGTATTTATTTACTGTAAATAAATTTTGTTTTATGTAAAAACTATTTTGTTTTTGCTTTGTTTTGGGGTTCATACTCATGGCATAACACATGCTTTGCAAGTGCTCTATTACTGAGCTACACCCTCAGTCTAGTGATAAAGATTCAATTTTAATTCTGCAAAGAAAGTAGGTCATTGAGATTGGTAAAAAATCACCCAGCCAAGTTCATAATTGTCTGCTTAGAATTTTTTCCCCTAACAATAAAATGTGATTTTCCAATACCAGCAAAACATTAAGGGGCTATGTCTCATTAACTGGCGAAACATCAAAATTACTCATGCCTACAGGAATGACACTTCCATTCCCATCTATAGATGTTTAGGCAGCAAGGCCTCACCTATATGTGGGCACCTGGCACAACCAAAGCTCATTCTATTGTGAAATGAAGGCACAAATATGTCAAAATTTCTTCTTCCTGTCTTGCAAAATTCAGGAAAATAGTGTCCAGAACCTGATGTGACAGTTTCTCTTTGATACACACATGAACATTGATGCAAGTGTCCCATACTAAATGACTTGGGGAATGATGAAGTAAAATTCTTTCAGCACTGTTGGTACACTTACAAATTAGCACCAACTGCTGTAGTGACTCTGTTTTTTACCTCATTATTCTGGGATTTGGGGCAGGCACTTATTGCCATTTTGGCAATTGTACATCCCAGCATGGGAAGGCAGAGCAGCTCAGTCTCACAGAAAATAAAATTCCACGTGCTGATTTTAGCAGACTATAATCAAATGAGATCTCCTAAAAAGACTTATTAAATAAGAAGGAGTCTCTAGTACATCTCGAAATCACAAATCTAGAAGGGATTAAACAGAAAGAAATTAAAAGTTTAAGCCCCACTCTGCCAAGAGTACCTGCAAAAGGCTTCAAAAGACACACTTGTAAAGTTTTGTTTTCCTGAGATTCTTTTATTCTCCTACCGTATGATTCCAAACAATGTGTAAAACTACAAGCATATATAAAAAAGTGAAAATATTTAATCTATGTTCACTTATTAGGTGTTGCAAAGGTTATTCAAGGCCATTTAGCTTTATTGTTACTTTCTCCCCCTCCTAACACATAAATACCTCAATTTTTTATATTCTTCTCTTTTCCCTCTTTCCTTAAATTTTTATGTGAAACATTTTTTGATTCACAAATGCTCCATGACTCCTAGATTGAATAAAACACATGTATAATGGAAAATATAAAATAAGTCCAATTTTTATTTCTCCATGAGCTATGTGAATAAACAAAATACATACCTCAGAACACAGTTTAATTCAAACATAAACCAAGAATACATAAAACACTTTTCCACTGTACTGATCAAACAGATTTATCTATGGTAATTTTGGAACTTTAGGTTAAATATTAAAGTATTAAGTCATCTCATGCAAAATTGAAGGAAATTGTAGAGTCCAGGTCATACTATCACATAGATAAAAAGATATCTGGAAGGTATATAAATAGTCACACTTGAATATTATTTGTGCTTTTTTTGGCTTATGATATTTTCATTGCTCTTTTTAATTCATCAGGGAGATAGAGGTACTGCAATTTTTATACACTTAATGAAGTATCTTTTGTTTACTTTGAAATACTATAAAGATAATTGTAGAGCACAAAATAAAAGGAAAATGATGAGTGTGGGGAGCGGAGATGTGAATCAGGGTGTCTGATTACCTCATGTTTGTGTTATGCTTGTGCTGAGATTTCCTCTGTGTAAAAGTACAGGGCTAACATTTCCCATTTGCTAAGGCAACTTGGTCTCTCTGGGCAAAGGTCCCCAAGACATCAGTTTTAACCTTGAGATGGAAACATTGACTCCTAGATTCAAGAGAATTCTGGGCATAGTAAGATAACCATAATGCTTCTTCAGCACTTTGACCTTCAAACATGTCTGCTAGCAAAAACTTTCTCACAAAAGAACTTTTTATGATAAAACCTATATGATAAACATAGTGACAGTGCTGTGTCACTGTTCTTAATCAGAGTTCAGTTTCCCACCCTGTCTTTCTTTTCTCTCTAAATGTTTGTTTTTCTTAAGTCCATGTCACCCTCACCAGTTTCTGGATTAAAAGCTACACAGGTCGATGCTGATGAGAATTACTGAAGACTCATAATGGCAACTTATAATGAGTTTTATGCAATTGTCTCTGCCTTGTTAACCTTTTGTAGTGTCATAACTTTTACATAAAAATTTAAGAATGTTATTTTAAAAAATTTCTGCACTGCACATATGGCACATTGTACCAGAAGTCTTGTGTGTTCTGCTTATAAATTTTGAAATTCAGTATTTTATTGAGATACCACAAATGCTTGTGAATGAGTGAGAATGATGCAGAATTCACCTCTCCTCATCTATTTTCAGAAAGCAGGAAGCAAGATTATTTGCCCATTTAGGGTTAAAGTGTCATTTTCAACAAGAAAGAGATCACTTATGAAGGAAAAATGAGAAATTGAAGGCTGCCCAGGTTGGAAGTCCATGTGCCAGACATCGTTTTGAGTTCTGCATGGATGGCCTAGGGTGGACTTCAGATATTTAGGGAATGCCAAGTAAGGTGAGAGGCCATGTCCACCAGCATGTTTCTGTGAAACTGATATTCTGGGTTAAGCGTGTATGTATTTAAACCTGATAGATATTGCCAAATTGTATTCCAAGGAGCAAGTACATTTCACTCTGCCTTCACCAATAATGAACACTGTTTATATTTGCCAATCACATGTGCAAAAACTGATGTTGTTGAATAAATTTGTTTATTTTCAGGGTGAGGGAAGTATAAGATCTGAGAGAGAGGAACTGAATCTAATTGTCTAGTGATAAACAACTGGGTCCCCCCACCCCCTACTCCAGGCCACCTTTTTAAATTCATTTACAGCCTTAATTCTTATCTAGTACAGATATGTTCTTACATCTATATCCATCCCTCCCATGAGGCTCTTTCATATTTTACATGGTTGCACCATGAGATCATTCCTGCTTTGCTGAGTATACTGGATGCTATGAAGTCACTCCACAGCAATAGACCATCATTATTCTGTGCCAAATGCCAATTAAATGATTTCTAACCTTTTACCAATACCATTGGAAAGCATTATATTTGACTGGTATAACACAAACAAATTTGTAGCTGACATGGCATCAAAATGTTTGCTTAAATTTGAGAGCACCAAGCTCATTTCTTATGACAGTAGCTTCCAAAGCATTTAATTTAGTCTCAATCTTATAATCAATGTTTACCTGACTGTAAATAGGATAAATAGGATGAACACAGGTCTGCTTTTAAACCACAAGCATGTTTATTGTGGGACCAATATGTAGGCTTTGGAAGTATTTTGAGAAATAAAGAAAATGAGCCTTTTGAAAGTCTTGGGACAAGGCTGTAGCAGATGTCAAAATAAAAACCAAAATAGATATCAAAGTAACTACTTGAGGTACAATAAAACCTACTGAACACCAGGGTCTAGTTATCTAAGTTTAGGGTTAAGAGTTGGGCATCCGTTTTAGGAGTTGAACTCCAGCATCAGAATACCATGGATCTGAAATATTAGCTGCAGGTAAAACAAAAGAGTGTTGGTATAATACAAGTTCTCCCTTTCTTATATTATACCTAGGGATGCATTACATCACATTACATCTTTTACACATTGCATTATGTCTTTCTTCTTTTTTCCTTTTCCAAAAATTAAAACATAAATAGGATGGACACAGGTCTGCAGACCATAGCAGGGGGTTTCTTTACAGCTCCTATCAATAAAATCAGGCATGGGACCATTTGTAATTGATAAAGTCTGAGGCAGCTATTAAATGCCAAAAATCTTTTTGCCTGCTACCACCAGTGAAAGTCAGGACATTACCAACAAATCCTCCAGGAGTCATGGAATTTTAACAGAGCTGTTTCTTATCAATTCTGGGAGACCAATCCAAAATATATCCATTATTACCAGGAACTTTATGGTGTACTGGAAAGACATTTGCACATTCCATCCATTCAGGAAAAGTACTAAGTACTATTTCAGAACAATTAGGGCAGTAAGGTATTCGTGGATGCTCCATGGGAAACACTGGAGGGGAGTCCCATTTTATTAACTGCCCAGACATATGATCTTAAGTTCAGGGCCAGTGTGTTTAAGTGCCCTGAATCTCACATATGATGTCTTTTCCCCTAAGGCTACTTTTAAACCACAAGCATGTTCATTGTGGGACCAATATGTAGGTAAATTCCCACCATATGCAGTATACTTAAATCCAATTGAATGTACAGGTATAATGTGTTTGAAAAACATCCCAATTTATGAATATCATTAGTAAATACTGCAATGAATTCTGCAGCCCACATAGCTGGATGTACTAAAAGTGGTTCTGGAAATAGATCCAGTAAGTTTTCCCATGAACTCCACTTACCTCAAAGCTCAATAAAGCCAAAATAGTCACAATATGGTGGTTGGAGACTTCACACTTCTCTGTTATTTGACTATATGTTCAGCCTGATGCATCAGGTTAGTCAGTTGCCTGTACTGTGGCTCAAAATCTTTCATGGTGGTGGTGACCAGTATATTCATGTACCCAGAAAGGATGAGTTTCAGTTTCCTGAAAGGTACAAGCATGACCTTTGCCCCATATTATTATGGAATATGGTTTATTCCATTGTCGTGTTTGTAAGTTTCTCCACCAGACTAAGCCCGATGGGCCTACTCTAGTAGAAGCCATGTGTTGCTGAGAAGGAGTGAGAACTTTGACAACATGATTTATAAATAAAAATTAAAACAGAGCATGATTTAAATGATTTTGTGGTGTTCTATATACCCTTTTTTGTTTTTGTAAAGTTGTTGAAAAGAAGAGCTGCCATAAGCTGGAGTATTGTTAGTTTTAAAATTTAGAAAACAGCCCCCAGCACGGTATAATATATTTAAACAATAAGAAACTACTTAGTGAGTATTTTCCCTTGGCCAGGAAGATGAGCAAAAATCACCTTTAGGAATGTGTTTATTGATATAATCAAGGTTGTTGTTAAACAGCCCCCAGCACGGTATAATATATTTAAACAATAAGAAACTACTTAGTGAGTATTTTCCCTTGGCCAGGAAGATGAGCAAAAATCACCTTTAGGAATGTGTTTATCGATATAATCAAGGTTGTTGTTAAGCTGAAAAGAGCAGTGAAAGAAGGCTAAGCTCCCATCAATTGTATGACTTAACTTTTGTCTTTAGTAATAAGCTAAACAATGAAATTATGAAATTGGGTCTGTATGAATACTGAAAGTCAGTCTTATATCTTGTTTGTCCTTGATGGCCTTATTATCTTAACTTAGGTTGTTATATTAGAAATTATAATTGTGTAAGACATTAACAGGAAATAGTTGTAAAGTTTAAAAGGAAAATACAAAATGAAATTAACAAGAGAAAATCATTTAGTTTTTCAGATAGCTGTAAACCAAGGAACTTATTTTTTATAATACCAAACTTTTACTTAATTGTGTATAGTATTTTTGCTTAAGATTACAGTAATCCTTACAACAAAAAAGCACATCCTGACCTTAATTCTAAATGAACTTGAACAGTTATCTTAAAATGAAATTAGTCGTAACTCAGGTGAGGTGACTTCTTGACAAGTGTTACATAAGGGTTTTATTTTTGAAACGAATCCTTCTCTTTTTTAAATACTATTTTATAAAGTTTTTATATATCATTTTTTAATTAGTTGACATAACATTACTTCTAAAACATGAATCAAACACGTTAGGAGAGATTTTAACTCTCTTTTGTGGGAAAGTGGTTAAATGTTTTTATATTGCATATTGTCCACCTTTAAATGAACTAGACTCTCTTTATTCTCTTGAAATTGTTTATAAGTGTATTTCTCAGTATAGAGAGTAACACAAAGTTTTATAGTTTGTGACGGACTAGTTTTATCTAATTACAAAATATTAAATGGCAATTTTTAAAAATAAATTATATTTGTTATTTTAGGGGATAACTTAGTTGTGACACAGAAATCCTAGACTGTTTTGGGGGGAAAGGGATAGTTGAGTCTCATTGTGCTCATTTGTAAAATGAGATCATTCGATTTTTTAAAGTGAGAGTTTCCAAAGATGAAGCTCTTAGTAAAAAAATACTTTTGAAACTGATTTTCACAAAAAGCTCCCGTGTGAGACAACTAAAAAATTTTCAAGGTAAAATGAGTAGATTATGAGAGGTCTCATCTAATCAACAGCTTAATTCACTGATAAAGAATAGCAGTGCGCCAGCCGGCAACCGGCCTCACCACCGCAGGCATGCACACGGTCTTTCTTGGTCCTCATGGCCCCTTTTCTTACACTCTCCTCTTCTCTCTGGTGAGAGGAGAGAGGAGCCGCTCTCTCCAAGTGGTGAATTCAGGGGATCTAGCCCGAGCCTGCTGCCAAAGTGGCCTATGGAGAGCTACTAGAGGCTGCGATTGGGGACAAAACCCCGGAGTCCCCATCAGAAAGGAGCCGACCGGAGCAGCCACCGCCAGAGAGGCCAGCCCACCGGTTCGACTGTCCCCCTGCCCTGCTCACAATCCAGCTTCTGCAAAGTGGACTAGGTCTTCATTGAATTTTGTGTTGAAGACAGTAAAGATGTTAACGTAAATTTTAAAAAATCCAAACTGACTTTCAGTTGTCTTGGAGGAAGTGATAATGTTAAGCATTTAAATGAAATTGATCTTTTTTTTTTTTTACTGTGTTGCTCTAAATGATTCCAAGCATAAAAGAAAGGGCAGATCAATTTTATGTTGTTCACGAAAAGGAGAGTCTGGCCAACCATGGCCTAGGTTAACCAAAGAAAGGGCAAAGCTTCATTGGCTTAGTGTGAACTTCAGTAATTGGAAAGATTGGGAAGAGGATTCAGATGAAGACATGTCTAATTTGGATTGTTTCTCTGAGATGATGAACAACATGGGTGGTGATGAGGATGTAGATTTACCAGAAGTAGATGGAGCAGATGATGATTCACAAGACAGTGATGATGAAAAAATGCCAGATCTGGAGTAAGGAATATTGTTGTCGCCTGGATTTTGAGAAAGAAAATTAAATTATTTCTCCACAAGATTTCATGATTGAGAAAAATTCCAGAGTTATAGCTCTAAAGGCAGCTGCTGTATTTGCCTCCTTTAACCCATTTTTCAACCTGTTCCCCCCGCCTTTTTAAGGGCTTCACTAAGGGTTGATAATGTACCATTGTATGGGGCAAATTTAAGTCAGCTAAGGCACTATCCCTATGCATGAGCATTTTTAAGACTGCCATGAAGCTGTGGAGGTCCTAGTTAATTGATAACACCAGCTGTGATAAGTAAGAACATTTCACCTGTCTCCTTTACTTCATAACATAATTATTGAATAATAAGAAGCTTAGGGAAAGATAACTAAATTTTAGTTTTTAGGATATGGACTCAAGAGTGGCTGAAACAAATTGGCTGACACCTTAAACTGATAACCTGCCTTTCCTCTGGAGTACCCTGCAGTATTGTTACACTAAAGTTTATTTTTCAAAAAAAAATACTGCATATTATTGTATGTAAGTGATTATTTGTCAGTGTTCTAGATGTATCTTAGCTAAAACTAGTGAATGCCCTTAACTTAGATGGCTTTTTTGAAGCCTATACATTTGGCATTATTTGCCCCTTAAGCTTTTACATGTCTTAGCATGGAGGGCCAAGAAAGCTGTAGATTGTTGCTTGAGAGTCTGTACATTTAGACCCCCGATTTGTGTTTGCACTGTCAGTATTGCAACTGAGTGAAAAAATTTTAATACACTATTGGATTTTTTATTTATTTTTTTGGGGGGGGGATTCAGCTTATATCTAGCTGAAAACCTCAATTTATGTTCATGACAGTGGGGATTTTTTAAAATGTCTACATTCTTTCTAATAAACCATTGGAAGACTTAAAAAAAAAAAAAGAATACCAGCGCTACCTATGCACAGATGGGGTATGGTAAGAGAAGGTAGGTTACTGGGAGAATGCCTTCAGGTATGTAGTCTGTCTCTAGTTAGCAGAATTCTGTCTCTGCTTTCTGATTGCCATGTCCTGAACTGCTTTCCTCCTCCGAACTCTTCCACCCTAGTGTTCTGCCTTATATTGGGACCATAGCAATAGACAACTTTCTATGAACTGAGACCTCTGAAACCATGAGTGCCAAGCGAACCTTTTCTCCTCTCTATTGTTCTTGCTACATGTGTTGGTCACAGCAATGAAAAAAACTGACTAGAACAGATTTTTTTTTTTTTTTTTTTTTTTGCTGAGAAGTGGAGTCATTTGTTTAATTAACTTAAGTAGCTGTGACACTTTTTGAATTTTTTCAGTTAGTGGGAAAATTTGTCTTTTTTTATATGTTCTTTTTAGTCATACATGATGGTAAGATGTATTTTGTTAAATTATATATACATGGAGTATAACTTCTCATTCTTCCATTCTTACATGATGAAAAAATTACATTGATCCTGTAGTCATATATGCACATAGGAAAAGAATGTCTTATTTATTCTACTATCTTTCCTATTCCCATTTTCCCTTCTTTCCCTTTATTCCTCTTTGTCTAATCCCAAAACATTTTTACTCTTACCTTCACACCCCTTATTGTGATTTAGCATCTGCATATCAGAGCAAAGCTTTGGCCTTTGGTTTTTGGGAATTGGCTTAGTTTAAAGATCCAAACTGGAAAATAAACATTTTAGAATGTTGTAAGTGGAGTTTAGTGTGTAATTCTTGTGGGGATACTGAAGTTCAGAATGCTGATAGGAGTCTGCAAAGACAAGAATGGGCTCAAGAGTTGCATAGGCAGACTATTAGAAATTTATAATTAGAGTTCATTCCCATTAGTTATGTCAAATAAGTTTTCTACCTTTTGCCCATTCCCTGAGACTTTCTGTGAGGTTGACTTTAAAGATGATGGACTAATTGGGCAGAGAAAATTTCAAGGCAGCACAAAATCCAGGCAGTGATATTAATATTCCTGAAGGCTTTAGTTTACTGTAACTATTACAAGCAGAAAACAGAGAAGAACTTTTTTATTTTTCTAATTAAGAAAAAAAAGGTTTTTTTTATTAGAAAAACTTGGGTGTTTGTCCAGAAAATTGCTCGTAAATCTAGATCTATTGAATATGTAGTTTTTAAAAAGCATTAAAGTCACTAAGAAAGTCCTAGGTACATTAGAAAATAGAAAATATGGATTGAAGGTAGCTCATAAATGGGCATAACACATCCATTTTAGGCTCAGGAGTATAAAAATAAAAATTACTTTGAAAAAAGAACATGGTAATACCTTTCTTGCATTGTGGAGTCTAGGAAGTGGCTTCACTATGCTGAGTAAAGCAGAAACTAAGATGCTGCTACAAACAGGGCACAAGAAAGCTTGTCTATTGCTTCAGATCATGGGAGACTGTGAACGTCTAGTGCGTTCGGGTCCCTGGGTAAGGGTCGCGAAATCACCGGGACACAGGGGATGCAGAGCCAAGGCAGCAATTGCAACTGCATGCTGAGCTTTATTTGCATGTTTCTTTTATATTCTTCTTCTAACAAAGCAAGCAATTCTTCAGTAACACTTCATCCACATAGCCCAAATATCATGCCTCAGCGGGTACACAGAGCTAAATTCAAGTTGTTCCTGTTCTTTTTGATAAGTACCCTCCCAAAGTTCTTTGTAGACATTATCTAATCCCTGAATGTACTGTTCCCAGGTCCAGTATGCAGGAAGCTTCTTCCTCTAGGCCAAACCATGCAGAAGCTTGTGTCTTGTGATAAGGGGAAAAGGACCTTTCCTTCTCCTAGCGAGGCATGCCTTCAGCTGACCTAAATCAGAGCCACAGCTTCTTGCAAAGTGTCAGGCTGAGGGAGCTAAACTCTGCACACTTAAACCCCAACAATTCCTTCTTTTTTCTTTTGTTTTTCTAAAACAGCTTTCTACAAAGTTAATATAGAGTTTTGAGATGGTCTTATACACATGCAATATATAATTACAAACAGGATAATAACTAAGTATAACACTATTTTCACTCCTCCAGCCGTATGGGTAAGACTTTGAGCAATTTCTTTGGGATTTAATCCCTCTAACTGTTTTAAAAACAATTTAGCAATTTGTGTAGCATCATCATGTTGAAACCCTTTTCCAAAAATTTCAAATATATCCTTTTGTAAAGAATCAATCACTAATCGAGCTGTTTCATTACCATCGAGATAATTTTGTATGATACTCCATTTGTGTATGTTTTGATTATATTGTATATTAGTTATACAAAAAGAAGTTGAATTTTAGTCACATTTTAATCTAATTTTTTGTTCTAAGGTAAGTATCTTTTTTCCTAACCAATTAACTGTCTGTTTTAGAATATCTATTTGAGTTTGAAGTCTAGAATCAATTTGAACCTGGGATAGCCATAACTCATGCGAATCTTTATGCCATTCCTCAACAAAATGTTTTGTTTGTAAAGAAGTATGCAAAGCTATCCCTGAAACTGTAGTAACTGTAGCCACTGCTATAAGACTTAGAATTACAGCAACCACAGCTCCCACAAACCGTTTAGTACGTTTTAACAATCATCTAAAAAATTCCAGAACCAAAGTATTTACAGGATCTTGGGACCATGGTCTTTGTAAGTTCACAGGAAGCCAAATGTGAGAGCGCTGTTGTAACAGCACAATGGAATAACCAGAAGGAATAGGAACAGATGTATTAATACAGGTATACAATTTACAATTAAAGCATAAAATTCCTCCATCAAAAGTAACATTTTCAATTAAGAACAGATATGGCATGGGTGCACATGTGGTTATATTATATTTTTTAAATACAGTAAAATTATAAGAAGCAGCAGATTGACTAGTCCCAGAGAAAGAGCCATTAGACAAGATTACAGGTTTAGTTGCAGCAGCAATCTTCCATAAATGTGTTTGTAAATGATGAGGGTACTGCACTGAAACCAAGCATGGGTCAGCAATTCTGCCATCACCCCAGGCCATCAATTTGTCATTCCAAATGGTTTCATTCCATCTTTTTTTCGGCAGGATTCTGTATGTAGAAGATAAATCACAAGCAGTAATATTTCATTTTGAACAATTTTTTAAGAACATCCCATAAGGACCCCACATGATAATATCCTGAAATATCTTCCGGAATTTACCTAAACATTCCTCCCATATGAAAGGGGAGTATCTCAAGTCCTGATAAGTAAAATCAGGGCATTCGGGGAACATAGGGTATTTTTGTTCAGTTATATTATCCCAGGTCATATTAATGGACCATGCAGACAGCCGTTGTAAACGGGTTCGAGAACCATTACTCCAATTTTCAACTAGTATCTAATGTTGTCAATTTAATTGTAAGCAAGGAGGAACACCCAAGCATATAGGTTTACTGTTATTATTTTTATAAGTGAAATTAAATGGTGTTCCATCATTTATATTTATATATGTGTTAAATTGTTCCAAGGGGAAGATAAAAGAGCAGAAGTATATAAGGTAATATCCATGTCACCCCAAGTAACAGGTTCCAGCAAAGGTGGATTGGGAATATAGGCCCAATAGTGAGTATTATTATTTTGTACTTCTGGATCTTGATTCCTCGGCTGGGGTAGTGGATAGGGTGCCCCCCTTGGTGCCGTTCTGATTGTGACGGGTCTGGATCCACCGCCCTGGGAGCCACTGCCGGTGTCCATTTTCTGTTGAAACATAAGCATAACCCTTTCCTCTATAAAGTAAAATCCCTGGCTGCCATTCAGCATCTGCCGCAATTTTTATCCAGATTGGTTCATGAACTGTTTCTAAGGTTTTTTGCTCAAAATGTCGTTCTGCTCTTGTCAATATTTCTCCTTGTGGAAGATTAAGGAAATTTAAAATGAATAAGGCTTGATGTAACAATGCTTTAGGTTGATTTTGTAAATGTCTAAACAAGTGCATATTTAAATCTGTCATTTTCCTCCTTTTTAATTTTTTAATTTGTGTTTTATAATATTAACCTTTATGTAGATAGGGCTCTCATTAACTTAAAAAATATATTTAAATTGTACCTCAGTGTAAAAAGTAACATAAAACTTTACATATCTTATTGATATATAAAGAACATTAAAGGATATAAATAAATCTCCAATATGTTATTTTTATAAGTTTAAAATTACCATGTAACCTTTTGGAGAACACCAGCTTGATAAAGGCTTTTTAAAGCTTTTATCTTAATGACTTATATATTTGGAAAATATGAACACATTTAATATACAAAGAAGAGTAATAGTACCATAATTACTATTGATGTTTTTATATTAATTAAGTTTAGCTCTTAAAGCAATAACATAATAGAATATTGTAAAATAACAGTTGTTATTTAACCATATTTGTATAATTTTTAATTTTTTTAAGATTATTTGTTTAAAAATTTACATATATAGCCAACGTACATAGATTTTTTTTATCACTTACTTAAAACTATAGAGCCAACATACATAGACCTTTTTTATTTACACTTTGAGAATTAGAAACTATTTGATTGTATTTTTACTTAAAAGCAAATTTATAGTAAACACATTTATCTCAAATATCTGTAACTGAAAAGGCAGAGTATCTGATAAATGTAAATATAAAACATAAATTATGGGTTTTTTGTTGAAGAAAAACAATTAGGCAAATATATATTAACTAATCAATTAGGCATGTGCTAATTAATTTATAGATTAACAAATATAGGTTATCTAAATATATATAAAAAGATATACATATATTAAGAATAAGAACATAACTTATAATTGTATTAATTTTATGTAACCACGTGGTCTTAAAATATTTGGATCCATTTTAATTTATTTTTAACTAAGAGTGCACTCTTTTATGTGACGTTACTTGATGTAACTGAAATAAGATCCTTGAGTATACATTTTTATTTTTATAGTTAACATTGAGAATAAGGATTTTTTGGTCATCACAGGAACTTTGTCAGCTTGTTCCTGTGGTGAGCAAATGTATCTTCATAACCTCCAAAATTAAAAGTAAAGTATAAAGAAGCATATTTGATATCTCTCATCAATAGAACATTATTTAGTAACACAACTATAGAGAAAAGTCAGGTTATTTAACTTAGAACTAGCTTAAATTTAGGACTGTAACATAGAAACCTGTGGAATTAAATTTTGTCTGAAAAAGATATCTTTTGTTAGCATTTACAGGTAGGCATTTTTAAAAATACAGACTCTGAGCAGCTCCGGTAGAAATCTGAAACACAGTAGTACAGGTTAGTGGTTGGAAGGTGGGACTAGAAGTCCTGTCTAAGTGACTGTGGAAGAACCAATCGGAAGCCCGCAAAAGTGTGGGAGGCGGGACCAGGAAGCCGCTCTTCCGGCCAGGCACCCCATGGTTACCATGGTGATGTAAACAACATGGAGTTTGTTGCCCATTTTTGGGGCAAAATTATTGTAATGAGTAGCAAAAGCATTAAGCAATTTTTTTACATAATGAGATTGAGGTCCGTACATTGTCACTGCCTTTTTTAATCTGTCAATATGATCAATCTCAATCCCCTCACACCGAGGTGGATGTGCCAGTCCATTAACTGGATCAGGCCTGATTATAGGAAAAGCAAAGAAAGGAGTTTTGTCCTCATCGTCAGAAGGCTCTGAGTCCATTTCCTGGACAGCTTTTAAAGAAGCTGCCAAAAAAGGATTAGTAGCCGGAGGGGCAGAGGGCCTGGTTCCCGATAAAGGCCTAGAGTCCACTTTAGCTTCTAATTTATTGAGACATCCCAGAACCTCCTCCATAAGGAGTTTGAATTGCTCCGAGATGGAACGATCATCAATCATCGTTTTTACTTTCGTTTTCTTTTCTGTCACATTACCAATTAAATCAGTAGAATTTTGTGAAGAATTATGAGTTAATTGTTGTGTATCTTTTACTACCTCTTCCTTTTCACTAATATCCAGAGGGAGATCTAGGATAGAAGGAGCGAGCTCCTTTTGTAAATTGTCGATTAACCTTTTTTCCTCCATAGCTTTAAACATTGTATATAAAATAGACCAGATAGACCAAAACCGAACCGGAATTTTTTTGCCTTGTCTTATGGCCTTTTTAATATTATGATGGACCCGTTTCCAATTATCCACATCCATAGATCCTTCCTCCAGGAACCAGGGATTCCATTCCCTGACCACCTTAAGAGACATCTCTATATCAGAATGAGAAATAATAATACCATAGACGGCAAGTGAATGTCTAAGAATACATAGAAAAGGAGAAGATGAAGATTGTCCCATCACCCTGTAATATAAAGAAAAATAACTCACCCTTCCTGACAATTATGTAGGGTCCCTGTTCGGGTGCCAATTGTGAACGTCTAGTGCGTTCGGGTCCCTGGGTAAGGGTCGCGAAATCACCGGGACACAGGGGATGCAGAGCCAAGGCAGCAATTGCAACTGCATGCTGAGCTTTATTTGCATGTTTCTTTTATATTCTTCTTCTAACAAAGCAAGCAATTCTTCAGTAACACTTCATCCACATAGCCCAAATATCATGCCTCAGCGGGTACACAGAGCTAAATTCAAGTTGTTCCTGTTCTTTTTGATAAGTACCCTCCCAAAGTTCTTTGTAGACATTATCTAATCCCTAAATGTACTGTTCCCAGGTCCAGTATGCAGGAAGCTTCTTCCTCTAGGCCAAACCATACAGAAGCTTGTGTCTTGTGATAAGGGGAAAAGGACCTTTCCTTCTCCTAGCGAGGCATGCCTTCAGCTGACCTAAATCACAGCCACAGCTTCTTACAAAGTGTCAGGCTGAGGGAGCTAAACTCTGCACACTTAAACCCCAACAGGAGACTATGGTGTTAATCGTGTCCTTCAGTTCCTCAGGAATGCATAATGCTGAATTTAGGGGGTCAAGGAGGCTTCTGCAGAAATTTCAAAGGAAGGCCTGTAGATGAGGAAAGAGTTTCAGGGACAGAATCCTTGTGTATTGCCCTGAGAGGGTGAGGCATGAAGATGTGGAAAGGAAGCTGAAATGAATATACCTGAGATTAAGAGATACCAGTACTGTGGGACATCTGCTGAGGAAAATTGAAAACTTTTGAGAAGAAACAAGTAAAGAGATGCTATGTGGTCTGCAATCAGCAAAGATATAGGGATGGAGCTACAGAATCTCTTTGAAGAGAATATCAGCATAGCATATTCACCACATCCTGGATGCAGAGCTACAGGTCTTGTATGCCAAGCTGAATTTGAGTCTTGGTTTTATCTTACACCCTATTTCTCCCTGGTGGAATGAAAATCTTTATTCTGTGCCATTATATATTGGATCTGGATGACTTTCTTTTGATTTACACAAGGTTCAGGTTAAGTTTGCCTTTAGTCTCAGAGCAGACTTTGTACTTGTACTTTTGGGCAATGCTGGAACTGTTAAGGTGATAGGGACTCTTAAAAATCAAATGGGCTTTTGTAAGGAGAAGAAGGTCCTTTTTTGGATCTGTGGTTTCTCTCAGAAGCTCATGTGAGACTGTACAAAAAAAGTTTAAAATAATTAGAATATGAAATTATATCCTAATCAGTGGCCTGTAATTTATCTCCAGTGAATTACTGGCTACACATTTATAAATTTGCCAGTAAATTGATGGATCTGGAGAACATCATGCTAAGTGAAATAAAGAAATCCCCCCAAAGCCAAAGGTTGAATTTTTCTTTCTATATGAGAATGCTAACACACATCAGGTGTGGGGGGGAATAGAAATAGGAAAAACAGTAGAATGTATTGGACAGAACTTTCTTATGTTCATATGTGAACCCTTCATCAGTGAAACTCCACATCATATACAACAGAAGAATGGGATTCTAATTAAAATAGGTTATAATCCATGTATGTATAATATGTCAAAATACCCTCTTGTCATGTATATCAAGGAAGAACAAATTCAAAAATTCACTCTAATTTTTGTCATTGAAATAAAAATAAAAATATAAGAAAAGACTCTTGAAAATTCCCAACAACATTTACATTGTTGAACTGGTGATCAAACTCTCAATGAATAAATTTTGGGGGATAGACTTAAAGCATATCCAATCCAGTTTATCATGCCTCTCATTCCCTGAGATCATGTCTTTCTCACAATTCTAAATGAATTCTCTTATTCTCTCAAGTTTCAAAATTTAGCTGGTTACAATATCACTCAAAATTATAAGTTCAAAGTCTCTTTTGAGATTTAAAGAATATACTCTTTCATGTTTGGGCCTATTTTATATAAAAAAAAGTTCCATACTTCTAAAATATGATGATATAGGACAAGCATTCCTATTCCAAAATGAAGAAATAAAGAAGTGAAAGAAAGGAGCCAGTCTCAAGTAAGAAAGAAATTCAGACTGGTAGAGATTAAATCCCAAATCCCCATGACCACCATCGGGTGTATATTCTGGTGAGGTGTACTCTCCCAAGGCCTTGGAGAACTCAAGTCCTGGAACTTTGCTAGTTTCAGTGGCTGAAATCGAGGGCCTTATGCTAATATCAGTGATTTTCAAACATGGTGCAGAAAATTGATACCCAGGCAATGTTTTTCTGGTAACTTCACTACATTCTCTTTAGGAATTTTCCCATGTGGGGGTTCCTGAAGGAGTTCAGACACTGATACAGGTGTTTGTTCTTTACCCCCATGCTTTCCTTTGTAATTCAAACAGAAGCTGCCATGCCTTGTAACTCTTGAATTCTGTGCACCTCCAAACCCAACTTTACCTGAGCAGCATGATCCAACACTTGCACATGATGCATCTGGATCTACTTCAACCCTAGTTTCAGCTATATCAGTGAGCAGAAAAATCCATCCAGAGGTGATTCCAAGTGAAGGGGTTTATGGAAGGTCCTTCTGGAACTTACCATGAAAAGAATTCTTCCCTGATACATTTCTGGTCATATGATGGGGTAGGATGCAATAAAAACTTTCTGAGACATCTGAAGGCCTGTGATTCATTGTCTTTTCAAATTGCAAGTTTCCTTCCATCTACTTTGATCTCTACATTTTCATACAAAAGTCAACTTTATAATTGTAAACTTTCCTTACAGAAACATCCTTACACTTAGGGATACATTTAAATTTCCCTCCTACTCATTGTTTCTCTTTTCTTTATTATTATTATTATTATGTCTATTTATTTATTTTTGGTACCAGGGATTGAACTCAGGGGCATTTGACCACTAATACACATCCCCAGCCTTATTATTTTATTTTTGTATTTTCTATTTTATTCATAGACAGGGTTTCACTGAGTTGCTTAGTGCCTTGCCAACTGCTGAGACCACCATGCCTGGCTGTTTAATATTTTTTTTCATCCACATTATGAAAAACTAAACTGTTTATTATTTTTGTCCATAAGTCATGAGTTAATCTCTTTAATAAATGTTTTACCATAACACCTGTAATTTTTTAATATAATTAGTATGTGAAATTATATGTGCCTTAAGAAATTTTGATTTATCAACTCTGTGGTGAAAACGTATGAAATTGGCAGTATTTAAAGTATTTGACTTATACCAACAATTGAATACATATTATACGAACTAGAGAAATATATGCTTTCCTAGGTCAATTTTTTTTTAATGTGAAAGAGAACATGTATGCTGGGGAAATCACATTCAGCAAGAGCACAAGCACAACTCAGGTTTATTACATCAGAAGACCCAGATGAGCTCTGAAATTCTTGGTCCCAAGCTGAGGTTACACAGGGCTTTTATAGAAAAAATCGACATCCTTTCTTAACCATTACAACATTGGTGGGTTTGAATTCATGACCAAAAACCATGAGTGGAAGTTCTTGCAATAAACAGTTTACAGCAGCAGAACAAAGGCAGAGAAAAATCTGCAAGTGATATCTGGAAGTGGTCATTACCACATGGAGCAATTTCTCAAGATATCTGCAAGCTTACATTCCTAGAAGCTATATTTCAAACAAAGCCATGCTTAAAAAGTTATAGTTCAAACAGCACTAAAGTGACATATTAACCTATACTCACACTAGCAATTAAGTGACACAGCTACAATCCTACAAAGATCAGAAATTTATAAGGTGCCATTTCATTCTGTATTGTAATAATAAAATAAAATATATTTTTATAAAATTTTTAAAAAGTCAATATTAGGTGATTTTATCCTCATTTTTTAACAATTAAAACTCGGTATTTTAACTCAGAAATAACTTATATAAGTTTCAATTACTTGTTGTAACACAAGGGTAAGTTAATTATGTAACTTGTAAACATTTATATTCACCTAATTAAATTCTTACAATATACCTAGATTACTTAAAAATTATGACCTTGTTTTAGTTAGATTTTTCACTACTGTGACTAAAGGACCCACCCAGTCCAATCATGGAAGAGGCAAGTTTATTTCAGGGTTCATGGTTTCAGAGGTCTTAGTCCATAGAAGGCTGGCTCCATTCCATGAGGCTTGAGGTGAGGCTAAACATCATGGTGGGAGAGTGTGGTAGAGCAAAGCAGCTTACATCATGATGATCAAAAAGCAGATAGAAAAATCTATATACCCAAAGCCATTCCCCAATTTCTACCTCTTCCAGTTGTACCATACCACTTCAGGTACCACTCAGTTAATCCCTATCAGAGGATTAAATCACTGGGCTAAGATTCTTAAAACCAAATCATTTCATTTCTGAACCTTCTTGTATTGTCTCACATGTGAGGTTTTGGGGGACACATCACATCCAAACCAAAGCATTCCACTCCTGGCCCCCAAGAGCTCAAAACCATGTCATAATGCAAAATACATTTTATCCCTTTCCAGAAGTCTCCACAATCCCAACAGTTCCATGATTGCTCAGAGTTCAAATCCAAAGTCTTCTCTGAGGCTCAAGAAAATCTTGCATTGAGAGCTCCTACAAAAGTAATAGCAATCTACAAGTATCTAATATATAATGGTATAAACATTTTCATTCACAAAATTAGGGGCCTAGAAAGAAGGGATAAGACCAAAGCAAGACCAAAATCCAGTAGGGCAAGCAAGTCCTATAACTCCACATCCAGAACCTTGGGCTCATGACTTGTTAATGTCTCTTCAAAGGGCATATGCACCTCCAACCCTGTGGCCTTGTTAGTTGCAGCCCAAGTGGCCATTTTGTTGGCTTGTCTCTGCTCAATTCTTGTAGCTTTCCTAGAACAATGTCTCACATTACTGACATTTCTTAGTCTCCTGGTTCTCGACTGCAACTTTACCTTCCTCTTTATGTCTTTAAACTTTGACCTCTCAAGGGGATGCCCACCGTGACTCTGTACCCTGCTGCACTTTGTCTGGCCTTCTAGGCCTTCTTTTAAAATCTTGGGTGAAGCATCCATGGTCCCTAACTCCAGCATTCTGCATATCTGCAGGACAAGCACCATGTGGTTGAGGCCAAGGTTTGTCACCATCTTGAGCATTAGCAAAGGCTTCAGAGTCCCTGGCTGCAGCAGCCTCTGAGCATCTGGGCGGCTGAGCATATTGAAAAAATTTCCTAGGCCTAGTTTTACACAGGGCTTTCTAATTCAGTTTTCCCAAATATTTCTTCTCTGCTTTCTGCTCAGATTATCACAATAAATTTGGCTAAATTTATGCCACCTCGTGATTGCTATGCTGCCTAGACATTTCTTGCACCAGAATAAGAAGTTCATTACTTCTAAAATAAGCCTCAGAAAGTCTCTGGACATGGGCAAAAAAATAAAAAATCAACTTCTCACAAGGAACATAACACAAATGGCCTCTACTCCAAATTCTACTACAGCCCTCCTTTCCTGAACCCTCTTGAGCCCTGTCTTCACTGACTGTGGTCTTATTGGCATTCTGGTCTTATTAGCTCCCACCAGAATTTGCCTTTAAGCTCCACTTACAAGAACCTAAAGCATTTCCAGCATGCATTGCTAAGCTTCTCAAAATTCCTCCCACCAATTCCAAAAGCTCAAAAATCTTCTGAAACACATAGTCAGGTTAAGCACAGCAATGACCCCACTTCTCGGTGCCAATTTCTGTTTTAGTCAGCTTTTCTCCTACTGTGCTAAAAGGCCCTACCAGAACAATTGTAGAGGAGAAACATTTATTTGAGAGCTCATAGTTTAAGAGGTCTTAGTCCATAAAAGGTTGGCTTTATTCCACAGGGCTTGAGGTGAGGCTGAACATTATGGCAGAGGGAATCAGCTCACATCATGGTGATCAGGAAGTAGGCAGATCCCATTAGCCAGATAAGATATATACCTAAAGCCATGCCCCAATTCCCACCTCCTCTAGCCACACCATACCACTTCAGGTACCATTCAGTTAATCCCTATCAGAGAATTAAATCACTAATCCTTAACCCAAGAATAAATCACTGGGTTAAGACTCTTAAAACCCAATCGTTTTGCTCCTGAACCTTCTTTCATTGTTTCACATATGGCTTCTGTGGGATTCATCACATTCAAACAACCATAACAGACCTTAAAATAAGAAAGTCATCATTTCAAGTCACTTCCTTATTGAGTATTTTCATAGCATATCAGTGTTAAGACTTTGTCTTTGGAGACCATTTTAATAATGCTATCATAATATGCCAAACATATATAACAACACATTGCTTTTAGTGGTGCTATAGAGTGCTTACATGATAAGTTGTTATAAATGCTTCATGTACATTAATTCTCAAAGACATCCTGTAGGATGGGTGCAACATTATCTACACTTCACAGAAGTTTAAACTCTTACCCAGGCTCACATTGAGGCAAGTGATAGATTCAAAATTCCAACATAGTCTGTCTGGAAGTTCAGTGTTTTTCAAGATCCAGAGATCATTTTAAAATGAATTTGCCTTTTATTATATTCACATTTATACCCTTGATGCTTCACAGTTTTATGTTTCCATTGTTTGACTTAGGTGGCTACTTTTCAACTAACAATATTACCCTTTTCTTTTATTCTTTTTAAATTACTGAGTAAATATTTGTTATTTGAAGAAACACCTCATTTTAATCTGGTTGAACCTGTTCTTGACTTAAGGGCATTGAATTTTCAAATCTGAGACTTATTAGTTTACCAATTTCTTATGTCAATGCAATTACTATTATTTCAGTAATTAGTAACCTATAAAAGTAGATGTCATATCCACTTTTGTGATCAAGCAGCAGTACTAAGGAAAGCCCACAAACATTCTAGTCTTTTTTCATGGGAAGAACCTGTTGAGTTAGATTTTTCTCATGCATTATGATAGGTTGATGCCAAATGCTCCTTCCCTCTATACTCATCAGTGCCAGCACCATAGATTGAAATCTCATCAGAAGGTAAACAAACGGCTGCAGAGGAAGCTGCACACAGGAGACAGACAAATACACCATCTTGCCTGCACAATAGCCCTTGTTAGACAACTGAATCTAACTAGGGGATTCCTTTAATTCTCCCCAAGTTTTGTATCTACTTGCTTTCTGCAACTTTGCAAGAAACTATGCCTGGTCATCTCCCAGGATTGTACAATGGTTTTATGTTCATGGTGACCAATACAAATAATAATGGTGACCAGACTAAATGCAGTTACCATAAAGCTACAGCCTGACTCTTAGTAATCAGGCCTCAATGCTGAATAGTTAAGGTACGCTGTTTTTACGACCTTAATGGTAGATGAGTGCCATGCATGGCACAGTTTATAAACCATTTCTCTCTATGTAATGAGAATGTTTATGTGTGGGAAGAGATGACAACACATGGTATAACTCATAAGTTTGTGATGACATGAGCCAAAGGCCATCAACAACTGTTGGTTCTGAAAATATGACTTATACTTCTGCTTGTGTTATAAATGGTTTTAATAATTTCTCACTGACCCCACTGATTATAGAAAATAATACCCTAGGTTACTGAGACAAACACATGACAACCATCACATGACAGATGGGCTGGACAGCAATTTGTCACATGTATTCACTGTCGAGCATAGGCGATCACTGTAAGTTCTCCAGAGCCACTAAGGGTAGCTGAGAGAACAAACTGTTAGCAAGGGGGTAAGACTATATAGTATCATTAAAGCAAGTTTCTAAAAATTGGTTTGGGATAATTAATTGTGCTTACTGGAAGAAAGATGAATCATTTTATATTACAGATTGATAAGTTTTAAAAACTACACTATGAAGCTATTTAATACAAAATACTATAACATCAATTGCATACAGTTTAAGTACATTTGCGTACATTATCATATAAACTAGTTATTTACAATGTAGTTTCATGCAAACTACTATGTCTCCTATATACTTTATACAATGTTGTGTGCACATACATACACTATGTGTACTAGCTAATAATGTATGATATGTTATACCAATATATACAAAATTTCTGACTATCAAGACAAAAAGCATCAAAATATTAGAAAATTGAATATAAAAGCCTCTTATTCCATGATAAGAGATTTGGCCAGGAAAAACAATGTTTTCACATTTTAAAGTCAATTTAACACACATGTTCAGTTCCAGCATTCATTATTCACTTCTGAATAGATACAGTAAAAATAAAAGCATCCCCACTTTCCATGCCTTAGTAGTGTTTTTCTCAAGACTAAATTTTTTTTGTTTTAAAATGAATATAGTAAAACATTACCATACTCCTCACATATGCATGACTTTTCTCACATTTGAATAATTCCATGTTTTTTTAAAAAAAGAAAACTGAAAAATTGAAAGCATTATCAGATTTCTTAAAGTTATCAGGTTTTTCTCTAATAAAAGTCATTTAGTATGTTTGAATAAAATTGGAAAACTTGAATTCTATTCCAAACTGTTTACATAGAGACTTCCTGCATGAGTTTTTTATGTAAATAAAGAGGTATAGGTTGAATCTAAAGTGTCCCCCAAAGGCTCAGGTGCTGGTAATTTGACCCACAGCCAATGGTGCTGTGCAAAAAGACAACAACTTTAGGAGGAAAGGTCTAAATTGACGAAATTTGGAGATTCCTGTTTGAATTAAGATGAACTTCCTTCTGCTGTGAGCAAAAAAAAACTCTAAAAGGCTACAATCCTCTAACTGATAGGTAACACAAAGGATAATAGTGGAAATCACCCCCTCCTCAGGTGTCTGTACATATGAACATTTCTTTTGTTTTATTTGACTTTGTTGTCCCTTCCCTCTCTACTGAGCAGAGAAGGTGGGTAATTGAGATATAACCTTGGAAGGTGTATTCTTTTACACACTGCTTACATTGATAAGGCTTTCATCTAGGATGAATTTATAGATTTGTTGTTGTTGTTTTGTTTTGGGGACCAGAGGTTGAACTCAGGGGTGCTGAACCACTGAGCCACATCTCCAACCCTTTTTTTTTTCCTATTTTATTTAGGGACAGGGTCTCACTAAATTGCTGAAGCTGTCTTTGAAATTGTGATCCTCGTTTCTTAGCCTCACAAACATCTGGGATTATAGGCATGCATCACTGCACCTGGCTTGATCATGGTTTTGAGTGGAATTTTATTAAGCCAAGGCTTTACCACATTGTTTCCATTCATAGTGCTTCTTTCAAATATGAATTTTTTTCATGTTTTCTAATGGAGCTAGAATAACTAAAAGCTTTTCCATATTGTTTACTTTATAGGGATTGTCTTTAGTATAAGATTTTTATGAATATAAATAAAAGTGTAATAAGTGAAGGCTTTACCGCATTGATTATATCCATAAAGATTCTCTCCAGTGAGATCATGAGATCATGTTTTGAAAGTCCTTGAAAAATTGGACTCTTCCCTATGTATCATTCATTTCTAAATGAATTACCATTATGCCTTACCTTATCTATGATCATGTGAGAGAAGTTCTTGTGACTTCTATCCACACTCTTATCTTTCATATGGCTTCTTGCCAGAGTAAGTTACAATGTGCCTATTGAGTAATAGATGGCAAGAAGACTTTTTCATAAATACTATATTCACATGTATTTTTCTTTTTAAGTTTCAGGTTTAAACACTATATATATATATATATATATATATATATATATATATATATATAATGTGTGTGTGTGTGTGTGTGTGTGTGTGTGTACTGGAGACTGAACCTAATGCCTTGTTAATGTGAGTCAAGCACTCTACCAACTGAGCTATATCCCCAGTCCAACACAATATCATTTTTATTTTAAAAGTGCCTCAATCATGATTTCTGAGAAAATGACAGTTTTATTGTTTTTTAATGTTTTTGTATTAATAGAATTTTACTTACATAATTACCAATATAAGGGGAACTGTGTATGTCATTTCTAAATTTTTTGAAAGGAAATGCACTGATTAGTTGACTGACTGCTTCCTAATAGTTACAAAAAAAGTGGTATCCATAAATACACTTTCTTAGTAGTGTTTGCGAATCTACTGTATTTAAAACACTAAACATCTATATTACATTGAAGTATATCTTTCTGGTTATATATTTTAAAAACTTCTAGGAATAAATATTTCAAATTGTGCTTATTTGGTTTGTTTGCTCGTTTCTAATATTACCTGGTGTGCTAAGATTTTCTCAAGGAAAACTGCCTCTTGCGAGTACAAATTACTTTAGACTTTTCACAAGATATTGTTCAGACCATTAATGTTTGGATCCTCTGATTTCCTAAACTGAAAAACCAAGAGAATCATTATGAATTATTAAAAATTATAAAAAATATGGGATTTGATGCACTAGACAGTGACATCAAGCTGGATATATTTCCTAAAGTATTTGATTTTGTAAATAAATGTTATTCTTGACTGGGGATGCAGATCAATTTGTCAAATGTTTGCCTCACATGCCCAAGGCCCTGGGTTCAATCCCTAGTGAACACACACTTGTGTGTAAATGCATGCACACACACACACACACACACACACACAAATGCTAATCTTACCTAGGTTTCTGAAGACTTCCTGCATCACATCTCTGCATGGATTTTACTGGGCAGGATCCAGCAAAGTCTAACCCTCCAGAATGAAGTTAATAGACATTTCCTTTTTGATCTCTGAATTTTAAAACATTACACAAATGTGTAGTAGGAACTGTGTTAAGTTTGATATAAGTAGAATATATACTCAAAATGTCCAATATATATATATATATATATATATATATATATATATATATATATATAATCTCTAAGTCTCTCTCATATATATATATATATATATATATGTGTGTGTGTGTGTGTGTGTGTGTGTGTGTGTGTGTGTGTGTGTGTATTCTATAATTTGGTCATCAAAACTTATACTGTGTGCAGTTTGTCATCTTCCAGCATCCCAATACTAGAACTAAACTACTCAGAAAAGCAACAGCAGAGCACACCATTCTTATTGGTAAGTACAGGGAGTAAGATGTACTCCTTGGTCATCCCTAACTTTTTAAATATGTTCTAACAAAGCTGTACTACTTCCTGTGAAGAAGAAAGATAATATTAGGCTTCCTCATAATACCTATCCTTAGAAAGGCCTATTGAAAAATTTGTCCCTTTGCTCAGAATTTTAGAACAGTCTCAACAACCAAAGCAAAAAGAGACTCATGGTGCCTAAGTAGTTTTATGTATTTTCTGAACGGCTTTTCTTATGAACATCTATATTTTGTTCAACTCTTATGGCAGAACATAGAGGATTAGCTGTCATCCTTCCTCAGAAAGAAACTTTTGCACATGTATTTAATAAACTCTCCTCTAACAAAATATTTAACTTAGATTGACACAATGTGTTAGTTGGAGATTGAGCTCATCCTACATGAGTAGATCAAGAGAACAATTGGAAGTTTGCAAGTGGTTTACTCCAGACCAGATTAAACCAAATGATAAGCAAGAATAATAATTAATAAACATATGATTTGATAATGCATATTGTTTAATGTCAAACCAGAAGTTTGAATGGTATTCTTATCAAATTTCAAAAATCTACAAGACTTTATAGTAGTCAGCAGAAACTACTCTCCCAAGCCTAATGTTGAATGTGTAAAAATTTTCTTAACAACAGACTATTAGCTTATCTGATATATATTTATGTGCCAAACAATAATGCTTCACTTAAGGATATTTTGTTCAATAACAGGATATACATACATCAGCTAATCTTCTCTAAACAGATGGGTAAACTGTTATATATTTATGTATATGTCAGGTTATATAGTATCCTGAACTGAGTTCTCTGCATTCTTGCCAATCCACAATATTAAAGATGTTCCTTACCTGTCTGTTATTTGTTATATTAACTTCCCTAAATGTACTGAGGGACAGAAAACTTCTTGCTGAAGTGTGGCAGAGAATAGATATACCAGATTAATTCTGTGTGTTTTTAAGAAATTGACAGAAATTATGAGCAAGGAATATTCCACTCACCAAGGAATTTAAATGTCTAATATGAAACTTTTGGGTGAGTATAAATTAGCAAAGGTAGCTATGTATGTTGAATACACTCCCAGGAAAATTATACATTTTGGTAGGAACAAGACCATCAAGGGTTCTGAGGCAAGAGAAGGACTTTGACATTGACAGTCATAAGTATGTCCTTTGGAATATTCTGTAATTATTTTTCTTACTCCATTTCAGGAACTTCACATGGAAGAAATACATTTGTGCGGTTTCCATTTATCTAAGTCTGATTAAAATTTACACCATATGTTTCTGGCCTTGCAGCTCAAGTTTTTCCAGTATAAGAATATTTTTTAAATTTTATTGATTTTATTTTTTTAAATGCATGACAGCAGAATGCATTAGAATTCTTATTACACATATAGAGCATAATTTTTCATATCTTTGTATGTAAAGTATGTTCACACCAATTCATGCCTCTACACACGTACTTTTTTGCATTATAATTCTTATTACACATATAAACTACAAATTTTCATATATCTGTTTTTATATAAAGTATGTTGACACCCAATTCAAGTCTTCATACATGTACTTTGGATAATGATGTCCATCACATTTTACCATCCTTGCTAATCTCCTGCCCCCTCCTTTTCCCTCCCACCCGTCTTCCCTATCTAGAATTCATCTAATAATAATAATTCTTGATGTCACAATGATTTAGCTAAAGGTGGAAACCCTGAATTTGGGGAATGGCCAAATCATCCAGGGCATGAATATAATTTAATGGGTTTGTGTGGGTATTGAATCTCACAATTTTTTTTTATCTATTCATCTGTTGAAGAACACCTCAATTAGTTGAGCTGCTGTATGCATTGATGTGGTTCTGTCATTGTTGATGCTGATTTTAAGTTCTTTGAGTACATACCAAGAAGGGCAATAATTGAGGAATCTCCATATAACTTTCCAAAGTTTGCAGATGCACCAGCAATGAATGAGTGTACCTTTTACCCCACTTCTTTGCCAAAATTTATTGTTGCTTGTATTCCTAAAAATTGCCATTCTGACTGGGGTGAGATGAAATCTCAGTGTATTTTTGATTTGCATTTCTTTAATTGCTAAAGATATTGTACATATATTTATATATTTGTTGATTAGTTGTATTTCTTCTTCTGTGAAGTGTCTGTTCAGCTCCTTAGTCCTCTTAATGACTGGATTATTTAGTTTCTTGGTGTTAAGTTTTTTTAGTTCTTTATATATCCTGGAGATTAATGCTTTACCAGAGTTTCATGTGGAAGTATTTTCCTCCTATTCTGTCATCGTTCTGTTCATGTTCTTTTCTCCTTTGCTATGAAAAAAATATTTTTAGTTTGATTCCATCTCATTTACTGATTCTTGATAATATTTCTTGTGCTTTAGGAGTCTTGATAAGAAGTTAGTTCCTAAGCTGACATGATGTAGATCTGGGACTACTTTTTTTTCCTATTAGGCACTGTGTTCTAGTGCCTATGTCTTTGATCTACTTTGAGTTGATTTTTGTGCAGGGTGAGAGATAGAGGTTAAATTCATTTTGCTACATATGGATTTTCAGTTTTGCCAGTACCATTTGTTGAAGAGGTTATCTTTTGTTCAATGTATGTTTCTGACACCTTTGTCTAGTATAAGATAACTGTATTTATGTGGATTTTTCTCTGTGTCTTCTATTCTTTGTATGTATCTGTTTTGCTGCCAATGCCATTCTGGTGTTTGTTACTATGGCCCTGTAGTATAATTTTAAGGTCTGGTTTTGTGATGCCTTCTGCTTCACTTTTCTTTTCTTTTTTTAAAAAATATTTATTTTTTAAATTTTTTAAGTGGTCACAATATCTTTATTTTATTTTTTATGTGGTGCTGAGGATAGAACCCAGTGCTTCACGCATGCCAGGTAAGTACCACTTGAGCCACATCTCCAGCCCTTGCTTCACTTTTCTTGCTAAAGATTGTTTTGGCCATTCTAGGTCTCTTATTTTTCCAAATAAAAAAATTAATGAGGTAACTTTTTATAGCTTTATTTTATTCATTTATTTTTAATGTGGTACTGAGGATTGAACAGAGGGCCTCACATGTGCTAGGCAAGCACTCTACCATTAAGCCACATCTCCAGGCTCCAAATGAATTTTATAGTTACTGTTTCTATGAAGAATGTCATTAAGATTTTAATAGGAAATTCATTAATTATGTTATAATGTTTTTAATAGTATGGCCATTTTGACAATGCCAATTCTGCCTATGCAAAAGCATGGGAAGTCTTCCCATCTTTGAAGTTCTTCTTTAATTTCTTTCTTTAGTTGTGTAGTTTCATTGTAAAGATCTTTCACTTCTTTTGTTAAATTGTGCATCTTGGTTCTTACCTCAGGGCTAAGTTGTACTACACAGACCTAATAAGCTCTCATGAATGTCTGCATATAAATATTCATGATTCTTTCAAGACCCATGGTAACCCAAGATGAATCCTCTAAATCCATGCCAATGCACAATTTAAAATAGATTTATTGCATGACGATTATCTGCCAGACTGTGTTTCTTGAATATACTGATGGGAAAAAAATGTTCTTCATGAAGAGCTGCCAAGCAGCACATAAATTCAACCAGGTAATTTTGTGTACTTTTTGGAAAATGAGAGTAATTCTGGGTAAGATACATTCAATCAGCCAGGAACTGGTTGATTATCATAATATGAATCTCCTTAGGAGAATAAAAAAGTCAGAGTAGATAATTACAATTAAAAATCCACATAGAAGCATGTATGTTGTGACACACAGAAACTCACTGTGTATAATGAGGCAGAAAGAATACCTTGACAAAAACAGTGTTATGATTTAGATGTGAGGTGTTCCCCAAAAACTCATGCATGACAAAATGCAAGAAAGTTTATAGGTCAAATGATTGGGATATGAGATTCTTAACAATATCAGTGCGTTAATCTTCTAATAGGGATTAGCTGGGTAGTAATTATAGGCATTTAGGATGTGGCTAGAGAAGGGGGGTCATTGAGGGCATGATTTTGGAATTTATATTTTGTCTGTTCTAAGGAAAGTTCTCTCTCCCCCTCTTCCTTGTGATGATGTCCTGAGGCAATTTCTTGTACCACATCTATTTATTATGATCTTCTGGCATACCTTGTGCATAGAGTAATAGAACGAGCTGTCCATGGACTGAGGCCTCTGAAACAATGAGCACCCAATAAACTTCCTCCTCTGAAAATTTTCTTATCAGCACTTTTGATTGCAGCACTAAAGAGCTGACTAAAACATACAGTTATTACTGTATTAATCAATAGAATCCAAATATATTTCCCTCAATACCTAACACTGAGGGAAAAGATCTGAGAATATTACATCTTCATGAAAGAGTGTGGGAACCCCAGTCAAGAGTATGTGTTTCTGACCTCGCAGAACAAGTTTCTCTAATGTGTCACAGAAACCATTCTTAATGTCACATGGGTTTTTCTAAGGTGGGATCTCAAATGTATTACCAGGGAATACATTTTCTGTAGCTGAGTGCTTGTGATCTTTGATATATCTAAATACTGGGGAGAATGGAAATACCATGTTAGAAAGGAAAAGAAGTTAGGATTTTGAAGGAGTTAAAGGATTTTAGGAGTTGCAGGCAGAAGCTCTACCTCCCGAAGGCCCACATATGTTAAAACCTAGCTGGATTGGAGGAAAACTTTTCTGGCCAGAGTAAGAGAATATTAATTGAACCAAGCAAGAAAGGTAGGGGTCACTGGAATTATACTACACTTATAGAAGTGCCAAGTGCCACACAAACTAGGAAATCATGAGGAAAATTGTCAGCATGTACAGTGGGGGCATCACAACAAAAGATTGCCATGAAAGCCTGATGCCATATCTGAGATGTCCTGGTGGGAGAATTTACCTGATTTAAAAAAAAAACAAAACTTCTTTTCATGTATGGCTTTCCCCAGAAGAGGGAAATGAAATAAACACATATTTGAAGCCCTGTCTTCAGAATGGAAACACACAAAAGGAAGATTGTGCCACTTGGGCAGAAAACAATGTAGTAATATCTAGTGTGTCTCGGGTCCTCAAAATCAATGTTTTTGGCTTTAGGTTTAAGTGAATCTACAAATTCTTGGTGAGCTCTTATGAATATCTCCATATAAAAACCTATAGATGCCAAAATCCTTAATAAAACATCAGAAAACCACATTGAAAAACATACGAAGAAGATGATACACCAAGATTAGGTGGGCTTCATCCCAGGATGCAAGGCTGGTTCAACATACACAAATCAATAAATGTAATTCACCACCTAAGATAATTAAGAACAAAATCATCTCAATAGATGCAGAAATGACCTTTCATAAAATACAGTACTCAAGCATGTTAAAAACACTGAAAAGGGCCTGGGTTGTATGTCAGTGGTAGAGCACTTATTCTAGCATGTGTGAGGCACTGGGTTTGCTTCTCAGCACTTTATATAAATAAATAAAATAAAGGTCCATCAACAACTAATAAAAATATAAAAATAAATGAACACTGGAGAAAGTAGGGATATAAAGGAGTTACCTCAACATTATAAAGGAAGTATATGAAAAACTCATGGCCAACATCATATTAAATGAAGGAATATTGAAAGCTATTCCTCTAAAATTAGAAACAAAAGAAGAATATTGACCCTCACCACTTTTATTCAACATAGTTTCTGAAAGTCTAGCCAGAGCTATCAGGCTAGAGAAGAAAATTAAATGGAGAAAAATCAGAGAAGTAGTCATTAAACTATCATTGTTCGCTGGTAACAGAATCTTATATATAGAAAACCCCCAAAATTCCACCAAAAGACTTCTAGAGATAATTAAAGAATTTAAGAAATAGCAGGGTACAAGAAAAAAGGCTCATTAAATTAATAGCTTCTTTATAAACAGCAATTCAGCAGAGAAGAAATCATGAAAACCATCATTTGTACAACAACGTCAAGAAAAAATAAAATACCTGGGACTTAATCTACCCGAGGAAGTAAAAAAAAAACTATACAACAAAAATCACTGAACACTGAATAAAGAGATTAAAAAAGGCCTCAAAAAATTCAAAGACCTCCATGTTCTTAGGCAGAATTAATAATGTCAAAATAGCCATACTACCAAGGCAATATACACATTCAATGCAATCCCCATCAAAATACAATAAAAAGCTTCAAAGAATTAGGGGGAAAAAAGGTCCTACACTTTGTTTGGAAGAATAAATGATCCATAATAGCCAAATCAATTCTGAGCAAGAAAAGTGATTCAGGTGGCATCACAATATCTTATTGCAAATTATACTGCAGACCTATATTAGCCACAACATCATGGTACTGGCATCAAAGTAGACATAAAGCTCCTTAAAAATGCCTGAATTCTCATTAGTTACAAACATTACTTTGCTGTCAAAAAAAGTACTTTTCTTGGTTAGGATTTTGTTTTTGTTCTTCAAAAATAATCTGTTAGCTCCTACCTTTTTCTTATGTGTCTTGTCCTTTTAATTCCCTCTTGAACAATCTTCATAAATTATTGGGGGGAGATCAAAAAATCATGAAGAGATTTCCCCCACCCCTAGTAGATGTGGGAAAGTATGAAGACTTGGAGCCCAAGAGGCAATAGGAGGGTATCTTAGCAGAGAGAGTCAGCTTGCTTCAGAGCCCATGCAGAAAAGGTGAGTAGAAACAGGGGGACCACTGCAGAGTGAGGAGGGGAGGGAAAATAGAAGAACTGGGAAATAAGGTTGACCAGATTATGCCGTATGCATGTATGAAGACATCACAAGGCATTCTAATTTTATATGTAAATATAATGCACCATCTAAAACATAAATGAATAGATGTGTAAAAGTGTTCTTTTTTCTCCACATTCTCTCTAGCCTTTATTATTATTTGTATTATTGATGATTCTCATTATAACTAGAGTGAGATGAAATATCAATATAGTTTTAATTTGCATTCACCTAATTGCTAAGGATGTTGAATATTTTTTTCATATATTTCCTTATTGAACTTCTTCTTTAGAGAAATGTCTGTTCAGCTTTTTTGGCTATTTATTTATTATGTTGCTTTTTTGGTGTTAAGTTTTTTGAGTTCTTTATATATTCTGAATATTAATTTATATATAATTTCTTATTTTTTATTAATTTTTAATTAAAATATATATTTTAGAGGATTAGCTGACAAAATTCCCCCACCCCCATTTTTTAGATTTTCCCCTTCACTCTTGTTTCCTTTGCTATGCAGAAGATTTTCAAGTTGATGTTATACAATAAGTAATTCTTGATTTTATTTCTTGAGCTTAGAGGTCTAGTTAAGAAAGTCAGGGCCTGCACCAATATATTGGAGTGTTGAGCCTGTTTTCATTTAGCAGTTGCCAAGTTTCTGATATAATCACTAGGCCTTTGATCCACCTCTGTGTGGAATGAAAGATAAGGATGTAGATTCATTCTTCTACATAGGCAGAACCAGTTTCATCACCATTTATTAAAAAGGTTCTTTTCTCCATTTTTTGTTCTTTTGTTGAATATCAGATGAATGTTTCTATATGGGATTGTCTCTCTGTCTTCTGTTGTGTTCCATGGGTCTTCATGTCTATTTTGATGCCAGTGGCATGCTGTTTTTGTTACTGTAGCTCAGTGGTACAATTTGACTTGAAGTAATGTGATGATTGCTTTGGCTGTTGTGGGTCTTTCATTCTTTGAAATTAATTTTAAGACTGTTTTTTATTGTTCCATGAAAAATGCCATTGGTACTTTGGTGGGGATTGCATTTGAATCTGTGTAACACTTTTGGTATAGTGTGGCCATTTTGACAATATTAATTCTTCCTATGCAAGAATATGGAAGGTCTTTCCATCTTCTGACGTTCTCTTAAATTTCTTTCTTCAGTTTTCCGTAGTTTTTATTGTAGATGTCTTTCACCCCCTTGAATAGATTTATTCTCAAGTATTTTATTTTGAGATTATGTGAAAAGGACTCTTTCTTTCTCAGGATATTCATTATTGGAATATAGAAAAGCTATGGATTTATGTATGTTCATCTTGCATCTTGATATGTTGTCAAATTTGTTTATGAGCTCTAGAAATCTTCCTGTGGAGTTTTTTTTTTTTTGGGGGGGGTCTTCTAAATATAGGATTATGTTATCAATAAACAGAGATAATATGACTTCTTTTCTTATTTGTATCCTTTTAGTTTCCTTTTCTTGCCAAATTGCTCTAGCAAGCATTTCAAGAACCATGTTGAATGAGAGTGGTTAGAGTGTACGTCCTGTCTTCTTTCTGAATTTGGAGGAAATGCTTTCAGTTTTTCTCCATTCAGTATGATATTGGCTTTAGATATGCTGGTTTATAGCTTTTATAATGTTGAGGTAAATTTCTCCTGTCTCTAGTTTCTGCAGTGTTTTTTTTTTTAACATGAATGGGTGCTGTATTTTGTTGAAAATTTTTCTGTATTTATTGAGATAATTGTGTGATTCTTTTCCTTAATTCTGTTTTTATGGTGAATTATATTTATAGATTTGTGTATGTTGAACTAAGCTTGATCCTTGAGATGAAGCCCATTTGATCATGGCATACTATTTTTTAAATGTGTTTTTGAATGTGGTTTGCCAGTACTTTATTAAGGAATTTTATGTCTATGTCCATTATGGTTGGTAGTTTTCTTTCCTAAATGGGTCTTCTTCTGTTTTTGGTATCAGGGTGATAGTGGCTTTATACAATGAATTCGGCACAGTTCATTTCTTTTTCCTGAAATAATTTGAGGAGGGTTGGCATTAGTTCTTCTTCAAAGCCTGGTAGAAATCAGCTAAGAAAGCCATCTGATTCTGGGCTTTTCTTTGTTGGAAGGCTTTTAATTGATGTTTCAATCTCATTGCTTGATATAGATCTGTTTATATTTTCTGTATCTTCATGGTTCAATTTTGGCATGTCACCTGGGGAGCATACCAGGAGCTGGTTCTCTAAATGGACATGTGCACAACTCATTGGTTCATAATAATTTTTTTTCTGGTGCTTTGACTGCTGTGAGATCTGCCATGATTGGGCCATTCTTCTCAGGTGATGGCTATAGCACCTATGGGGACAGAAGACTTCAACTAGCATGTAGGGCAGGTTGCAAATTATGCCCACTTTCTATGACTTCTTTCTTTCAAGATGCATAGCTGAAGATATGTAGAAATTTGCTTTCATCAAGCCAGAGAGCAAGCTGGATGGTGGGTAAATAGTTCTTTCCATCTCACATTCAGCTCCCTGGGACCTTGGCATCTTCAGTTAAGATCTGAATGTCAGCAATAATCTGGGTGCTGAATTAATTTGCATGAGTGGGTGGGTTCACTACAGTTAATTCTAAGCATCCCTGACTACCAAAAAGAAGTCACCAAAAATTTGTGACATCATTGGCAAAGGGAAAGAAAATGTAAAAGAGAAAGCTTTGATACCATTAGTGTATTCTGGAGAAAGAGAGAAGACTGTTTCCTGAGATTTTCTTATCTCCTAGCAAATTGTACTTATTCTCAGTGGATCATGAATAAAATGAAGACACCATAATTCATGCTGTACTCCCTCAAATTTCAGTTCAGAGTATATTGTATGTTATCAAGTGAAAAGAAGTCTCAGTTTTCTTCCCCCTCTGAATGACACTTATAAAAGTTTTTCAGACATTTTGTCATATTTAGGGGAGACACAAATACCTCAATGCTTCCTCACTGTTAGTGAAACTCATTAATTTGTATAACTGATAATGCACTGATGATTATGATAAAAGAATAATTGGGATTAACGCAAGATATTTATTTTCCTTCATGCCATAAAATTTGAATATATCATGTAAGTGTGTTATATAATGCATGTTTATTCATCGGACAAACTATCCAACTTTTTTAATGAGTATGCTAATGAATGAATGGCTAATGATTTTTAAAAAGACTAGTTTATTTATTAAGGGTAGTCAATGTTCGTGAGGCATTTATGGGGTAGGAGGGAGTGAAATGGTAGCTTGAGGCTCCAACATTCAGCAGTATGTGGTCTTAAAAACCACATAGCCTTTCAAAGATGAAGTAATTAAGCTAGAGTAAATAAAGAAAAGAGAGAAGGGAAGGCTAATGTTACACAAAGAAACAATTACATACAAGTTAATAGATAAGCACAAGAAACTCTAGTATAGAGTAGAGGAAGGAGAATAGGAGATGGGAGGGAGGACAGGAGGGAAAGGGAAGGAAAAAGGGAGTCTTTGCGAACCAAAATCATATGAGATTTGTGGATCAAAATGTTTTCTAACTATAAAGCTCTAATAATAATTTTAAAATTCAAAAAAGATTAAGCAATTATATAATAGATGTCTGGGGCTGGGGTGGTGGCTCAGTGGCAGAGAGTTTGTCTAGCACATGTGAGGCACTGGGTTCATGCCTCAGCACCATATAAAAATAAATGTGTCCATCTACAACCAAAAGAAAAAAAATTAAAAAGAGTTCTATGTGAACACTCTACCTACCACCCCAACATGTTTCTAATCATATCTTCTACAAGACAGAGAGCATGATCAATGCTAACAGGGAAAGATAAACACAAGAACTTTCACTTCAACGTATGTCACATTCCCACGTTCTTTTCACTGATCATGCTGTTCTTTATCCTCACATATCTAAATTCCACTCTTCCTGCACTGTGCACAATAGCTGCTTCCCCAAACAATGCAAGGAGGGAAAGCTTTGATATCAGTGTATTCTGGAGAAAAGAGAGAAGAATGTTTCCTGAGATTTTCTTATCTTGCTAACAAATTGTACTTATTCTCAATGGATCATGAATAAAATGAAGATACCATAATTCATGCTGTACTCCCTCAAATTTCAGTTCAGAGAATACATTAAACCAATGCACTCTTACACATCATCAGTACAAACCTTTTTACCTACAGGATTAAAAATGTCAATGAGCATCACAGAGCTTATTGGAACAAATTGGAGAGACACATACCAACATCAGGAGAGTAACTGTGTCAGTGGTCACCTTGAACAGGTAAACCCAAGCAAGAGCAGAGGCTCTATAGAAGAAGAAATTTCGTTCCTCCCTATCATGTCCAAGAGTAAGTCAGATTCTCTCTGAATGACCAAGTTTCATTATGGAAACCTTTCACCTTCAGCTTGGAGGTGCAATGGCACACAAATACATAGACTTTTTAAAAGGCACGTTTTTTTTTCAAGTTTAGAGGGACAAAATAGATTATTTTCATTCAACTTCACCTAAGCTAACCCAAAATTCCTACTTTTTTGAAACCACTATTTATCCATAACATAGTTGCTGATATCCCTATTCATTGGAATCCCTAGGTGACCAAGAATGCAAAGATACGGAAGTAAAAGATGAAATTCTTTTCAGCTATATCATAAAGCTGGCATTTAGGGGAGAAGTAGAGCCAGTAGTTTTGGGTCAAGGGTCAACTAACTTCTTTCCTTCTCCGTTTTTACTTTTTCCTGTCAGTAACACATGTGAAGCTGCCTCCCTCCAGCTCATGTTGATAAATATGCGCCTAGGATCCTGGACCTGGGAGCATTCATGCTGACCCAGAATTTCCCAGCATGTGCTTGAAGCTCTCCTTTCTCAATCTGACCAGGCAAAAAGCTGCCCAAACTTTAAGGAAGGTCGCTGTTTTCCCTCCTCTTAAGCTTCACAATTTACACGTGCATTTTCCTGATCCAGTTAGAAATGGGCATCTGTTCACCAATAAAACATAGGCATTCTGTGTTCTGCATCATATCTAGAAATTGCTGAGTTTATGCATCTAAAATTTTATTAATTGGGGCCTATGTTATAAGCCACTCAGTTAAGTGAATGACTATGCTTCTCTTCAACATGAAACTTACCTTTCCCACTCTCCTTTGCCAGGGCAAAAAGGTTGATTACATCTCTCACAGTCCCAGACTCACGGGGGAAATGCACATGCTACTGTCGTTCTTGGGTCATGTCTATGAATGCCTTCCCCTTTTCTTCCTTCTTTAGCCAGCTAACTCTGAATACTACCCATTCAAACATCCCTTCCTTTAGGAAGCCTCACCTACTTCCCATGCTCTCCAACTTTCTTCCTCTCCAGGCTGGATTCAGTGCCCCTCTTCCATACTAACCTCCAGTATTCAAAAAATATCAGGAATGAGAAATTTCTCTATCACTTGGCAGGTCGAGTTATTTAAAGTGGCTGAGTAAATATTTGTGAAGGACTCTCCAACTAGCATTTTTGCTCCTGGACCTAAAGTCTTATTATACTCATCTTTCTAGCTCTGAAATTATGTCATCAATGTAATCTGCACAATAAAGATATTTATTTAACACATCCTTGTATCTATATACATAGCCATTTCCTTCCATCCCAGAAGCCAAAGTATTAAATACTTAGATACATTCAAGTTTTATATTAATAGAAAATATGTGGATAGTAAACAGACCTCTAACGTTGGTCCTGTGAATTTTAAAGATAGGAGACATTCATCCCAAAGACATCAGTCCACATTTTCTACCTAGAACAGAAGACTTTGACATGAGGCAGGAGAGGGGCAGCGAGGTCACTTTATTGATTGAGATCTGGATAAAACTCCTTCTCATTCAGTAGCATCAGGGAGCTTAACATGAGTCAAAGGGCCTATAAGGTATTTCCTCTTGCAAGAAAGAAGGATGCATATGTCCTAATGTATTCAACACTGGATGGTTTTATTTCTCTTTCATATTTGAGGTAGAATTAGGTCTTCTTATGCAGTTAAGGATTTAGATAAATTATTTCAAAAGAAGCGCTAAAAACTGCCAGTCAGGTGGGGGCTCAGATCCTGGGAAATATTCAGGATCCTGACAGGCAGAAGAAGGTGCAAGATGCAGTTGAGATAGTAGACATTCTTTGTTCAGAGGTGGTGGAAGCCTCTAGTCAGCCCCCTGGTTTCAGGTTCAGCCCCCAGCCTGTCCCATTTAGTGCCTTGAGCCATTTCCATAGGATTTTTTAATTATGCAGGCAAGACTTAGAAGGCACATTGCCAATAGGTTACATCAGTGAGTGCAGCTCCCAGCCAAATGTTTATGACCTTGAATTCATACACTGAATCAGGGTGTTCATGACCTTGACTGCATATTAAAAACATACACTGCTCCAAGTCTCTGTGAGGGAGTCTAATTATACTTAGTCATTTTGGGGCCTACCCAACACTGTTACATGAAGTAGTTGGTTGTCTCATCTCTCCTAGAATGACCAACAACTAAAGGATATAGATATATCATCTCTGCCACTCATTGGCTCTGAGACTCCACACACTACTTAATCTTCAGTATTTCTTTCTTAATTGGTTAAATGGACGTTTGTGGCTAATGAGAAAAGAAATCCTATAGAGAGTGTTTGGCTATTATTTGGTTACCTGTTGATATTTAAGATCCTTGTCATCAAACCTGACCAAGTAATTTATAATCCTGTGTTCTCTCTGGTGAACATAATGTAGAACTACTTAAGTCAATCCTTACTTCCTCACATCCTCCTCAGAACCATCTCCTCTCAAACATGAAAGAAGACAAAGTCAGGGAGGGAGAAGAACCCCAGGAAATATAGTTCAATCTCTGCAATCCCTGCATCCAAGGAGATCTGGGTCAACCTTTAAATTTCATCTCAACAGTTATTTTGGCCATGATGCTTCTGAATACCACGAAGGTACTTTATGTTGTCTTGATTTGAATGTGAGGCACAGAAAGCCACAGCAGTTCGCACACTGTCCTCTGTACAATATCCTCTGGGATGGGTGGGCCATATACATGCAGCATTATGTGCTTGTACTGCAGTTCCCACCTGTGGCTATTTGCATCAAGCCATCTGGACCACCTTGTGACCCATCTTGCGGGGGTTACTAGACGATAGGTTCTTTTGAGCTCTACATAAAATGCATGGTGTGCCCCTTGACCTCCCCACATCCTTTGGATTTATTCCCTCCTCATCTGTCCACCTGTGTGGCCTCACAGGGGCCACATGATTTCTAGCTCAATGTTGGTTGGGCTTTTCTGACTGGCAGGAAGCAATATTGTCTTCATATAAAATTGACAAACCTCTCAGTTCCCAGTGCCACCAGTCTGGCTTATGTCACAAAGAGAGGCTGGAGTCACACAATCAGGCTCCCCAGTGTGGAAGGGCTTCTTCTGTAGGAGATACCCTGCCTACATTTGGTTTCACCCAGTGCTCCATATGTGCTGCTGGTGCTCTTAGTGGAGACGTGGCCACAGTGACCTACTGAGGTACTGTGCTTGGGTGGTGGTTCTTATTTCCAGGCCCAGTGTGGGGCCAGCAGATATAGTGGCTGCATGCTCCCTGACCACTGGTATTCCTCAGACCACTGATTTTCTGAGACAGACAACCAAGTAAAAGTAGGAAGGCAAGGCTGGCTACCACTCTGCCTCCTTGGGTGGACAGAGACCAGGTCTGAGCTTTGTGGAGTGGGAAGGGCTCTGTCTATTAGTGGGATGTGCAGAGGGCAGAGGCTTCATGGTGTTGGCTCAGCCCTCCACCCTAGACTTCTTATCACCTGGATTCAGGGCCTTGAATGGCAAGGGCTATATCCATCACTGTAACAAATAACTGGGATAACCAATTTATGAAGATAAAAGGATGATTTTGCATGATAATTTTGGATATCCCACTTCATGGTTGACTGGCTCTGTTACTTTTGTACCAGTGGGGAGGCAGTTCATCGTAGCAGAGCACAGGAAAGAGGAAAGCTTCTCACTTCATGGGAGGAGAGAGAGAGAGAGAGAGAGAGAGAGAGAGAGAGAGAGAGAGAGAGAGATCCCTTAATCCCTTTGAGTTAATCCCTTTGAGTTGAATGTACAACATAATATTGTTGCAGGCACTGAGATAGGAAGAACTCTAAAGGATGTGGTAAGGAAGGAAATGGAGATCCAGAGTTCACTGGTTCCCATGACCCAGAAGTTGAGGTGGAATGTGAAGCTGTAATGGAAGCTAGGCCAGTAATGGTCCAAAAGATGAAGGACTTTTATCCTGAGAAGGAGCCTGAGAACCCAGATCTGCTGCCTAGTTCAGGGAGACTACAAAAGGAGACAAAGATAAGCCTCTCCTGACAGAAGATGAAATGAACACATAACCTCTTTGGTAATTAGGAGGAGGTCAAGGTTCAAGGATCCAAGCCATGTCTCTGGACCAAAGGCCAGATATGAAATGGGCAGTACACTGTTGTTTTAATCAGCTTTTTTTTTTTCTCTCTGTGACCAAATGACCTGATAAGAACAATTTCAGAGAAGGACAAGTTTATTTGCCACTCATGGTTTCAGGGGTCTCAGTCCACTGGTGGTTGACCCCATTCCTCATGGCAAATCAGTGCAGGAGTTGAGACGGAACAGAGTTTGCCTGTACTAGAAACAGTACTCAAGAGAGTCACATGAGCCTAGAGATTTTGGACTTGAGTGTTTGCATCTGGAGAAAAGAGACCCTTTGTAAACATTCCAGGGAGGCCGAGAATCCTGAGCAGGATCAGTGTTAACTCTGCCTCAAGGGGTCAGATTAGATGCTGGACAGGTTTCCTGTGGTGCCTCTAACCCAGCCCCACAGATCGAGTATTAGTGACATAGGTGGCTGGTTCTCCTGGGTTTAGATTTTCATGGAGCCTGGGAACTAAGAACAAAAAGGAGAACAAAGGAAATCCAATGCATATGTTTTCTTTCTATTAGGAAAACTCAATCAATCAAATAAACAAACAAACAAAAACCCTACATAAAAAAGTGAGATTTTCCTTTTACTTGGAAAAGTTGATAGCTCAGTGGTGAGCTGTCTGGGCTGTCATGTCTACTCAATCAACCATGCCATCATACTCCAGGACCCTTCTTGTCTTCCATTCTGCCATCCTTCTCAAGACAGCTGCCAGGATATAGAGAAGGAGGAAGAACCAAAATTCTAGAGGCTTAGTGTCTTCCAGCTTCATTTTGTGAGCATCACTCACTGCTAAGGATGCTGGGAAATGTAGTTTATTCTATTTCTTTTTATATTTCAGTTATTTTTTTCTCCATTCAGAAGCTGAAAAGATACAGGAGGGAAAATCAGACAATCTTCTGTAAGTTCATAGTTCTGGCGAGGGATTTCTGAGAGAGAAAGTAGTAATGTTCACCAGATTTTACTTTTAGGGGTCATTATTCAATTTAGATCTTTTTATGTTGCTGGGTATCAATCATAGGTCTTTGTGCATGTGGAGCAAGCACTCTACCAACTGAGCTATATCTCCACTCCTAGATTTTTATTTATTTATTGTTTTTAGATATACATGAGGGTGGGGTGTATTTTGACATCATACATACAAGAAGTGCAACCCATTCCAATTTGAATACCATTCTTTTGGTTGTACATGATGGAGAGTTCCACTATTCATGTATTCACGTAGGAGCATAGGAAAGTCATTTGAGTCACTATATTAACTTTCCTATTCCTATCCCCTTCCTACGTCTTCATTCCCTTTTGGGTAATCCAATGGACTTCTGTACTTCCCCTCTCTACCCTCCCTTGCAATGGGTCAGCATTCACATATCAGAAAGCACATTCAGTCTTAGGTTTTGGGGACTGTCTTATTTCACTTAGCTTGATAGTTTCCAGTTCCATCCATTTACCACAAATGCCATCATTTTGTTCTTCTTTATGACTGAGTAATATTCCATTGTGTATATGTACCACATATTCTTTATCCATTTATTTCTTGCAGGGCACTTAGCTTGGCTGTATAGCTTAGCCATTGTGAATTGAGCTGCTATCAACTTTGAATTGACTGTGTCACAGGCATGTGCTGATTTTAAATCTTTTGGATATACGCCAAGGAGTGGGATAGCTGGGTCAAATGGTGGTTTTGTTCCATGTTTTCATGGGAATCTCCATACTGCTTTACAGATAGTTGGACCAATTTGCAGTCTCACCAGCAATGTATGAGAGTTTCTATTTTCCCACATCCTAGCCAACATTTATTGTTACTTATATTCTTGATAATTGCCATTCTGACTGGAGTGAGATGGAAACTCAATGTAGTTTTAATTTGCACTTGTCTAATTTCTACAGATGTTAAACTTTTTCTCATGTTTGTTGACCATTGGGATTTCTTCTGTTCAGTTCCTTTGCCCTACTATTAATTGGGTTGTTTGGTTTTTGTTATTGTTTTTTGTTGTTTCTATATCTTTGAGATCAATGATCTATCTGAGGTTCAGGTGGCAAAGATTTTCTCTTATTTTGTAGGTTCTCTCTTCACATTCTTGATTGTTTCTCTTGCTGTGAAGCTTTTTAGTTTGATACCATCCCATTTACTGATTCTTGATTTTACTTCTTGCACTTTTGGAGTTTTATTGAGGAAGTGAGTTCCTAAGCCAATATGTTGGAGAGTTAGGCCTACTTTTTCTTTTAGTAAGTGCAGGGTCTCTTGACTAATGCCTAGGTCTTTGATCCACTTTGGGTTGAGTTTTGTGCAGGGTGAGTGTAGGAGTTCAATTTCATTCTATTACAGATGTATTTCCAGTTTTGCCAGCACCATTTGTTGAAGAGGTTGACTTTTCTCCAATGTATGTTTATGATGACTTTGTCTAGGATGAGACATCTGTATTTATATGTGTTTATCTGTGTCTATTCTCTACCATTGGTCTTTATGTCTGTTTTGGTACCAATATCAAGCTGTTTTTGTTATTATAACTCTCTAGTATAATTTAAGTTCTGTCATTATGATGCCTCCAGCTTCACTTTTCTTGCCAAACATTGCTTTGGCTATTCTGGGTCTCTTCTTTTCCAAGTGAATTTTATGACTGCTTTTCCACTGGAGTTTGAATGGTATTGAATTAAATCTGTATAATGCTTTTGGTAGTATGGCCATTTTGACAATATTAATTATGCTTATTGAGGATCTTGCCATCTTCTGAGGTCTTCTTCAGTTTCTTTCTTTAGCATTCTGTAGTTTACATTGTAGAGGTCTTTCACCTCTTTTGTTAGATTGATTCCAAATATTTATTTTTTGAGGCTATTGTTCTTTTTTCCCTACAGTGCTATAAGTCATTTTTTTAAAAAATTTCAGTTGTCAATGGACTTTATTTTATTTATTTATATGTGGTGCTGAGAATTGAACCCAGTGTGTCACACATGCTAGGCAAGCTCTCTACTACTGAGCCACAGGCCCAGCCCTGAGGCTATTGTTAATGGGATAGTTTTTCTAACTTATTTTTTGATTGTTTCATTACTGATATATAGGAATGCAGGTGATTTATAGGTGTTAATTTTATATCCTACTACTTTGCTGAATTCATTTATAAGTTCTAGAAGTTTTCTGGCAGAATTTTTTGCTTCTTCCAAATATATAATCATGTTGTCAGCAATTAGGGATAGTTTGATTTCCTCTTTTTCCTGTTTATATCCCTTCAATATTTTTCTTCTGTCTAATAGCTCTGGCTAGAATTTCCAGGACTGTGTTCAATAGAAGTGGTAAAAGATGGTATTCCTGTCTTGTTCCAGTTTTCAGTGGGAATGCTTTCATTTTTTTCTCCATTTAGAATGATGTTGGCCTTGGGTTTCTCATACATAGCTTTTACAATGTTGAGGTACATTCCTTCTATTCCTAGTTTTTCTAGTGTTTTGAACATGAGTGGATGCTGAATTTTGTCAAATACCTTTTCTGCATTTTTCTGAGATAATCATGTGAATCTTGTGCTTAAGTCTATTGATGTGATTAATTACATTTATTGATTTCCAAATGTTGAATCCTGTGATGAACCCCATTTGATCATGGTGCCCTGTCTTTTAAATATGTTTTTGTATGCAATTTGCCAGAACGTTATTAAGAAATTTTATATCTATGTTCAAGAAAGATATTAGTTTTCTTTCCTTCATGTGCCTTTCTCTGTTTTAGGTATCAGAGTGATACTAGCTACATAGAATGAGTTGGAAGAGTTCCCACCTTTTCTATTTCATGGAATAATTTAAGGCAGATTGGTGTTGGTTCTTTTTTGAAGGTCTGGTAGAACTTGGCTGTTAATCCACCTGGTCCTTGGCTTTTCTTAGTTGGTAGACTTTTGATGGCATCTTCAATGTCATTGCTTGTGATTGATCTGTTTAAATTTTCTATGAACCCCTGATTCATTTTGAGTGAATCACATGTCTCTAGAAATTTTTCAATGTCATTAAAATTTTGTATTTTGTTAGAGTATAAATTTTCAAAATAGTTTGTAATTATCATCTGTATTTCAGTAAAATTTGTTGTGATATTTCTTTTTTCATGACAAATTTTAGTAATTCATGTTTTCTCTTTGTTATCTTGGCTAAGGGTTTATCAGTTTTATTTATTTTTTCAAACAACCAACTTTTTGTTTCATCAACTCTTTGGATTGTTTTCTTTTTTCAATTTTATTGATTTTAGCTCTCATTTCAAAAATTGCTGTCTTGTATTGCTTTTGGTGCTGATTTGTTCTTTTTTTCCCTAGGGCTTTGAGATGTAATGTTAGGTTATTTATGATTTCTATTCTTTTAAGGAATGAGCTCAATGCAATGAACTTTACTCTTAGCATTGCCTTCTGATTATCCCAGAGATTTTGGTATGTTGTATAGATGTTCTCATTTACTCCTCAGTATTTTTTAAAATTTCATCCCCAATTTCTTCTGCTATCCATTTGATATTCAGTAGTGTATTCTTCTGTTAGAGTAGCTTCATTTTTTCTTTTATTGTGGATTTCTACTTTTATTCCATTATGATCTGATAGAATACAAGTTATTATCTCTCATTTAAATTTTTTTGTACTTTATAAGAGTTGGTTTGTGACCTAAGATGTGGTCTATTTTAGAGAAGGATTCATGTGGTGCTGAGAAGAAAGTGTCTTCACTCACTGAAGGATGAAATATTCCATACATGTTTGTTGAATTGAAATTATTAATTGTATTTTTCATTTCTTCTGGAAATATGAACTGAACACAAGAGTAGTGGCTGTGGGCTGTCAGACCATTTCTCTTTGTGTGTTGCTCACCAAGTTGCGAATGAAGTTAAAAATTCTGAGCTTCCTTTCTTAGCTTTCTCAATGGTGTCAGGTGGGGTGGGGTGGGAAGTAATGTCAGCTGGTGTTTTCTCTGCACAGACCAGATCAGTGCATGCCCAGGGTGGAATTGCACCAGAGTTCTGTGAGGGGGGTTCTGTAGGTATAGTTCCTGAAGGCAGGTCTTAGAGCTAGTCAGGCCCCAGGTGCTTCTCTGAAGATGTTAAACTGATGCACCTCTATGGCCTGGAAGCTGCTGATATATGCTGAGAGACTTCACCCCAGGAACCTCCCCAGGGTTTCCCTCATGAGGTGGAGCAGCCAATTTTTTGCCCCTTCTCTTTCCTGGCCTCCTGAGCAGACACTCAAATTTCTGACCCACCCAGGTTATCCTGTGAGTTGCTACACTCAAAAATGGGGTAGGGAGCGAGTCTCTCCCCAGCCTCTTTGGTCTGTATTCCCCTGGGTAGAATACTCCCTGAGACTGTTATTCTCTTGGTTTGTTAGGCACAGGTTAGGTCATGTGTCAGGTCTGTATGTTGGGCCTAGCTTAGATTTTCCAGATATTGGTTCCTGTATCTGCTGACACAGTATGGTCACCTCAAGATGGCTCCTGCCATGGCTCTCCATGGACAATTGGAAAACATGAAGCATCATCCATGTATGAATCAGCATATTGTGCAGTACAGCCTCTGGATCAGCCTAGGGCAGGCTACACCTCTGATCTGAGGATTTTCCACACTAGGACTGCTGTATTTGTCAGTGGATTCCCTCTCTCTGTGCTAATACCACTGCTACTGCTAACAGCTTAGCTCTGGTATTGTCCACTTTTCTTGTTTAATGAAATTCTGAGTCTCTAAGGAGGGCTGACTGTCCAACATTGGGTTTACTGAAATCCCTTTTTCACCCACTCTGCAGAGAAGCAGTATTCCTGCTGCTTGAATATTGAGTCCAGAGGTTACAACAAATACAAACTCCCTTTAACCTGCCATCTTGGGGTCCACTAAGAGGGTATATTCTTAATTATAAGTTTGTCATATTGAGAGCTCAAAATATGCAAATGTTCGGTTCAAGTTCATCTGAAAAGAAGACAGTTTGGAAATTCTCAGTCCTGAGGCTTGAGTACCCTCTTCTGGAGACCTTTCTGATGAAACAGACACAGCACTAGCACAGAGCCCCATTTGTAGAATGGGTGTACATGTGAACTCTCCTCACCTTGCTGACCTTTATCCCGATTGGCTCCTGTGCTTTATATTAGCTGTCTGTGCTTCCTCCATAAATGAGCTCCAGCCTTGACTGGTCTCCCTGATGTGTCTGATTGTTTTCCAGCAAGGGAGGCTGGGTGCGGGCGGTCAGACAGCCCTCTCCTTTCTTGGCTCATCCTGGCCGGGGCGTGTTCTCCCTATCTCTCCTGCAGGTCAGGAGGGAATGAGGACTAAAACCCCTGACATCTGGCACCCGAACAGGGACACGAAGAAGTCGGTACACCAAAAGTGAAAGTATCGGGGAGCCAAGCCAAGTGAGTTACGCAATAAGGGTCTCCCTGAAGAGATGGGGCAATCTCATAGTAAGTACGATGCTCTGATTCTTAAAGCGCTGAGATTCACGTCAAAAGCCGAGGTTAAGAGATCTTGGATGCCCAGGCCGAAAAGGTCTGGGAAACCTTGACACATGCTGCACCCTCGTTGGTGTCTGCCAATCTTTTTGATTGGGCCACCTAAGACCATGCAGAACAATTGGTGAGGAAGAGGGAGATTAACCTGGGAGAGGACCCCGCCTCTGGGGGTCTACCTGACGCTATCTGCCCTCAAAGCCTGTTTCTCCCCTGCCCCCTCAGAAGGAACATCTAGGGGCAGGGAAGACCCTTTTAAGACACCTTCTCCTCCTACCTCAAAGGGCAACCCAGCTTGGGAAACCCTTGTTGAGGAGCGACTTGGGTCACATCGAGTCTTTCCTCTCACTGCCCAGGAGGAGAAAAGCTTAAAGCCTCATGCTGACAATGGCCTCCTAGACCTTTTTGATCCTTGGCCTGGTCCTCTGAGTTCCACACCAGTGAGGAAGCATTGAGGTAATTGTGTCTCCCCTAAATATGACAAAATGTCTGAAAAACTTTTATAAGTGTCATTCAGAGGGGGAAGAAAACTGAGACTTCTTTTCACTTGATAACACACAATATACTCTGAACTGAAATTTGAGGGAGTACAGCATGAATTATGGTGTCTTCATTTTATTCATGATCCACTGAGAATAAGTACAATTTGCTAGGAAGATAAGAAAATCTCAGGAAACAGTCTTCTCTCTTTCTCCAGAATACACTAATGGTATCAAAGCTTTCTCTTTTACATTTTCTTTCCCTTTGCCAATGATGTCACAAATTTTTGGTGACTTCTTTTTGGTAGTCAGGGATGCTTAGAATTAACTGTAGTGAACCCACCCACTCATGCAAATTAATTCAGCACCCAGATTATTGCTGACATTCAGATCTTAACTGAAGATGCCAAGGTCCCAGGGAGCTGAATGTGAGATGGAAAGAACTATTTACCCACCATCCAGCTTGCTCTCTGGCTTGATGAAAGCAAATTTCTACATATCTTCAGCTATGCATCTTGAAAGAAAGAAGTCATAGAAAGTGGGCACAATATCTACTCAGCAGATTTGCAACCTGCTCTACGTGCTACTTCAAGTCTTCTGTCCCCATCACCTAAGAGGAATGGCCCAACCATGGAGATCTCACAGCAGTCAAAGCACCAGGAAAAAATTAATATGAACCAATGAGTTGGGCACATGTCCATTTAGAGAACCAGCTCCTGGTATGCTCCCCAGGTGACATGCCAAAATTGAACCATGAAGATACAGAAAATATAAACAGACTTATATCAAGCAATGAGATTGAAACATCAATTAAAAGCCTTCCAACAAAGAAAAGCCCAGAATCAGATGGCTTCTCAGCTGATTTCTACTAGGCTTCGAAGAAGAACTAATGCCAACCCTCCTCAAATTATTTCAGGAAAAAGAAATGAACAGCCCCAAATTCATTGTATAAAGCCAGTTTCACCCTGATACCAAAAACAGACAAAGACACATCCAGGAAAGAAAACTATCAACCATGATGGACACAGACATAAAATTCCTTAATATTAAGTACTGGAAAACCACATTCAAAAACACGTTTACAAAATAGTATGCCATGATCAAATGGGCTTCATCTCAAGGATCAAGTTTAGTTCAACATACACAAATCAATAAATATAATTCACTATATAAACAGAATTAAGGAAAAGAATCACACAATCATCTCAATAAATACAGAAAAAAAATCCTTCAACAAAACACAGCACCCATTCATGTTAAAAAAAAAAAAAACACTGCAGAAACTAGAGACAGGAGAAATTTACCTCAACATTATAAAAGCTATAAACCAGCATATCTAAAGCCAATATCATACTGAATGGAGAAAAACTGAAAGCATTTCCTCCAAATTCAGAAAGAAGACAGGACATACACTCCAACCACTCCCATTCAACATGGTTCTTGAAATGCTTGCTAGAGCAATTTGGCAAGAAAAAGAAACTAAAAGGATACAAATAAGAAAAGTCATATTATCTCTGTTTATTGATAACATAATCCTATATTTAGAAGCCCCCCCTGAAAAAAAAGCCACAGGAAGATTTCTAGAGCTCATAAACAAATTTGACAACATATCAAGATGCAAAATCAACATACATAAATCCATAGCTCTTCTATATTCCAATAATGAATATCCTGAGAAAGAAAGAGTCCTTTTCACATAATCTCAAAATAAATCTTGAGAATAAATCTATTCAAGGGGGTGAAAGACATCTACAATAAAAACTACGGAAAACTGAAGAAAGAAATTTAAGAGAACGTCAGAAGATGGAAAGACTTTCCATATTCTTGCATAGGAAGAATTAATATTGTCAAAATGGCCACACTATACCAAAAGTGTTACACAGATTCAAATGCAATCCCCACCAAAGTACCAATGGCATTTTTCATGGAACAATTAAAAACAGTCCTAAAATTAATTTCAAAGAATGAAAGACCCACAACAGCCAAAGCAATCATCACATTACTTCAAGTCAAATTGTACCACTGAGCTACAGTAACAAAAACAGCATGCCACTGGCATAAAAACAGACATGAAGACCCATGGAACACAACAGAAGACAGAGAGACAAACCCATATAGATACATTCATCTGATATTCAACAAAAGAACAAAAAAAATGGAGAAAAGAACCTTTTTAATAAATGGTGATGAAACTGGTTCTGCCTATGTAGAAGAATGAATCTACATCCTTATCTTTCATTCCACACAGAAGTGGATCAAAGGCCTAGTGATTATATCAGAAACTTGGCAACTGCTAAATGAAAACAGGCTCAACACTCCAATATATTGGTGCAGGCCCTGACTTTCTTAACTAGACCTCTAAGCTCAAGAAATAAAATCAAGAATCACTTATTGTATAACATCAGATTGAAAATCTTCTGCATAGCAAAGGAAACAAGAGTGAAGGGGAAAGTCTAAAAAATGGGGGTGGGGGAATTTTGTCAGCTAATCCTCTAAAATATATATAAAAATTAAATTAAAAATAAAAAATTATATATATATGAATTAATATCCAGAATATATAAAGAACTCAAAAAACTTAACACAAAAAGCAACATAATCCATAAATAAATGACCAAAAAAGCTAAACAGACATTTCTCAAAACAAGAAGTACAATAAGTAAATAAATAAAAAAAAATAAAATAAAATAAAAAAATATTCAACATCCTTAGCAATTAGGTGAATATAAATCAAAACTACATTGATATTTCATCTGACTCCAGTTATAATGGGAATCATCAATAATACAAATAAAGGCTAGAGAGAATATGGAGAAAAAAGAACACTTTTACACTTCTATTTACTTATGTTTTAGGTGGTGCATTATATTTACATATAAAATTAGAATGCCTTTTGGTGTCTTCATACATGCATATGGCATAATCTGGTCAACTTTATTTCCCAATTCTTCTCTTTTCCCTCCCCTCTTCACTCCCCACTGGTCCCCCTGTTTCTACTCACCTCTTCTGCATGGGCTCTGAAGCAAGCTGACTCTCTCTGCTAAGATACCCTCCTATTGTCTCTTGGGCTCCAACTCCTCATACTTTCCTACATCTACTAGGGGTGGGGGAAATCTCTTCATGATTTTTGATCTCCAACACCACACCAGGCCCAATCCCCATGAAACACATACCTTGATCAAGCCCAGATAATTTATGAAAAGATTGTTCAAGAGGGAATTGAAAAGACAAGAAACATAAGAAAAAGGTAGGAGCTAATAGATTATTTTTGAAGAACTAAGACAAAATCCTAACCAAGGAAAGCTTCATTGTATTTCTTCTGACAGCAAAGTAATGTTTGTAACTAATGAGAATTCAAGCAGTTCTAAAGAGCGTGGTTTCCCTAGTTCATCCCAACTTCTACCTGTTTGCAAACACAAAAACAAGCCTTTGTCAGTCCTAGCCCGCCCCACCACCTCCCCATTAATGTGATGGGATTATATTCATTGGTTGGCCATTTTTTCTTTCTTTTCATATCTTATATCTTAGAAGTCTGAATGTGGCAACATGACACATTTATTTTGATATCTGCATAGTATTTTTGTTTGAATCACAGATGGACAGTAAGGACATTTGGACATTGTATTAACACATAATGGACATTAAGGCTATTTCAGATCTTTCTTTCTTACAAACAGTTGCAATATGCACCGTTGTAGAAATATCTTTGCATCTTCAGCTTTTAAAACTTAGTCTCAAAATCAAGTAGTTCAAGTGAATGAGAATAGGCTACTTTAAAAGCAAATTTATTTCCCCATAAAATATCAGGTTAAAAGGACATAATCAGGTCATTTTATCCAAATATTATATTTTACCCAAAATTATTTTTATATCCAATGAAAGAACTCAATCCAAAGCAGGTGATCTTCTCACCTGGGACCCCACTGACATTCACAGAGGCACTTCATTTCTGCCCTGAACAGATTACTCCTTGGCAGTGGGGTCTGGGAGTTTAGATCCAGTAAATTCTACTCCTATTCTGTTTTCTTCCAGGACTGATTTAATGACTGTTTTGAACACTTAAATCATCTTTATTGTCCTTGAACATATCACATTTAATGAAAGACAAGATCAACAAGGCAGAGAAAGATCAGTAAAAATAATACTGAAAACAGAAGGACCTTGAAATTTAAGTCACCGAGAGAAGAGAAAGAAAATAAAACACAGTAAAAGTGGTTCAAAGGGGCCAATTTCTTAGTGAAAATTGAAAGAAAAGTTCATGGAGAGGTTCTTATTGAAAAAAACTGACTATCAGTCACATGAAAGTTGAAGAGGGATGATTAGGAACTGGGAATACGGAAGGAGAAAGGGAAGGCAGGAGAAGTAAAAGACAGAAGGCTGGACAAGATCTATGTGCCACACACCTGTGTGGGAAGGTCACAGAGAAAACCCATTCATTTGTACAATTCATATGTGCTCACAGTTGCATAATAAAAGGGAAAAAATCTTTTAAAAAAACAACACTGCTATATTCAAATTAATCTTGTTTCATCAACTAAAACCAGTTCAGCAGACACCTCTGATGCCTGATGGTTATGGAGAGGAGAAATAAGGGGCCCGGGTACCAGTAGTCCCTCCTGCTTCTGATCATCTCTGCAACAGCAATAATTTGATTTGACTTGAATGCAAATGTACCGAAGCCATCTGAGGTGCACTTTCTCAATTTCCTCATCATTTCCTCCAAAGTTACATAGCTCACTTTTTTCTTTCCTTTCTCCTCTATCATCAACAATATATTTGTGTGTGTGTGTGTGTGTGTGTGTGTGTGTGTGTGTGTGTGTATTTTGTACCAAGGATTGAACACAGGGGCATTCGACAACTGAGCCACTTCCCCACAACTATTTATATTTTATTCAGAGATAGGGTCTCACTAAGTTGCTTAGAGCCTCGCCAAATTGCTGAGGCTGGCTTGGAACTCGCCATCCTCCTACCTCAGCCTTCCAACCTGCTGGGATTACAGGCATGCACCACCACCACACCCACCTAACAATCCATATTATTTTCAAAAGTAATTTCTGATTTATGGCTTGTTCCCACCAGCTCTTTCCTCTTTACTCAGCAGTAATATCTTAGGTATAATTTCTATTTCTTCATCTCTTTGCTCCTTCTCATCTGACTAGACAGCAAGCACAGAAATTTTTTTAAAAAGTATGCTTTCCCTTGATCCTGTCCTGTCTTCAATTACTATCCAATGGCTCTTCATCCAGACTTCTCTAAAGGGAAGTCTATAGACTCTGGCTCACCATCTCTGTTGCCTGCATCAGAACATACCTAAAGTCTGCCACACTTCATAGACCGCAAGACCATACGATGGTTTTCATGACTATAGCACAGAGCATGGGTTAGGTTCTTTCTCTAATGAATTTGAAGAATAAAATCCATAGACACAAGAGAGCAAAGTAACAGGATTTATAACAGTAAGTAATAGAAACTGGAAAGTGCAGGTCCCCATAAGGTAGAGGTTCAAAAAGAAGGATATCCAAGAGTGGCTATTTTCTAAGGTTTATATAGATCTATAGGTCCAAGGAAGTCAGCCTCCTGCCCAGTCCTTGGTAAGGCATTCAGTGTCCACAAGGTATTCATGCAGCCTTTTAGTCCAATCAAAATATCAGATATCTTTCCTTCTTTGGAGAGTCATGGACTCCAGTCACATAGGTCCTTATTTAAAAATAGCCTTTTTGCAAGTTTCTTAGCAAATATCTACAGGTACTATTTGTGCTCAACTGCCCAGAAATTTACCCATCGGCCCACCTCCCCATCCTCCCAGAGTTATCTCTTCCTCCAGACGTCATTACTAGGACCCCATTAAATGACTTAGGTAAATGGCTCCTCTCTTCATTTTCCTGAAAAGGGTACATCTATGGAATGCCCACCTTTTTATAAAAGGAGGTGTGCACAAGCCCACATACGTTCCAAAGTGGTGTCTGCAGCCACCTGTGATAGCACCCCATTTAGCTAGCCTGATCCATGCCTACCCTTTCAGAAGCTCTGAGTGTGGAGAATAATGTTCTGCTTTCACAAGCCCACTAGATGATTCTGACATGTGCCGAAGTATGAGACCCAATGACATAGGTGGTCTTAGACGTCTAAGTTCATCAACCACAGGTTCCGTGGTACAACACCCATCCCTGCTCATGAGTGGGTTGTGAAATGATCTCGGAAAGATCATGAGAGACTCCGTCTCAGTCTCAGAGCAGCTCAGGCCAGGCCACAACTCAGAGCAGAGTGAACAAAATGAAGGAGGGAGAAATGGTCCTGGACCTGGGACAAATATCTTCTACCAGCTCTATGCTCCTGATGCCGTGTGCCCTCTCATATATTACTACACTGGTGGTCCTGTCCCACACTCTGCCCAAGCCCACCCAGCAGCTATGCCCTGGTTTGAAAAGTGCCCAGATATGAGCATACTGATTTTGCACCAGGTTTCTGTGCAGGAGGAAAATCCAGGTATTCAGAAATTTGTGCAAAGCTGGAAAAGAAGGAAAGGAATGAGCTCTATGCTTGTTCTGCACAGTTGGGCCACTTCTGAGCTTCCTCCCAGGGTAGTTGTCCTCAATGGCATGACTGTCCTGTGGAACCCCTAGGCTGCTCCAATTTGGACCAGTCAGCTACCCCAAGATGGAAGGCAATCCATGAGAAACAGGCAGGAGGAAGACCCTGTCCAAATGAGGTGTCCTAAAGTTGACTGTGAGGTGTCCCCCAGGGGTGACACAGAAGCAGGACAAAGCAAAGCCTTGCTTGGAGAGGAAACAGAGAGCCCCTGATCCAGAATATATCTACTGCCTTCCATCCGAGCACCTAGGGAACTATCTGCTCACTCTAGTCCACACACTTTGCTTTGTGTCCTACAACTCTAGGGACTCTCCCTGGACCTCTGCAGCTGAAGGCAGATTCCATCTAACGCATCTTCCATAATTCCACAAGTCCACATCCTTCTTCTACACCACACTAGATGAGCACAGCTAAAACTGGGGGCTCCCAAGTGGAAACAGGTCTCTTCTCTAGCCCTGGATATCTCCCATACAGGAAGGAGGAGGGGAAACCAGAGGCAGTATGCTACTTCCAAGGCCTGAGGTATCAGGTCTCCTGAGAAACACTGAACTGGTGTTTTCTGAGCTGGACATATAAGTCCCCAGGCACAATGCAGACCCCTAGACACAGCTGCTAACTGTAGTGGTGCCAGGGACCAGCACTCTCTGAGCTCTATGCCACCTTAGAAGTACCCACACTGAGGGCACTCCAAGTGCAAGGATCAGGCAGCATATCCCAGAATCCCAATCTCAGCTCAGGAACATGATGATGTCCTTATAGAAGAGGCTGTTCTGAAAGCAGTTGGGACTGCTGGAATCTCTCTTACGTGTTATTTCTCCCTGCATGCTGACTCCATCTGACAGGCAGTCACATTCCCTAGAAGTGTCCCCAGGAGACCACGGGCAAGGTGCAAAGTGAAATAAAGAAGATGATGCAGCTGCAGCCCAGCTAGCTGCAGCACCAACTGTGGGAAGCTCGTGCCCTCATGGGGCTGGGCCTGTCCACCATAACAGACACCAGAGATGGCAGTCAAAATCTATTGTGACCTTTTACAAAATTTGGCCAACACCTGCTCTAGAGAAGTAGGATCATATTAATACTCTACGCTGGGAGTTATACTTGAAAGGCCAGTTAAACGAGTGTGCTTAGCCCCTTGAAGTCAAAAACTTTTGTGGGTAAGTAAAAGGCTTCCATTATTCTCAGTACACTTCATAACGATAAACACAAAGACGGGCGAGGACGTCGTCGGTCGTAATTGTACTGGGGAGGGGCGTCCACCTGCTGCCTTTCTCTCATCTGAGAAGTTACAACCAGTGCGACTGGATTAGTATAAGTGAGAGCTGATACCAAGATGGAATCATTCTCCTCAGTCCCAGAGCTAGAAGTTATGCCTGCCTGCCCAAGTTCTTTCTAATGGCCCCCAAATTATTTCTTCTCAATTATTTCTACCTGCTGCCATGATTTACAACCCTCCCCTGCTTTGCACACCTCCTAGGAATGAAAAATTTCTGCAACCATGCTTACATTTTTTTTAAAGATGACCACAATTCAGAAAAGATGTTCTGGACACACTTGCCCAGCAATCACACCTCCATTAACCAGCTGGTAGGAACTCCTGCTGCAGGGGCCAAGACCAGGGAACTGTGTATTAAAATAGCCTATTCTCTCTGTGTGGTCAACTCTATCTTCAAGATTATATATTTTTGTCTTCATTGCCTGAGGTTCTGTCTTCCAAGTGGTCTAGTCTGTTGGTGATGCTTCCCACTGAATTCTTAGATCTATGGAGTGCTTCATTTTTGAGGATTTCTGCATGATTTCTTTTCAGAACCTCTTTTATTGAAGTGATTTTTCATCTCCTGAATTTTATCTCTGATTTCACTCCTTATATCATCCTTTGCCTCGGGGATCAGTGTAAATATGGACACTCCAAACTCCTTTTCTGACATTTCTTCCACTGTGGGGTCATTGGATTATATTGTTGGTGCATCCTAGTTTGTTTGGGGTGATTTTTTCCCTTGTTTTTTTTTCATATTTGTGTGTCTATCCATCTACCAGTGTGGATCTGAGGCAGTACAGTTTCTACCCTATAGACTTGTAGTGTCTCTGAAGGTTTCCAGTATCTTGCCTTGAAGGGGGAAACCAATAACAGCAACCAATGCACACCATATACAGCGTTAAGCCAAATAGCCCCTGCTATGATATCTACAGTTTTGTTGGAGTGAATCAGTTATTATTACCCTATATGCATATATGATTACAAAACTGGCGTAATTCTCTATCATGTACAACTAGAAAAATGAGAAGTTACATTCCATTTATGTATGATGTCAAAATGCATTCTACAGACATTTATAACTAATAGAATCTTAAAGATTTAAAAAGGAAAAGAAAGATGTGTGTTGGGGTAGGGGAAATCTCATAAAATGAAAGGGAGAAAGGAATCAGGGGAGGGAGGGGAGAAGGAAAAGGAGAAATGATATTGGCCAAATTATATTGTGTACAGATATGAATATTTAATAACAAACCCCACCATAATATACAATGATAATGCACCAATAAAAAATTTGTGTGTGGGGGGGGGGAGAGTAGACTATTCTCTAAAGTAGCAGTTTCTCCCTTGGCCTTTCAAATTGGTACTTGCCTCAACTTTATTAAAGAAGCTCACGGTTTATTTCAGCATTTGATTTTTTTTATGGCAATGCTTTCATTACCAAGTAAACAGTTCACACACTTCAGTCTCTGCCAAACAGCACTGTGCCACACAATGGAGTGTCTCACCCCCGCCCCCTCCCCCCCGCAATAATACTACTTCGTTTGAATTTTGGTTTTGAGGCATTTGACCATGACATGTTTACAATCAAGGGAAGACTACCTTCTAGAAGGTAGCCTCCACATTCCTTTCATCTTCCAAGGGCTAGTTGTTCATAGTGCTTGCATTTTGGATATATATCCCATAATTTTGGAATCCTTAGAATCACTGGGGTTTAAATTCCTTTGATTTTTTAATGTTTTTTGTTTTGTTTTTCGAAAGAGAAATGTTCACAGAACATTTGTGTGTGTGTGTGTGTGTGTGTGTGTATGATGCTGGGGATTAGAACCCAGGGCCTTGTGCATGCAAGGCACTCTACCAACTGAGCTATATCCCCAGCCCTTCATAGAACTTTTATTATAGCATATTGTTACAATTGTTCTTAGTCTCTTTCTGTGCCTAATTTATAAATTTTATTGTAAGATTTTTTTTTTTTTGTGTGTGTGTGTGTGTGTGTGTGTGAGGTACCAGGGATTGAACTCAGGAGCACTCAACCACTGAGCCACATCCCCAGGCCTATTTTGTATTTTATTTAGAGACAGGGTCTCACTGAGTTGCTTAGGGCCTCACTTTTGCTGGGGCTGGCTTTGAACTAGCGATCCTCCTGCCTCAGCCTCCTGAGCTGCTGGGATTACAGGCTAGCACCACCATGCCTGGCCACTATAAGATGTTTTAAGTATTGGGAAAAAAGTAGTATACATAATGGGTTCAGCACTATCCCTGGTTTAAGGCACCCAGTGGGGGTCCTGGAACATGGCTCCCACAGATAAGGGACAACTACTGTAAGTGCTGCGTGCTCATGGGAAACTATACTGGGGCAGGTTTCTAACAGTGGGGATGCTTACAAAATTTTCAAACTAACCTGATGAGCCTACTTGAATTTGGTACCCATTCACTTCTCATATATAATTTCCATATCTTTTGACTTTTTTTAAAAAAATACTTTTTTGTTGAAGTATAGTTGACAGACCAAAAATAAAATCACATAAAGTATACCATTTGATGTGTTGATACATTCGCCTATGAAACCACTACGACAATCCAAGATAATAAAATTATTCATTGCCCCACAAGAGTTTCCTTATGCAACTACTGATTTTCTTTCTGCACTATACATATCCTAGAATTTTATATAAATAGAATCTTATAGTATGTATCTATTTTTTTTCTCTTCTTTTACCCAGGATTTTAATTTTGAGATACATTCATGTTGTAGCATATATTTACTTCACTTTGTTGTTTTGTAGTAACTCATTGTATAGATACCTTCAATTTATCCATTCACTTCTGGATTGCCATTTAGTTTGTGTAAAACTTTTAGTTAGTACAAATAAGCTCCTGTGAACATCTGTGTATGTGTCGAATAAAGACACGTGCATTCATTTCTCTTCTGTAAATATCCAGAAGGGATCGTATGGTCGATGTATGTTTTTAGAATCTATCAGACTGTTTCCAAAGTGACTGAACCATTTTACTTTTTTGCAAGTAGTATATGAGGGCACCCATTTCTTACATCCTCATCAATTCTTGGTATGGTCACTCTTCTGTTTTATTTTTTATTGGTTCTTTTTAGTTACACATGACAGTAGAACTTATGATGATATAATTGTACATGCATTGAATATATCTTTTTTTCTTGGTGGCAGAATTTCTCTTTGCTTTTTGTAGACTTTATCTCACTGACTGGCTATTGGTGAGCAAGCAAATTATGACACGGAATGATCAGACCGTGATGCAGGTGAGGGTGCATTTACGAGATGCCTAAGATCAAAAGCTGGCTTTAAAGATTAGTGAATCTAACTGAGTAGCAGAAGTCTATTTAAATTTTGAATTCAGATTTGGTTCAACTAAGAATTCTACAGATATGTAAATGCTGTTGGTAAAACAAAAATATCATGGAATAACATACATGCATTTGAGAAAACTGGACAAGCATAATTTTCCCTTATTTCAGTCAACCTGTCCCATTCATAATTTCTTGAACAACAAAAATTTTATGAGTACTTACCATGAAAAGATCCCAAATTTTATCAAATGTCCTTGTATTCTGACATATATTCAAAGACCACTGCATTATAGGGATACTCTACAAGAGCATTTGAATGATCCTGTTAATATGTATTTAAACTTTGTTAGTAATGTTTATAAATTTTACCAGCATTTTTAAAAATATTGATTTCCTAACACCTTTTCCTCTTCAACCTCCTCCTCCTCCTCCTCCTCCTCCTCCTCCTCCTCCTCATTTTGTACTATCTTTGTTGGACTTTGCTATTAAGGTAAAATATAACTCATATAAAATAAATTGGGAACTATTTGCTTCTCTTTAATTTTTGGAGAAGTCAAGAAATTTTTAGAATTAGTTTATACAATAATATTTTATGTGTTTACTCCATCAATACCCTGTGGTATTTGGAATTTGGGCTGTATTCCTTGGGGACTCAACTTACTGGTGGGGATAAAAGATCATCATCTGGAAATAATGCAAAGGCAAGTGAGGTTATATTTATATAAACACACACTAACAGAGATGATCATACACCTGCATCACCAAAGTGCAGAAAAGTTCATTCAAACTCATACAACAAAGAGCAGGAAAAAGAAAAAAAGATACAGCATCTGCTCCTCTAATCTCCCTACGTGATAGCTTCGTGGACTAGCTCTACAAAAGAGCAACCATCCATGCAACTGGCTTCAGTGAAGGAGGATTTGAGACAATCTCAAACCAGAAAGATAATTTGGTTTTGGTGGTGGGGATGGGGGATTTACCCGGAATTCAACTCAGGAACACTAGATCACTTGCCACATCCCCAGCCCTATTTTGTATTTCATTTAGAGATAGGGTCTCACTGAGTTGCTTAGCACCTTATGTTTTTTGCTGAGGCTGACTTTGAACTGGAGATCCTCCTGCCTCAGCCTTCCAAGTCACTAGGATTTTAGGCATATGTCACCATGCCCAGCTAAAAAGATACTTAGCAAAATGAAATTAAACCTTTATCTCTAAACCTACACAAAAATCAACTCAGTGTGAATCAAAGACTTAAGCACTAGAACAGAGACCCTGCACCTAAGAGAAGAAAAAGTAGGCCCAAATCTTCACCATGTCGGCCTAGAATCTGACTTCCTTAATAATACCCCTAAAGTGTAAGAAGTAAAAATCAAGGATCAATAAATGGGGTGGATTCAAATTAAAAAGCTTCTTCTCAGCAAAAGAAACAATTAGAATTGTGATTAGAGAGCCTACGGATTAGGAGAAAATCTTAATCACATGCACCTCCAATAAAGCATTAATCTCTATGATTATAAAAAACTCAAAAAACTTTATGCCAAAACACCAAATAACCCAATCAATAAATGAACCAAGGAATTGAACAAACACTTGACAGAAAAAGAAATACAATTGATCAACAAATACATAAAAAAGTGTTCAACAACTCTAGCAATTGGAGAAATGCAAATCAAAACTACCCTAAGATTTCATCTCACTCTTGTCAGAATGGAAATCATCAAGAATACAGGCAACCATAAATTTTGACAAGGATGTGGGGAGAAAGGTACACTCCTATATTGCTGGTGGGACTGCAAATTAGTGCAACCATTATGGGAAGCAGTTTAGATATTCCTCAGAAAATTGGGAATGGAACCACCATTTGACCCATCTACCCCACTCCGAAGTTTATACCCAAAGGACTTAAAATCAGCATACTGTAGTGATGCAGCCATATCAATGTTTATAGCAGCTCAATTCACAATAGCTAGACTATGGAACCTACCTAGGTGTTGCTCAATAGATGAATGAATAAAGAAAATGTGGTATATATAACTCAATGAAATATTACTCAGCTTTAAAGGAGAGTACAATTATGGCATTTGCCAGTAAATGGATGGAGTTGGAAAATATCATGTTAAACAAAATAAGCCAGTCCCACAAAACCAAAGGCTGAATGTTTTCTCTAATATGCATATGCTAATTCACAATAAGGTGTGGGGGGCACTAGGAAAGAATAGTGTTACCATAGATTAAGTAAAGGGAAATTATGTGAAAGGAGGGGAGAAGATGTAGAGATAGGAAAGATAGTAGAATTGAAACAGACATTATTACTGTACGAATCTATGTGACTACATGATCAATATGATTTGATAACATGTACACTCAGAAAAATGAGAAATTATATCCCATCTGTGTATGATATATCAGAGTGCATAAGTGCATTCTACTGTCATGTATAAGTAATTAAAACAAATGAAAAGTTTAAAAAATAAAAAGAAAGATAAATACTAGCATAAAACATTGTTTGAATATTCTCAAATCCATTTATAAGAAACTAAACTAAGTATGTTAAGAGGGAATTATCCCCAAATATGAGCTATCATGAATAAGAAAGAAGAAAACACAATGTGTAATAATTCAAGGGTTGAACTTAATATTTTACTTTGATGAAACATACTAACAGACAACAATCATACATACTGAGTATAAATAAAGATAGGAAAAATATAACTGATTAGAAGGGCACATTAAATTGATGATCACAGTGTCTCAAGTAACACTAGTAAGAAAAATCATACCAGTCACAAAGCTGGTCAGTGCTGGTGCTAGAAACTGAGTTCCAACTTTCTCATTCCACAGGCCACTTTTGGTCCTACCCTCATGGGGCCCTGAGGCAGTCTGCCTCTGCTGGTTTAGGCCATCAGCTGTCCCTGGGACTGACACTGAGCTTACTATGGCTGGCTGTGGTGGGAGCTAAGCAGAGAAACCAGTTAGTACTTGCAGGACAGCAGAGCCATCTGAGTCTGCCAAGATCACATACCACCCCCTTGCCATCCAGCACCTGCTCAGCACCTGGAGTCCTGGTTCCCCAGCAATCACCCCACCAAAGGGTGTGGGGCTAACCAGGGAGCGGTGGCCACAGGCTCTCACAGCTGAAGCCAGGAAGACCTTCTCCACCCACCCTGGGCTTTCACACACCTCCAGGCTGGCCCTCACCTGATCTCACTGAGCCACTCAGTGGAATGGAAACAGACCTCAAATTCCTCCTCCCACTCCAATCGTCTCACTGGGAACAGCTGCATCTCTTGAAGAGCTTTGACTTCCCAGGGTAAGGAAAACAGGCAGCAAGCCCACAGGGCCTGCACTGAGAATGACGTGGGGACCCTGGGAGAGGAAAGAGGAAGGGGCTGGTGTCCTGGACGTCCTTTCTAAGGGGAACCTCCTTCCCTCAATCTCACCCCAGCCCCAAGCTCTTCTCAGAGTTGGGTTCAAAGAGTCCCTGCCACAGAGTTGTACTCATTTCTAATACACCACCCACTGGGATGCTTTTATTCTTTTTGTGTGTACAAAACCTTCCTAATAAAGCCCCAGGGGACAGTCTCACCCCTATTGTGGCACCCAATTTACTTTCTTCATTTTATTAAAGTTGATAAGGTTTCCATGGAGGGAACACAACCAAAGTCCATCATGAAGATGATACACCAATAACAGCCACACCCTGACCCTGTCATGAACTAACTCCAGTGCCCACCAGGGTCATGAGATGTCCATGATAAAGCCCTGCAGCAGCGCAGCCTTTGGCTCTGGAGGAAAGGAACATTGGAACTGAGCTCTGGGGCTCTAATTCCCAACTCTCTCTGAAGACAGGGAAATAGGCCATACACAGGACGGGCGTAGGGACCACATACGTATTTCCTACCTTCAGAGGGTCTCAACTTCGCTCTGTTCTCATGGTACCGCCTGAAAGAGACTATTGTCAGCTCTGCTAAAATCCAATGCAGCTCAGCTGTCGGCCAGCTTCACCACGTGGAGAACAGGGTCACGGGCTTCTGTGCAGCCTCCTTCACTCCTGGGTAAGATGGATGTGACCGCTCCAGCACACAGAGGCCTGTGTGAGACTCTCTGGAGAACAGGTTGTCCAAGTGCTGGGGTCTCTCAGCCAAGTGCAGGGCACTCTCCTCCAACCCTCGGGATGCTGGTTGCCAAGGACCAGAATCACTCACACCCACATGGTCCTTCATTGCAGTGTTCACCATCACCAGATCAGTGAGGAAGGTGCCAAGAAAGGGAATGGCTCTGTGTGCCATTGGAGTCGTTCTGAAGACGAGGACACAGTCCCAGGGCACATAGAAGGCCTGAAATTCCATTAACCTGATTCCTGGACCCTCTACTCAGGCATCCCAACTGGAGCTGCTGGGTGCCTCCCTCTCATTCTCTCTCTCTTTTCCTCTGGGCTGGCTTCAAGGGAGACCAAACACTGCTCTATGCCTCTATGGTGACATTTCCACAAGTCAAAAATGTGTGTTCTGCGTCCTCACCTCTAGCCCCAAACCCACCCTGAATGCAGCCTCTTCCAGGATCTTGCCCTGGGCTCTCTGCTGCAGGTATCTCAAACAACCAGGTAATCAAGTGCTTTACTAGGACACCCCAGGCTCTCTGGATTTGGAGATCTCCAGCTGGAAAGGAGGATCCTGGTCTCCTGACTCTGGAAAGTCCCTCCCTACCACAGGCAGTCACCTTCTGCTGCGGCCACTAATTCCTCCGGGCTCTCAGGAATGGCCATTTGGACATCACCTTGAGCACGTGCAGCTTCCTCATGTGGGAAGTGTCATGTGACATACACCCACCACACGGGTCTCCAGAGGAGGCAGTTGACACAATTATCACTACTTTGGTCCTCATCCCCCTGAGGAAGGCCTGAGCAAGGCACCTACAATTATCTTTCCTCCCATGAACCTCATAGCCACACTCTTGATGCCTGCATGAAGGGTTCATCTTTCCTGTTTTGAGATGAGGAATCAGGGACAAAGAATATCAATCAATATCCCACAGCGACACAAGAGAAGCCAAGTCCTCCTGCAAGTAATCAAGCTATAGAGCCCGTTTCAGCCGCCTTCATCCCATATCCCAGCACCACCAGGGACCAGTGTCCCTTCCTCTGAGCTCTTGATGTGTATCCAGGTACCAGCCACACCCAGCCATGGTGGAAGAGGGGCAGGGGTCTCCGGCAGCAGGTCTGAGAACCTCCTGACTGCCCAACCCCACTGGAGTCTCTGCCCCTGCAGCCAGATTTGAGCCATGCCCAAGATGTCACTTCTGCCGCTGACTCCACCAAGAAATATCTTGCATTCAACTCTCTGCCCATGTGCTTAGAAACGCTTTCCAAGGTGCCATCTCTGACAAGGAAAGGACTTCCCTGGGGGAGTATGCGATCCATTTTCCTCCTTTACACATAAAGTTAGGAGATGTGATCAGAAAGGATCCACTAGGAATCCATGAGTACCCTAGGTCCCTGTGAAAATCTATATGGAAGTTTTGTCACTGCCAGGCAGGCACAAGAGTAATGATCTTCAGACTAGATTAGTAGTTGGAGCAATGGAAAAGTGAGGATTCACAGCAAACACACATAAAAAAAATCACTCCAAAGTGTAACTATTAGGATGTGAGCTGGGTTGACCTGGACCAGATTTCTCTGATGTCCCCACTCTATGATAGGTAAGAGATCTTCGGTTGTCAGTGGTATAGTGAAGACTGAAGAGGAAAAGGGTTTAACTTCGTAAACAATTTTGTCTCTTAGTTTGCTAAAACCGGAGGCCTCACGTACCACATACACAGCAGCACTATGGAAACCACCAACCAGCAGGATGGACCAGCAATGAAGCCAGGGAAGTGCTCACTCTGCTGGCTCACGAATAGCCCAGCTGAAAACACTAGAGCCAATCGTAGGGACTGTTGCCTTTCCAGAACAAACCTCCAGTCTTCAAACAGTCCTTCCACGCTCGCTCCTTTTTCTGATTCGAAACAAATTCACCCCGTAGTGAAAAATGCAGTTTCCATAAGCAAACCATAATGCCTGTTACATTGTCATGGCAGGTTTCCTTCATGCTTACTACACTGTCTTTGGCACAGGACTATGGGACATTTGGGGAGCATTTTCCCTCAAAGATGGGGCAAAGGAAGGACGAATTTAAGAAAGAAGGTTTTGAGCTCCGATTCCTTTCATGAGAGAACCTGAAGGATATAAAATAATTGATAGGATCAATTAATGGATCCAAGGGATTAGGGAAGGGAGCTTCAATATAGATCAGCTGAGCTCCATCCCCATTTCAACTCCACAGCTGTTTTGACAGTTTAGATTTCAGTTGGGCTAAGAGTTCCGTTGCTCTGCAGGGCACACCTGAAAGTCAATATGGCCAACCATGTGTGCCTGACAGTTAACTGATTCCCAAGTGAGAATCCAGACCTGGGACACCAGGGAGGATCAGGACCTCTCCTACCAGGTGAATCCTACAAAGTCAGGGACCCTGACTTTGCATGCCTTCAAGAGGGTCTTTAATGAGGCGATGGCCTGATGAAAGGTACCTGGTCTGGGTGGCTGTTCTTCTGAAGAAAGCAAAACCACCTGGATAATTCTTCAGATAACATGTTGATGTGATCTGCAGAGCAGGGAGGAGGATGGCCTGCCATGAGAAGTTCCTTGGTATTAAGCACTCCGAGGGTGGGAAGGGATGAACCAGGTGGGGTGAGCTGGAGCTCAGCCTCTCAAGATTCATGTGCCTCAGCTGATTTGTCCTTCCTGAATGAGACAGGTGTCCAGGAAGGCACAGAAGAGCACGAGAGGGACACAGTGAGCAATACTCATAAGAAGAGGGATGATGTTTAAACCCAAAGGGGCCAAAATCAAATGAGAGCATCCAACACACAACTAGACATTGGCCCTATGTCTGCAACCTGATGGGAGGTTTTAGGAATGGTCTTAGAGAACACAAATCTCTAAAGAAAACTTCTGGGGCTTTGTATAGCTAACACTGGCCACCTCGATGCAGTGCTGGACCACCCTGTCACTGTCCCCAGGTTTCATGCTGACATCCCCAAGGCGGGTAGTGATGACACAGTTGGCCACATTGTTGAAATGTCCAATGCTGACATGGTCAGAAAGTCTTAGGTGGTACTTGCCCTGCTGGTGCTATGGGCACCACACAGAGAACAGGCAGCCACAGGGCAATACCTTCTTGAAGAGCTCCTAGGGAGGAAGAGAGCATCTCAAGGGCCCAGCCTGCCCCAACTACAGCCTGCAGATGCACACACTCCCAGGAAAGTGACTGTGCTCTGAACTGGAGATCAGGAAGCCTTAGATGTGGATGGAGACTTCTGCAGACAGCTGGGTTTTCTTCTCTACCCAGGGATGGTTCCCCCGATGTGATGACCTGGGACCTAGCACTCTTGTGAAAGAGACTTACATCTTCCCCCAGGCCATCCTCACTCACTTCCAGATCCAGAAGCCTTCTCGGTCTTGCTAATTCCCAAGTGACATCTTCTGCCCAACCTCATCAGTCCTCTGTTCCTTCTTCCACTGAGATGCACATTCCCTGTGGCAGCTCTAAGTAGGGGCTCATACGATGGCTAGCAGATGTATGGGTCTGCCTGCCCTTTAATACTCTCCCCACTGAATGAGCCAAGTAAATGTTCTATTTCCTATCCATGCTAGCACAGATGAAGGTGGTGCTCTTAGTGTCCTGTTTCTAACACCTGCATATGGGCAGGAAAAGAGTGGGATTAAGAATCTAGTCCAGGTCACAGGAGCAGCTGGCCAGGAAATGGCTGGTCTAAGAGTATTGGTGCCAAAGGAATGGCCTCAACCCCCAACCCCGCCTACCATAAAGAGCTCAGCAGCTTACTACATTCATTAGAATGAAGTGCTCTGACAGCAAATTTGGACTGGATCTTTTCCATCACAGGAAAGGTGTAAAGGGTTTTGGAGCCGGTGTTCCCTATAATAGGGTCATGAGAAGTGGCTCTTTCTCTGAGGCTGACACAGGTTCCAGATCTGACCCTGGTGCTGACTCTACCTGGGATGGTACACCTTGTACTACTGGTGATCTGGCTGCAAAGCAGACCCTAGCTTTGCCAGTCTTCCTGGAGCTAGCTCTAGACCAATACTGCAACGGCCTGTTGCTCATGGAGCTCAAAGAATAGAAAGGTTCACCCATGTTCCTCACTTTCTAATGACCTTTTGAAACACCAGATAAATGTCAGTGCACCGGAAGGAATTCCCGCCTCAAAGCAAAATCCCAGTTTCAGACATGGTGCACCTTGGCATCTGTTTGTCTCCGTAGACTTTGTATGGTATTTTTGAGCCAGAAGAATGTAGAACGGAAGCTCCAGGGCTGCTCCAGTCAGGGTGACCTGACGCAGGACAACGTAAGTTTGAGCAAAGGAATGTATTGAGGATGAAACAGACCAGCAGCAGTGCACCACCATGGCAAAGTGCCAAGATGAAAGACAGACTGCTGGGGAGAGAAGAGTGGGCAGCAGTGGCAGAGGCCTGGCCTTTTCTTCCAAACTGTCTTTGCAAGAATCCATTGTGTGGATCCGAGTCCCTGATCCTGACACTCCAGTGTATAGGACAAGCCTTCTGTGTTTATCTGGCCACGGCAGACCTGGTCAAGACAGTTATGGGCCTCAGCTTCCTATCGACTTTCTGTTTCCAACGAAAAAGGCATAAAACTACACGCACCTACGTACTACACGCTAGTCCCCAGAGAGATCTGACAACAAGTTATTCATCATGACTCCAGTTTGGGGTCCCCTGGTGCTGTGGTTGGGATGAACGGTGTGGATGAAGGGAGGACAGGCTGAGTTGGGGACTTATTATGATGAGGATGTGTTTGCCTCTTGTTCTCTCTGCAAGACATCTCAGACCCAATGCACAGGGTCTTTGGATTTTTCTTGCTTTACAGGCAACCTCAATACTTCAGCTCCTTCATAGGAATCATAATATGTAGTGTTTTTTTCTCTGACCCTCCCTTGCCACACAGCCTATCGATTTTTCATGCTGGGCAACTTCTCTGAACCCCAAGGTCCACATAATTTTTAGCTGGTCTCAGGATCCATCAATCTGGTCCTAAAGTGGGAGGATTCTTTTACACTTCTAGCGCATCAAAAAGGCCTCATAGCTAATATTCTGACCTGCTCATGAGGTCTGTGAATATTTGACCCACAAAAAAGAATTAATCCCAGGGACTGTTTTCTGCTTTTTTTCAGTGAATGACATTAAGTGTCCAGAAAAGTAACTGAGCAAAACCAGTTACGTGCTTGTAGGTGTGTGCTGATAAATGTCCCCAAAACAACACCTAGAATGGACCTGTGTGTCCCCTGCCATAACCCTGGGACTCCTATACAGGCTATATTAAAGAATATAGAAAAATTTCTTCTACAGCACTTAGAAGAATCCCCAAAACTAATGAAAAAAGACATAATGTCAGCTTTCTATGTTTTCCTGAACACTATGGGGCACGGGTTGAAAGCACGAGAGAATTTCTTTAGTGGGGGCATAGAGAAGAATCACAATGATAATATGAACAACTAGAAGCCCTTTCTGCACAGCCAGGTATTAGGTACCCACTTGCCACATCTTAAATCCTTTTGTCCTGATATAAAAACCCATTGATGATACACGGCAGAGGTACTACTATGACTTTGAGGGGACAAGCACTCACCCAGCAAAGAGTTGATCCATAAAATATGAGATGATATTAAAATCCTAATAGGAACACAGGATGCTGGTGAAAATAGGAACTGCCCTATTTAGGAAGGATAGTTCCAGGTACCACACCAACTATTCCCTTGTCTGCCGGAGGGTCTGCTGCAACATTCCTTTAGTCTCGGGGTCAACTCACTGTCACACTAGAAAGGACAAGAGGGGACATACAGTCAGTGGCAGCACATGAACCACCAGAGGGTTGCATTTAGCATGTTTAGACAAGGAAGACTTGAACCCTTCCAATTTGTAAATATGGTAGATGTCGAGTGGTCCACGGGAAAAAGCATTTCTAAGGTTCTGAAATAACATTTGATGAGGGCGGGGGTCGGGGGAGGGCAGAAAGTGATTAAGTCCTTAGGAAATGTGACTCCCCAACCAGACTACTAGGAAATGGGTGAGACTCCTGTGTGTTCCTCACTCTGGTGCAGTGGGGTCAGTGAAGGCAGGCACTTGGTTGGAGCATCACCATGATAGTGGGGTTTGCCTCTTGTTCTTCCTGTATGGCTGGTGGCACAGACCTTCACAGCCAGCCATGAATCTTGTACATAAACACCAAGAGAGACTAAGACTTCCTTTCTAGGTCACTTGATACTTTGCATTTGATTGATGACCACAGCAGGACCTAACTTGTCCTGAAGAAGACAATCATAGCCCCTCTGTCACACAGTTCTCTGAAGCTAATTCTGGTTGTGTTTGGCAGTAGTGCCAGGTGGGGACTCCAAGAAAACATCCCTGAGGTGGCGGTTTCCAAGTGGAGAGTTCACTGGGAGTGCTCTCAAAATCTGCTTGCGTGCACGCCTGTAAGGCAGGACTGGTGGTGGGAACGGGGACAGGGGACGGGGAAACTCCACCATGTAGGTAGAACTGAGCCCCAGGCAGGCACTCCATGGGAATCTCCAGAGCTGGAGTGGCCTTCTGTGTTGTCCCAAATGGATATCCCAGTTTCAGGACTTGATATCCCATATCTAACAGCCACGCACTTCTAAATAGCCCCACAAATAGTCATATCCCAGGACAGCGCTGTTGTCCCTAATGTGGGCATCACCTATATGGCACCACAAAGAAGTGCGGAGCCGGTGATCAACATTCCAGGCCCTTGGGAAGGATAAACTGGTCCCAAACAGTCATCTAGGATGAGGTCTCAACATCCATTGACCTTTCTGCTCCCTGCTGCCCACTGCTCATAACCTCACAGCCCAGGACTTCCCGGGATCTGCCTCAAACCCTCATGAGAAACACATACTCAGCTTCCCCACAGTTCTGTCTGATGTAAGAGTGGCCCTGCGCAAGATCCGAGCATTTCTGCCCGATGCAGACCCACTTAGCTGTGGGGCCGAGCAGAGCTCCAGAGGCATGCAGAACTCAGCGGAAGATGCCGACATGGTTCCTGCAACCACAAGGGGTCACGTATACTGTGGCAGCTGTAATGGGGAGAAACCTTAGTCTCCCAGGCAGCCAAGGCTGAGCTCCACAGGGTGGATGTTCCGTGTGAAAGGCTTCTGGAGACATGGAAGCCCAAGGAGAGCCTGCAGAGCGGCTGAGAACCACTGCTGATCTCCATCTAAAGCACCTAAATAGAGGGTGCAGCATTAGGGAGAAGGGTCATATCACGTCACTCAGGGTAACTGCTCAGCATGACACTGGTTAATAGTGAGGATTAGCCCAAATCAGAACGAGTTTTGGATTCCCCACTATCTACTGGGAAATATTTCCATAGTCCTCCTACCCATCCCATTCTTCCTTCTTCTTAATAGGAAATCACTGCTCTACAGTCTCCCCTCCCATTCGTTGTTACACTGACCCACAGTTATTATCTCCTCAGCAGCAGCACTATCAGGTTTGCTGACCCCTTCCTCTCATTATTTTTGGGTTTCTTCATTTTCCCCCTCAACCTTTAACGAAAAGTGTGATACAAAGAAGAACTTCATCTGCAATTAAAAGAACTGTTTTCTTGATTTTTATCACTTGACTCTTAGCTGAATCATCATGAGTTGAACCCATAAAAATGTTTTGCCTGTAATTTTATCATTACAGGTCACCAAATGTTTTGTAAGTTGAATTTTGCTTCTATTTGATAGGAACAAATTTTCCAAAATTCAAAGACAAAAAGTCACTCCTCGTTTTATGCTTTTATTTTCATCCACTTTCTTATCTCACATTTTCACATGCTGAAGGAATGGCAGAAGAAAAAGACACAGATGTATCCTGTTGTAAAAAGGGACATTATGGGGTTTCAGTAGCTAGTTGTTCTCTCCTGCAGTAGGCCGTTCCTTCCCCCATTGCCTTTTATAATTATTTTTCCATTTGCATATCAAAACGGGATATCAAAAATGTGAAGACGCTCACTGGCTTATATGCACCAAAGTTTGCCACACACAAGTGCAGAGTGAAACTGCTGGGTTGTCAGTGTGGAATTAGGGAAAATAAGAAGCTCCCCAAATTTCACATTCAAGAATCAGAATTTTACAGTTAGGTTATATATACATAATTTCCTGTTTGTGTTTTAAACCCAGGGCTCTCTTCCTGAGCTGCATCCCCAGATGTTTTTTTTTTTTTTTTTTTTTTGAGACCAGGTCTCGCAAAGTTGCTGAGGCTGGTCACAGACTCAGGGTCCTCGTGCCTCAGCCTCCCAACTCACTGAGCTCACAGGTGTGTGCCATGACGCCTAGCTAGTGATGATCTATTTTAACCCAAGTAACACAAAAGATTCTTTTTTAGCTCCTAAATAGCACTTCCTAGGATTTTATGAGACAGAGATGATGCAATTTCATAATGCTGTATCAATTAATGACCAGTAAAATCATCACATTAATCAGAAGTGTGCCTTTGGCAAAGTAACAATGTCTTAGTGGGGGTTGGCAAGCCTCATCTACTTTAAAGAATACCTGAGAGCCTTTAAAAACTCAAGAGTCTTTAAAACTTGATATGCCTTAGAACTCAGCTCCCTTACTTTGGAGCCAAATTCCAGATTGGGGGCAGAGGGTTTATGCTACTTGTTTATGCTACTTATGTAATAAAATCATACATGGCAACACTTACTAAACTTTATAAAACTGTGTGATAGAAGCATTGATTTAACAAAAACATTTAAGCATGGTGATAACATAATACATGTAAGTATATACACTCATTGCCAAAATTATTCAAAGTAGACATGTTGGAATTTTAAGGTCAAAGCTTTGGACTGAAGCCAACAAACTTGTACACAATGAGCGCACAGTAGAAATATTAATGTGGAGAAATATTTGTTGCAACTCTCAAACTTACCTACATTTTTAAACATTTTTTTTTTAAGAATCTGTGCACTGTGCACGAGCACAGTGGTACAGGCCTCTTATCCAAGCTGCTAGGGAGGCTGAGGCAGGAGGGTCACAAGTTCAAAGCCAGCCTCAGCAAAAGCAAGGCCCTAAGGATCTCAGTGAGACTCTGTCTCTAAATAAAATACAAAATAGGGCTGGGGATGTGTCTCAGTGGTTGAGTGCCCCTGAATTGAATCCCTGGTATCAAAACACCAAAAAAAAAAAAAATTTGGTGCATTGTGGAGATTCATCCAAGTAGCCTCATTGTGATGTATTCACACAGGCAACCTTCATCTGCAATTCCCGTACTCTCCCACCTCTCCTTCCTCCCCCTCCGACCCCTCCTCTGTTCCACTGTCATCTCCTGCTATCATGAGATTCCCCGCCTCTTTCCATTTTTTATTTCTCTCTCACTTCCACATATGAGAGAGAACATCAGACTCTTGACTTTCTAGTCTGGCTTCTTTCACTCAGCATGATGACCTTGAGTTCCATTTATCCCCAAGTGACATAATTTTGTCTTCTTGATGGCTGAGTAAAACTCTATCTAGCCTAGACACACACACACACACACACACGCACACACACACACACACACCCAGAAACACACATATATACATATATATAATTTTTTTGTGTGTGATGCTGGGATGGAAACTGGGAACTGGGGTCTGGTCCATTGTAGGTAAGCATCCTACCACTGAGCTAGAGCTCCACACCTGACCTCCCCTACTTGGAAGACTGGGAAGACTTTGGGATGATTAAGGAACAAGGATTATGAGAAAGATTTCCTGAACTGCTATTATTTAGAGTAGAAGCAATCTTATCTCTAGACAAAATTTTATATTTACATAACCCCATTTTATACAGGTTGTCTCTGCTCAATTCCTGCAGCTTTCCTAGGATGATGTCCCATGTTACTGGCATTTCTTAACTCTTGGGGGGTCTCCACCGCAGCTTTGGCTTCCTCTTCACCTCTCCATGCTTTAACTTCTCAGGGGGTGCCCTGCAGCCGTTTTCTAGCCTCCCAAGTCCTCCTTTGAAATCTTGGTGGAAGCCTCCGTGACCCCCTAACTCTAGTTTCCTACATTCTTGCAGAACCAGCACCATATGGATGACACCAAGGTCTCACACCATCTCCAGCAGTAGCCCAAGTTCCAGAGGCCGTGGCTGCAGCAGCCTCCGAGTGCCTGGGTAGCTGAGCATGTTGAAAAAACTTCCCAGGCCCCCTTGAACAAGAAGGGTGCCCATTGGTCTCAAGAGATTTTTTTTTACTTTTACTTCCTTGAGTCTGAGATGGATATGGTCTTGCCGATTCCTGAGATGCCTGCAAGCCATCTTTCTTATCATCTCTGGGTATCTTTAGCATTTCTTTGACTGACGGTAATATCTTGAACAACGGCAATTTTCCTCAGCCCCGGTTTGACTCTGATCTTTGAAGTCCACATTTTTCTGATCTTTCTGCTCTGCATTCTGCTCCTGATTATCACAATAAATTTTGGCCAAGAGCTTCCAACAATATCCATGCCGCCAACTGAATGTTATGCTGTCTAGAAATTTCTTCCACCAGATTAAGAGGCCCATTGTTTTAAAAATCATCCTGAGACATCCAGAAAGTCTCAGGACACAGGCAAAATGCAGACAATCTTCCAGCCAGAGCATAACACAAATGGCTTCCACTCCAGTTTCCAATAGTGTCTCCTTTTCCTCTAAACCCTCTGGAACCCTGTCTTAGAGTCCTACTGCCTTTCTGATCTGCTGGGCTCCCACCAGAATCAGTCATTAAGCTTTGCTTACTATAATCAAAAAAAGTATTTTCAGGTTGTGCTGCTATACATCTTAAAATTGCTCCCCCCAAATTCCAAAAAAAACTCCAAAAGCTTCTGAATCACATGGTCAGGTTAGTCACAGTAACAATCCCACTCTCTTACCAATTTCTGTTTAGTCTGCGTTTTTCACTACTGTGACTAAAAGACCTGATCAGAATAACTGTAGAGGAGGAAGTTTATCTGGGGGCTCACAGTTTCAGAGGTCTCAGTCCATAGAAGGCTGGCTCCATTCCCTGGGGGCTCGAGGTGGGGCTGAACATAATGTCAGAAGAGTTATGGCAGAGGGAAGTGGCTCCCATGATGATCAGGTAGCACAGAGAAATTCCACTTGCCAGATTCAAAATATATACTGCAAAGGGCATGCCCCCAGTGCCTACCTCCTCCAGCCACACCCCACCTGCCTTCAGTTACCACTCAGTTAATCTCCTAGGGGAATTAATTCTTTGATTGGGTTAAGACTACAACCCAGTCATTTTTCCTCTGAACCTCCTTGCATTGTCTCACACAAGCTTTTGGGAGACACCTCACATCCAAACCATAACAGTAAGCAAAGGGCATGGGCAAAGAAAAATCAGAACACAGTTAAAATTTAACTGAACACTTCTTAAAATGGATGGGCTCTCTCTCTCTCATCCAGCAAGGAGGTCCACGGAACAGGGTAGAGGAGAGTGTAGCTGCGGAGTTGCTGATCAAGACCTCCAGAGGCTAAGCAGGAAGCAGGTCTGATTTTATTGCGCAGTTACCATGTATATATACTCAGGCAGTAGCTAAGCAGGTTACAGGCAGCGACCAATGCAATTTCTGCTAACTGTCCTTGCAGCAACCAATCGGGCAGTAGGCCGTGGAGCACGCACACGGGCTGCAACACATGGCCTCACACCCAGGGCTGTGCCTATGAGTAAGCGTCCTGCCGTTCACACGTCCAGCACAAGAGGAGTGGCCTGCCACTCAGACATCCTTAACATATGCCAGTATGCAGTACTCCATGCACTTGTCCCCACAAAAATATGTTTAACTACTCCCAAATCACTTAAGTGCAACTCAGAAATGAAAACTAATTTACTCCAACCCAAAATAGAATAAAACAGGAATTAGAAATGTCACTGTTAGGACTAAACTTAATTCACCATGTGTTAAATCCATCAAAACTGAATTAGAAGGTTTTTTAACAGCACAAGGCCTTTCTCACATAAACATATTTTTACATCCTCATGCCTTAGTGAGCCCTTTTGCTAAATATCAGTAACTAGAGACGAGGCATTAGTAAGAGTCAAAGTCCATAAACACCAACCAGAAAGAACAAATTCCCAAATTTTAATTCAACTTATATGCCAGTGGCAACATATGATGATAGTGTTAGGCACCTATATGGACCATGTGCATTAAATCCAGTTCTAATATATTCTAATATTCCACTAAAGACACAATTTTAATAACATTTACCAATTTCCTATATTGAAGTGAAGTAATTTAGAAAGTATTGTTTATACCCTAACATGAAAAGTGCCATTTGGAAGGTATGATTCTTTAATATGCAGTTGGGTTGATTTTATGACCAGATTCTCTCCCAAACATAGACACTGAAGTCAACTAAGACCACAAAGGCAGAGTTAAGTCTGGCGGGGGGCGGGGATACTGGGGGACTGAACTCAGGGCCTTGTACATGGTAGGCTAGCACTCCACAGCTGAGTTATATTCCTATCCCTTTTTTATTTTGAGTCAGGATCTCACTAAATTGCCCAAGCTGGCCTCAAACTTAAGATCCTCCTTTCTCAGCCTCCCAAGTAGCTGGGATTACAGGCATTCACTACTAGAATTAAATCTTTAACTTTGGCATCAATAACTTGTAATATCAAACTACAAACTTTGAGCCAATTGGAATCATTACCCTTCAACATGAATACAACTCAGAAGCCACCACTGCTATGTTGTTCATAATTTCAACTGTTTTCCATCTTTGGAAAATTTTTTTGCTATAATTCCCAGGGTAAAGTTTAGCTATAAGTTACAATAGATGCTAAGAATGTTGTAGGTTTTATATGTCTTTAAAATTACATTTTAAATATTAGAACCTTCTGATTCTAAAAGGTTCATCTGAAAGGTAATTTCATTTGGTCTATGCTACAATATTAAAGCAAAGAAAACAATATGAAACCAGAAATTTATACAACCAGGGGAACTCTACATCATGTACGACCACACAAGTGGGAACCTAATAAAATAAGTTATACTTTATATATGTGTATTCTGCCAGAATACATTCTACTGTCATGTGTAACTAAAATTTAAAAAAAAAATTTGAATTTTCACATATCCATGGCTGGTTATTTTCAATGCCATCAAACTCTTTCTGACCTTCCTCTGATATCATTTCTGAGTGTGGTTCTGTTTACCATCAATGAAAAGAAACGACTTATAACAGACAAAAGCAGTAGTCATTATAAATATAGAAGGGATTTATTAGCCATAATAATTCACCTTTACTTTCCCCATAAAGAATTTAAATTTAGCTCAATCTTTAACTGAATATTCACTTCTTTAGGAAATATTTCTAATTATCCAAAACTTCAACAAGTCACGGGGAAGGGGTGGCACACCACATATCCTAAGGTACAAGGCATACAAAGATCTTGAATATTCATCCTCTCAAAAGGGGAAAAAACCCTCAGAACAAGATTAAAATACCACAGAAACATAAATCCACACTGTACACTACCGTCTACCTCATAACACTAACTTCTAAACAATCAGGTATGCTACGTTTTCACCCACTGTTTTGACACAAGTCCTGTGAGCCTCAGTCGGCTATGCGAAGTCCTCCTGGAAGATGGCTTTGTTTCCCTACATAAACTGTTGTCCCTTTCCTTGTGGCTGTCTGAGGACTTAATTGATTTTTTTTCACTGTATCTTGACCACTTTAATTGTAAAATATTCCTTTACATGTCTCTTCCTTTTTTGCTTCTGTGTCAGAAGGGATAATCTTTTAAGCCAACTTTGTATAAACAGTATTTATTTTTTTTCTTTCCATACTTATTGAGCTCCTGCTAAGTGTTAATGACCTGGATTTAAAGAGGATTTAAAAAAAGAGGTGTCATGACTGGCTTTTCTAGATGCAGTGTCTGAGCTGAGACCCCCAAGATGAGGTTATTCAAAGAGAGGGCAGGATAGAGCAAGAGAGCAGGAAAGGTGGTAGCCAGAGAGGACAAGCAGTATTACACGGGGCTAGGCACTTGTCTAACAGTATTGGGGTTGGCGAGGGCAGCACAGCAGTTTGGTAATACCAGAGGAAAAGGACCACAACTCTTTGACCAATTAGCCCACTCCTTGTATATATCCAAAGGACTTAAAATCAGCATACTACAGTGACACAGCCACATCAATGTTCATAGCAGCACAATTCACAATAGCTAAGCAATAAGCTATGGCACCAACCTAGGTGCCCTGAAATAGATGAATGGATAAAGAAAATGTGGTGTATATACACAATGGAATATTAGTTGGCCATAAAGAAATAAAGAAGGGGCTGAGGTTGTGGCTCAGTGGCAGAGCACTTGCCTCTCACATGTGAGGCACTGTGTTCGATCTTCAGCACCACATAAAGATAAACAAACAAAATAAAGATATTGTGTCCATCTATAACTAAAAAAAATTTGAATAAAAATGAAATTATGGTAAATGGATGGAAATGGAGGCTATCACGCTAAGTGAAATAAGCCAATCCCACAAAACCAAAGGCCAAATCTTCTCTCCAATGCTGATTCCCCATAGGTGAGGGCCAGGGGGGCAGAGTTTACCAGCCTGGACAGGGGAAAATGGGGGCAACTGAGTGGGGGGAATGGGAATGACAGCTGAGTAAATCAATCAAACATAAATTCCTATGTTCATATACGAATATGCGACCAGTGAAACTCCATCCAAATAATGTACAGCCACAAGGATGTGATGCTATATACCATGTATGTATGGTACGTCCAAGTACGTTCTACTGTCATGTATAACTAAAAAAATAAAAAATTAAAAAAAATAAAAAGGCATACAGAGGGAAAAGCTGAAGATGGAGAATTAGTTAGGCTGAAGTCAGATTACAAAAGCGAAGCAAGAATTAATGACAGTCAATATCAATAATAAATCAATTGGAAAGTTGAGGGCTGGTTGGAAAGAAAACCAAATGCTGCCCTTTCCCCCTTTCCAAGCCCTTCCCCCTGCTCCAGCTCCAACCAGTGGCTAAGGTAACCTGTCCCAGGAGTGAGTTTTTCCTCCCTGCAGGGAGTTGGAAAAGGTGTTGCCTACAGGCCCAACTGCTTCTCACCTTTTGGCCACTCCCAGGATGAGGAGAGATAAAGTGGGGGAGAGGGATGGAGAACAAAGAAAATATAAAATGTATAAAAGGGGCAGGATGCTTCCTTCCACTTCTTGGGAATACCAGGATACCAGCTATGGCCCCCTTCCTTCCTGGAAGAAATCAGAGTTACTATTATTTAAATAAAAAGCCTCCTCCTCAACTTGAAGGTGCTTGGAAATCAATGTTTGCAAAAGTGGCTCGTGGTCAAATATTTGCATTGGAGACACAGCCCTCTAAATTCTGCAGGGAGGATGAAGGCAGGGTGGGTGGATGTGAAGAAATGGAGAGAGAGAAGTCAGTAGGAGGCAACAGTGCAAAATAAAGACGACATAAAATAAAGATGGACACAAAGATGTCCAGAAATATCGAGGCTATCAACTTACCAGTGCTCAATATAGAAAGAGTCTATAGTATATAGCTAAGTAAATGCACAAAGCGGGGTCCCTTAAGAGTTAGATTGAATTCTTACTTGACAAAAAGGTATCAAATGATATGTGAAATGTTCATGTACACAAACTGTTTAAATTGCTTGGATTTACTTTATAGTTTTCCCATTTCACATCTTCCTATTTTGAACGGGACTCATTTAGGTGGTTCGTTTTAAATTTTAAATGTCCAGCATCTTAGGTCTATCAAGCTGGTAAGAAATGAAATCAGGCCAGTCGTGGTGACACTCGCCTATAATCCCAGCAGCTCAGGAGACTGAGGCAGGAGAATCTTGAGTTCAAAGCCAGGCTCATAGAAAGGAGAAATAGGACCCCAAAGTAAGACCAAAATCCAGCTGGGCAAACAGGTCCTGCAGTTAGTTCTGTGCCCGGCATCTGGAGCACATGGCACGATAATGTTCTGTCTAGACGGCTTGTGCAGATCCGCCCCTGTGGCCTGTTGGCTTGACTCTTCAAATTCCTGCATCTTTCCTAGGACGATGTTCCATGTTCCTGGCATTTCTTACTCTTGTGGGTCTTCCCTGAAAGCTTCAGCTTCCTTCTCACATCCCCACACTTTACCTTCTGGGGGGGGGGTGCCTGCAGGGACTCTGACCGTGCTGCACTTTGCTTGGCCTCCCAGGCCTTCCTTTGAAATCTTGGTGGAAGCCTCCCAGAAACCCTAAGTGCAGCATAATACATCCCTGCAGAACCAGCACCACAGGGTTGATTCCAAGGTCTACTGCCATCTCCAGCAGTAGCCAAGCCTCCAGAGACCCTGGCTGCAGCAGCCTCTGAGGATCTAGGTGGCTGAGCATGTAGAAAAAAAAAAATTTCCTAGACTCCTGCTCCCTTGGGCAAGAAGGGTGACCCACTGGTCTCTTCTCAAGAGAATTTTCACCTTTACTCTCTTGAGCTAGAGATGGGTGTGGTCTGGCCAGCTCCTGAGATGTCCTCAAGCCATCTTCCTTATTGTCTCCAGTCAAAGTCTTTAGCATTTCCCTAGTGGTGGTGATAAGGTCTTCAACAACTGCAACTTCCTTAGCCCTCGTTTGACTTCAGACTTTCAAGTCTGCAAATCCTTCTGCTCCTGATTATCACAATAAATTTGGCTAAAAGCCACCAGCAATATCCATGCCACCCCCTGAATGCTATGGTGCCAGGACTTTTCTTCCACCAGATTTAAAAAGTCCATCACTTTTAAAATCAGCCTCACAGAAAGTCCCAGGACACAGGCAGAAATGCAGACAACTTCTCTGCCAGAACGTAACACGACTCCTAATTCTACTCCAAATTCCAATAGCCTTCCTTTTCTGAACCCTCTTGAGCCCGGTCTTCACTGACCATAGTCCTATTGCCACACTGATCCTCTGAGCTCCCACCAGAATCAGCCATTAATCTCTGCTTACAATAATCTAAATAAAGCATTTCCAGCTTTCTCGCTACATATCTCAAAATTCCTCACACTCATTCCAAACAGCTTCAAATGCTTCTGAACCACACGGTCAGCTCAGTCACAACAACAACCCTACTTCTTGGTACCAATTTCTGTTTAAGTCAGCTTTTTCACTGCTGTGACTAAAAGATCTGACCCAGAACAATTGTAGAGGAGAAAAAGTTTATGCTGGGGCTCAGGGTTTAAGAGGTCTTACGTCCATAGAAGGTCAGCTCCGTTTTTCAGGGATGGGGTGAGACTGAACATCACGGTGCAAGAGTGTGGCAGAGAAAAGCAGCTCACATCATGATCAGAGAGCAGAGAGGTTTCCACTTGCCAGAGAGAAATACACACTCCTCCTCCAGCCACAGCCTACCACGTCATTTACCACTCAAAAGTTAGCCCTGCCAGGGAATTAATTCGGTGATTGGGTTAGGTCTCTCAAACCCCGTTGCTTCTCCCCTGAACCTCTTGCATTGTCTCACATGTGAACCTTTGGGGGGACACCTCATATCCAAATCATAACACTCACTCAGTACAACAACAAATTTTTATCATGTCTATCAAATCACAGGCATTATCATGGGAGAAACTGAAAATAGAAGAGACACTCTGTTCTGTACTCAAGACACAGAGAGAGGAAAACGAGTAAGAACAAAAAAAGTACAATTCACTAGTTCTACAACTGAAATGAACACAGGAAAAGGCATCAAGTCCATTCACCTGGGACGCTCAGGAAATGCTGCAAACAGAAGGGTCAGATCTTAAAAGAAAGGGCCACGGAGGGTGAGAAGGGTGTCCTAGCCAGGGCAGTACAAGCAAAGGAGGAGGTATGGCATCCTAACAAACGAGTCCCAAAGCCACATGGGATAGAGACACTGGGAAGAGAGGAAGCAGCAGGAAGATCAGAACATGTATTCTGCTGGAGGGTGAAATCTCCCCTTCATGTAGTGCAGGTCCACTGGGTAAGCAGCTGAGTTCCAGTATCACCAATGCACTTTAGAAGAACGTCCGCTCTGGCAGCAGGTGAACCCAACAGGAGGAGGGAGGGACTGAAAAATGAGTATTTCAAAACGATGGATGCAAAAGTGAATCTCTGCGGTAAGACGAAGGTTTATAAAACAGGTGGAACATACAGGCTCTGGGGAGAGCCTAGATTGGTGATCCCAGGGACGGTGGGAGTCTTAGGGCTTCCCCAGCTTCAGTGTTTTAATTCTGTTTACAAAGATGGGGAAAATGGGGTGACAGAGTAGATTAAAACAGTCAGCAAAAAGGAAGGGGTCAAGGTCAATGTCTTTGATTTGGGACATATCGAATTTGAGGTACCCAGAGAAGATGACAGATCTGGATAAACACATTAGGAGTAGGAGTGATGATCCCACTGAGGGAAAGCATCTTGGTTTAAGAAGACAAATATTGCTAAGACATCCTAAACTGGTATAATGAAATAATACTAACCTACACAGAATTGTAAAGCTCTGAAAATGAAAACAATGTCAACATTTGTTTCAAATATACTAAATACATAATCTTTGATTAATGTATACCAATATTTATTTTGGTTGCATTATAGTCATTTGAATTTAATGAAAAGATTTAATTCTAAAATACCAATTCAGGAAGCTTATAAGAAGACTCCTTTTGAAAAAATAAATCTGGAAAGTTCTAAATTCTAAGTCAGACATGTGGTGCCATGTACTTGGGAGACTAAGGCTGAAAGATCACTTAAGGCCATGAGTTTTAGGCCAGCCTGGGTATTACCCAGTGTATTACCCGGGGTATTACACAGTGAGATCCCACCTTAAAAGTTTAAAAAAAAAAATAAAAGCCAAGCACACAGCACACATCTATAATCCCAGAAACTGGTGAGACTGAGACAGGATCACAAGTTCAAGACCAGCTTCAGCAATTTAATGAAGTCCTGTCTCAAAATAAAAAACAAGAAAGGCTTGGGGTGTGTGTGGCCCAGTGGCAAAATACCTCTGGGTTAAATCTCAAGAACCAAAAGAAAGAAAAGAATAAAACAATTGTGGAAGAGAAATGCTTACGTGATTATAGATTTAGTTATTTTTAAATACAAGTATGACATAAAAAACACTATTAAAATCCACATGGTTTTCCTATTCCCCTATAAACAGCATAGGAATAGTTATTTTCCTATTTATACTCTATGGGATGATAGTAAAAAATCAGAGAGGGGATGGGGTTGTGGCTCAAGCAGTAGTACGCTTACCTGGCTTGCGCGGGGCGCTGGGTTCGATCTTCGGCACCACATAGAAAAAAAAATAAAGATGTTGTGTCCACCGAAAACTAAAACAAATAAATATTAAAAACTCTCTCTCTCTTTAAAAAAAATCAGAGAGATTAACTAGCAAGCAGGGAGGTTAGGGAAGGCCATTAGGTGGAATCCCACCAGCCAAGCCCACACGGACCCTTGGGCCGAGCACGGGATCTCAGAAGGGGAAGGAAGCGGTACAGTCCCATCCCCCACAGCGGACACTCCACCGAGGCAGTCAGCGGCCACCATCCGGGAAAGCTGAAGGATACACCGCCACTCTCCTTCAGAGTGCAACATCAAAACAGGTCGGTGTCATTCAGCTCACCCCCCAGACAGCGGGAATTCGCATAAAATCTCTCCTAGGCTTGCCGGGAGAGGGAGTATCAAGCTGAGCCTCCATAAAGACTAGGGGGAAACCAGAGACACCTGACCTCCAACCCCTCCTCCCAGTAGCAGCCAAAACGAAACCTGGCTAGCCAGCGCTGGGGGAGGGGCAAGCAGAAAAATCAAAGTGATAGAGTGCCAGGGATCCCAGCAGCCTGCAGCAGGGCCCCGGAGATCCAGGCCAACTGATTCGCGCGGCCTGCCCTGCGGCTACAGAAGGCGTGGCGCCTCAGTGAAGCCATTAATTAGCAAGCAGGGAGGTTAGGGAAGGCCATTAGGTGGAATCCCACCAGCCAAGCCCACACGGACCCTTGGGCCGAGCACGGGATCTCAGAAGGGGAAAGAAGCGGTACAGTCCCATCCCCCACAGCGGACACTCCACCGAGGCAGTCAGCGGCCACCATCCGGGAAAGCTGAAGGATACACCGCCACTCTCCTTCAGAGTGCAACATCAAAACAGCGGACACTCCATCCAGGCAGTCAGCGGCCACCATCCGGGAAAGCTGAAGAATACACCACCACTCTCCAACAGCTTGCAACATCAAAACAGCCAGCAGCAGGGCCCCGGAGATCCAGGCCAACTGATTCGCGTGGCCTGCCCTGCGGCTACAGAAGGCGTGGCGCCTCAGAGAAGCCATTAATTAGCAAGCAGGGAGGTTAGGGACTGCCATTAGGTGGAATCCCGCCAGCCAAGCCCACCGCCCACGCCCGGAACAGGCCCAGCGACCTGCCAGCATTGTAGTCACGACACCCCAATTGGAATAGGGACAGAGCAGAGCCGCCTTCCACTCCCAGAACAGGCCCAGAGAGCCGCCAGCGTGGTAGACACGTCACCCCAATTGGAGTAGGGGCACAGCCGCCGCCCGCACCTGCAAGGGAGACTTTTCAAGTATACAAGAGCAACATAAATAAATAGGGGGTAAATTTCAAAACACAGCAGTTGCACCAAGCAGAAAGAAAAGCGAGCAGTATGAAAAGACAAGGAAAGAAAGGACCACAAGCAATGCAGGTCAACTCAACTTTAGAAGAGGTAATAGCTGCAACAGATGGAATATCAGATAAAGAGTTCAGGATATATATGCTTCAGATGATCTGGAGTCTCAAGGAAGACATGAGACAGCAAAATCAGACAATGAAAGATCACATTGACAAACAAATCCAGGAAGTAAAAGATCAATTTCACAGGGAGATAGAGGTAATAAAAAACAAACAAATTGAAATTCTAGAAATGCAGGAAACAATAAACCAACTTAAAAACTCAATTGAGAATACTACCAGCAGAGTAGATCACTTAGAAGAGAGAACATCAGACAATGAAGACAAAGTATTTCAACTGGAAAAGAACATAGACAGCTCAGCAAGTCTGCTAAGGAACCATGAGCAGAACATCCAAGAATTATGGGACAATATCAAAAGACCAAATTTAAGAGTCATTGGGATACAGGAAGGCACAGAGCTCCATTCCAAAGGAATAAACAGTCTATTCAGTGAAATGATAAGAGAAAACTTCCCAGAATTGAAGATTGAGATAGAATCCCAAATCCTAGAAGCCTACAGGACGCCGAATGTGCAAAATCATAAGAGATCCACACCTAGACACATTATAATGAAGATGTCCAACATACAGAATAAGGAGAGAATTTTAAAAGCTGCAAGAGAAAGAAAGCAGATTACATTTAGGGGTAAACCAATCAGGATAACAGCTGATCTCTCAACACAGACTCTGAAAGCTAGAAGATCCTGGAATAACATATTTCAAACACTGAAAGACAATGGGCTCCAACCAAGAATCGTGTATCCGGCGAAATTAAGCTTCAGGTTAGAAGATGAAATTAAAACCTTCCACAATAAACAAAAGTTAAAAGAATTCGCAGCTAGAAAACCATCTCTTCAAAAAATCCTTGGCAAAACATTACAGGAAGAGGAAATGGAAAATAACATTGAAAACCAACAATGGGAGGTAGGACAGTAAAGGGGGGAAAGTAGTCAAAGAGGATAACAAATCAGGTTTAGTAACATCAATAAACAAATATGGATAGAAGAACAAACCATATCTCAATAATAACCCTAAATGTTAATGGCTTAAACTCACCAATTAAGAGACACAGGCTAGTAGAATGGATCAAAAAACAAGACCCAACAATATGCTGTCTACAGGAGACGCATTTGATAGGAAAAGATATACATAGACTGAAGGTGAAAGGTTGGGAAAAATCATATCACTCATATGGACCGCGGAAACAAGCAGGAGTGTCCATACTCATATCTAATAAAATAGATTTCAAGCCAAAGCTAATCAAAAGGGATATAGAAGGACACTTCATACTGCTCAAGGGAACCATACACCAACAAGACATAACAATCATAAATATATATGCCCCAAATAATGGTGCAGCTGTGTTCATCAAGCAAACTCTTCTCAAGTTCAAGAGTCTAATAGACCAACATACAATAATCATGGGAGACTTCAACACACCTCTCTCACCACTGGACAGATCTTCCAAACAAAAGTTAAATAAGGAAACTATAGAACTCAATAACACAATTAACAACCTAGACTTAATTGACATATATAGACTATACCACCCAACATCAAGTAGCTACACTTTTTTCTCAGCAGCACATGGAACCTTCTCAAAAATAGACCATATACTATGTCACAGGGCAACTCTTAGACAATACAAAGGGGTAGAGATAATACCATGCATCTTATCTGATCATAATGGAATGAAACTGAAAATCAATGATAAAAGAAGGAAGGAAAAATCAAGCATCACCTGGAGAATGAACAATAGGTTGCTGAGTGATCAATGGGTTTTAGAAGACATCAAGGAGGAAATTAAAAAATTCCTAGAGTTAAATGAAAACACAGACACAACATATCGGAATCTATGGGACACATTGAAAGCAGTTCTAAGAGGAAAATTCATTGCTTGGAGTTCATTCCTCAAAAAAAGAAAAAACCCAAAAATAAATGATCTCATACTTCATCTCAAAATCCTAGAAAATGAAGAGCAAAACAACAGCAAAAGAAGTAGAAGGCAAGAAATAATTAAAATCAGAGCTGAAATTAATGAAATTGAAACAAAAGAAACAATTGAAAAAATTGACAAAACTAAAAGCTGGTTCTTTGAAAAAATAAATAAAATTGACAGACCCTTAGCCATGCTAACGAAGAGAAGAAGAGAGAGAACCCAAATTACTAGCATACGGGATGAAAAAGGCAATATCACAACAGACACTTCAGAAATACAGAAGATAATCAGAAATTACTTTGAATCCTTATACTCCAATAAAATAGAAGATAGTGAAGGCATAGATAAATTCCTTGAGTCCTATGATCTGCCCAGATTGAGCCAGACCAATAACAATAGAGGAAATAGAAGAAACCATCAAAAGACTACCAACTAAGAAAAGCCCAGGACCGGATGGGTATACAGCAGAGTTTTACAAAACCTTTAAAGAGGAACTAACACCAATACTTTTCAAGCTATTTCAGGAAATAGAAAAAGAGGGAGAACTTCCAAATTCATTCTACGAGGCCAACATCACCCTGATTCCGAAACCAGACAAAGACACATCAAAGAAGGAAAACTACAGACCAATATCTCTAATGAACCTTGACGCAAAAATCCTCAATAAAATTCTGGCGAATCGGATTCAAATACATATCAAAAAAATTATACATCATGATCAAGTAGGATTCATCCCTGGGATGCAAGGCTGGTTTAATATACGGAAATCAATAAATGTTATTCACCACATCAATAGACTTAAAAATAAGAACCATATGATCATCTCAATAGATGCAGAAAAAGCATTCGACAAAGTACAGCATCCCTTTATGTTCAAAACGCTAGAAAAATTAGGGATAACAGGATCATACCTCAACATTGTAAAAGCAATCTATGATAAGCCACAGGCCAGCATCATTCTGAATGGAGAAAAATTGAAGGCATTCCCTCTAAGATCTGGTACAAGACAGGGATGCCCTCTCTCACCACTTCTGTTCAACATAGTCCTCGAAACACTGGCCAGAGCAATTAGACAGTCAAAAGAAATTAAAGGCATAAAAATAGGAAAAGAAGAACTTAAATTATCACTATTTGCAGATGATATGATTCTATACCTAGCAGACCCAAAAGGGTCTACAAAGAAGCTATTAGAGCTAATAAATGAATTCAGCAAAGTGGCAGGATATAAGATCAACACGCATAAATCAAAGGCATTCCTGTATATCAGGGACAAATCCTCTGAAACGGAAATGAGGACAACTACTCCATTCACAATATCCCCCCAAAAAATAAAATACTTGGGAATCAACCTAACAAAAGAGGTGAAAGATTTATACAATGAAAATTACAGAACCCTAAAGAAAGACATAGAAGAAGACCTTAGAAGATGGAAAAACATACCCTGCTCATGGATAGGCAGAACTAACATCATCAAAATGGCGATATTACCAAAAGTTCTCTATAAGTTCAATGCAATGCCAATCAAAATCCCAGCAGCATATCTTGTAGAAATAGATAAAAGAATCATGAAATTCATATGGAATAATAAAAGACCCAGAATAGCAAAAACAATACTAAGCAGGAAGTGTGAATCAGGCGGTATAGCGATACCAGACTTCAAACTATACTACAGAGCAATAGTAACAAAAACAGCATGGTACTGGTACCAAAACAGGCGGGTGGACCAATGGTACAGAATAGAGGACACAGTAACCAATCCACAAAACTACAACTATCTTATATTTGATAAAGGGGCTAAAAGCATGCAATGGAGGAAGGATAGCATCTTCAACAAATGGTGCTGGGAAAACTGGAAATCCATTTGCACCAAAATGAATCTGAATCCCTATCTCTCGCCGTGCACAAAAGTTAACTCAAAATGGATCAAGGAGCTTGATATTAAAGCTTGATATTGAACACGGCATCTGATAGAAGAAAAAGTTGGTTATGATCTACACGCTGTGGGATCTGGCTCCAAATTCCTCAATAGGACACCCATAGCGCTAGAGTTAACAAATAGAATCAACAAATGGGACTTACTCAAACTAAAAAGTTTTTTCTCAGCAAAAGAAACAATAAGAGAGATAAACAGGGAGCCTACAACCTGGGAACAAATCTTTACTCCACACACTTCAGATAGAGCCCTAATAACCAGAATATACAAAGAACTCAAAAAATTAGACAATAAGATAACAAATAACCCAATCAATAAATGGGCCAAGGACCTGAACAGACACTTCTCAGAGGAGGACATACAATCAATCAACAAGTACATGAAAAAATGCTCACCATCGCTAGCAGTCAGAGAAATGCAAATAAAAACTACCCTAAGATACCATCTCACTCCAGTAAGACTGGCAGCCATTAGGAAGTCAAACAACAATAAGTGCTGGAGAGGATGTGGGGAAAAGGGCACTCTTGTTCATTGCTGGTGGGACTGCAAATTGGTGCAGCCAATTTGGAAAGCAGTATGGAGATTTCTCGGAAAGCTGGGAATGGAACCACCATTTGACCCAGCTATTCCCCTTCTCGGTCTATTCCCTAAAGCCCTAACAAGAGCATGCTACAGGGACACTGCTACATCGATGTTCATAGCAGCTCAATTCACGATAGCAAGACTGTGGAACCAGCCTAGATGCCCTTCAATAGATGAATGGATAAAAAAAATGTGGCATTTATACACTATGGAGTATTACTCTGCATTAAAAAATGACAAAATCATAGAATTTGGAGGGAAATGGATGGCATTAGAGCAGATTATGCTAAGTGAAGCTAGTCAATCTTTAAAAAACAAATACCAAATGACTCCTTTGATATAAGGGGTGTAAACAAGGACAGGGTAGGGACGAAGAGCTTGAGAAGAATATTTACAGTAAACAGGGATGAGAGGTGGGAGGGAAAGGGAGTGAGAAGGGAAATTGCATGGAAATGGAAGGCGATCCTCAGGGTTATACAAAATGTCATATAAGAGGAAAGGAGGGGTAAGACAAGATAATACAAATGGAAGAAATGATTTACAGTAGAAGGGGTAGAGAGAGAAAAGGGGAGGGGAGGGGAGGGGAGGGGAGGGGAGGGGGGATAGTAGACAATAGGACAGACAGCAGAATACATCAGACACTAGAAAGGCAATATGTCAATCAATGGAAGGGTAACTGATGTGATACAGCAATTTGTATACGGGGTAAAAGCGGGAGTTCATAATCCACTTGAATCAAACCGTGTAATATGATGTATTAAGAACTATGTAATGTTATGAACGACCAATAAAAAAAAAAACAATGGAAAAAAAAATCAGAGAAAGGATCTAGCATAAAATATAAAACTACCATTATTCAAGTTGAAAATTTAAAGTCTTGTAAATGCTGTTCAAATTATTGCATCAATCAGGGCCCCATATTTACACAAGAAGAAAGGGATGAACAAATCTAATCAACATGACTGAGTTTTCAAGATGAAAGAATTTATGTATGAGGTTTATTGTAATTATACAGACTGGAGTTTGGGATGTGAATCATTTGCCTAGCACACACTGGACCCTGGGCTCAACTCCTAGTGCTACAAAAATAAATAAATAAATAACAAAAACAGCTATGAAAATTTACATGAATAAGGTTTCCTGAGAGCAGTCTGAAACGTCCCCATTGCTGGAGATGGTTTCAAAAGTAAAAAAATCGCCAGGCACAGTGGTGCACACTATAATCCCAGCAGCTGGTAAGGCCAAGGCAGCAGGATCGTGAGTTCAAAGCCAGCTTCAGCGACTTAGTGAGGCCCTAAGCAACTCAGTCAGACCCTGTCTCAAAACAAAATATAAAAAGGGCAGGGCTTCCCGGCACCAAAAAAAAAAAAAAAAAAGTCAGCTTCCACCGATAATTTTGTATCCTTTCCTCCTTTATGATCCTATGATAATAAGTTTACTTTAAAGAAAAAAAATCACAAACTATGGTTTCATTCATTTGATGTGTACATGCACACGTCCATTATATGAAGACAGTATTAGTCAAAAGTAAATCAGAATCACTATAGGTGAAAATAATTTCTACATTTCTTCCATTTAAGAATTGTGCAGGGGGCTGGAGTTGTGGCTCAGTGGTAGAGTGCTTGCCTGGCATGTGTGAGGCCTTAGGTTTCATTCTCAGCACTGCTCCATCAACAGCTAAAAAAAAAAAAATGTGCAGGAGCCAGGCATGGTAGCTCACGCCTGTAATCCCAGCAGCTCAGGAAACTGAGGCTGGAGGACTGAAAGTTCAAAGCCAGCCTCAGCAAAAGAGAAGCACTAAGCAACTCACTGAGACCTGTCTCTAAATAAAAAAATACAAAATAGGGCTGGGGATGTAGCTCAGTGGTCGTGTCCTGAGTTCAATCTCTGGTACCCTTCCCCCCTCCAATAAAACGAAGAATGCTGCAGTTGGCAGAGTGTTTGCCTTGCATGCACAAGACCCTGGGTTGAATCCCCAACACCACACACACACACACACACACACACACACACACACACACACTGCTGCAGGTTAAAATCATTTTCTCATTTAATGGATGCAGATTAAGAACCTTAGCCAGGTATGTAATCCAGGCTTTCTGGAAAGCTGAGGCAGAAGGATGGCAAGTTGGAGGCCAGCCTCAGCAACTTAAAGAGACTCTGTCTCAAAATAAAAAGTTTGGGGACATGACTTAGTAGTAGAGTACCACTGAATTCCACCCCTACCACCAAAAGATAAAAAAAACAAAGAATCTTGTTTAGGGATGGAGGTGTAGAATAGTGGTAAAGTACTTCTTGCCTAGCATGCATGAGTCCCTAGGATGGATTCCCAGCACCATAAAGGGACCCCAAAAAAAAAAAAAAAAAAAAGAAATGAACCTTATTTATGTAACAGAAATTTTAATTAATGAAAGAGATTAAATAAAATGCTTATTTACTTATTTTCTCTGTCTTCTCAAAAAAGATCTAAAATATCAAACAGTAAGATAAATTAGTTAAGTAAGTTAAGAATATGCTAAGCACTAAGTTAGAAACCATAAGAAACAAAAGTCAAAAATGAATAATTCACAATAATCTGAGAAGGCCCAACAGATTTCATTTTGTATTATCTATGAACACTGTTTTTTCTAGATTAAATATAAGACATCAAAACTAAATTTAAAAGTGAGCATTATATTTTGTTTAATTTCTATCCTCTCTCTCTCTCTCTCTCTCTCTTCTTTTTTTTTTTTCCTTTTTTACAGTACTAGGGATTAACCCAGAATCTCCCACATTTTAGGTAAGTACTCTACCACTGAACTACATCACCCAGCCCTTTTTTAAAATTATATTTTTAGACAGGGACTCACTAAGTTGCTCAAGCCAGCCTGGGACTTGAGATCCTCCTGCCTCAGCCTCCCAAGTAACTGGTATTATAGATGTAAGCCGCCAAGCCTGCTTAACTTCTATTATACATTATAATAGAATTCCTATTGTCATTATTTCTATTGTGTCTTTATGTCTTTCATCTTGACTCTTATTCAATCTTAATATTTACCTTGAGCTTCTTAATCTAGTAAGTCCCAACTTTTCCATTCTGTGAATATGTCAACAAAACTGACACAGCTGCATTCAAATAATTTGGAAATCATACTCAAGAGCTTATATATCCTTTATATATATCTTCATATACATATGAAATATATATTTTTTTCAAATGCTCTAATCATTCACTTATTTTCTCAAAAATGTAAAACGCTATTTAAAAAAAAAAATCTTTACTTTGAAGTTACCGTAAGTGGCATATTTGTTGCTTAATTTTTTAAGGGTGTCCCACATCTAGGACCATGGGACTTAAAGGGTTAAATGAATTCTCCCATTCATCTCCTCCTCAGATTCCTATTTATCTACCTGTTCTTTTTGGTTGCTTTCTAAATTTTTCCTTCCACAACACCATTCCTAAGAATCATGTACTCCCACCAACTTTTACACATCTCAATCATGTATATATCTTGCTCCTGTTATATACGCCTCTTATGTACTCTTATAATATATAATATATCATATATATATATATTCTTAGCTAATTTATCTTACTCTTTGATATTATTTTAGATCTTTTTTGAGAAGACAAAGAAAATAAGTAAATAGGCATTTTATTTAACCTCTTTCATTAGTTAAAATTTCTGTTACATAAATAAGGGTTTTGTAACTCTCTATTTATTTCTAGAATGTTTGTCATCATTATGTAGAATAGGAAATAGTTTGTGAAAAAAAAAGAATTTTAAAAAAAGACACCTACCTTGGATTGGGTGATGGAAAGGATAAAGAGAAGAGTCCTGGGCTTTGATGTTTTAGGAAGATTTTTCAACCACACCTTTACTGATTATCAGAATTATGAACACCATATACAAGGTTGTTTTAGTCAGCTTTGCGTCACTGTGACCAAAAGACCTAATGAGACCAATACAGAGGAGCAAAAGTTTATTTTATCTCATAGTTTCAGAGGTTCAATTCGTAGACTTCTGACTCCATAGCTCTACGCTAAATGTGAGGCAGAGCATCGTGGTGAAAGGGCCACATCTGACTTGTCTACATTTATCATGGAGTTACGCTACATCAGTGAATTAATTCACTGAATATGTCACAGCTCTGAACATTCTGGAGTTGTCTCACAGATGAGCTTTTGGGGGACACCTCATTTTTAAACCAAAGCAAAGGTTGTATTTCCTGGTTTTCCAATGTCATATTTTGCATCTGCAGCAATGAAAACAAAGTAAAGAGTACATGAAAATATGTGTAATTTCAGATGAATAGCAACAAGAGTAGCTTCAAAGAGCTTACCATTCTTCCTGGTTAATTCAACAGCTTTCCATAGCTCTCTTAATTTACTTTTAGGGAATTCTGGAAAATGGATAATAATTTTGGGCCATTCTGGAAAATGAATAATAGTTTTAGGGATAACAAGTATCAAATTTGATAAAATAATGAAGATATTCACCATATCCACTGGATCAAACAAAGAATAGAGGTTTTAGTATCCTTCAGAAGTAGATCCAAATCCCAATTCTGCCCTTTACTAACCTATGCCTTCTCTGTGGTGAAGAGATGGTAGAGATACCCCCCAAAATCACTCCTCTGACCTCTAATTGGTTATTATACAAATACCAGGATATCCATCAGACTACTTTCTTGCCCAAAATAACCTAAAACAAAAACTTACCCCTGTGTAGTTTAAAATATATTCATACACGTTTGAAAAATATTCTTTCATATAAAACATGATTCTAGTTGTCTAGGAAACACACAAATACATCTCCTAATGTCCAATAGCTCATAGTGTTACAGGAGCTTTAAAAACGAACATTTAAAAAACTAAACTCACACAAAAAAATAACTTTTAATAATGTGAAATATTAGGATGTGATACAAGGACTTTGAACATTTTTCAAAGATTTATGATGCAGCTGGGCTCAACTGCCCAGGCTGAAATTAAATGCCTGCGAAGACAAGCTGAGGCATCCGCAACAAAGCTCAAGGGCAGCCTGGGCAGTTTAGACCCTGTCTCAAAATAACACACACAAAAAGGCTGCGGATGTAACTCAAACTACAATGCAAAATACTTCTGAAATTAAAATTTTACCATATGGTTATTGAGAGTCTCTGCTTCTAGAATCATTTACTATTTGGGGCAAAGCATGTATTCTTCAATTAAATTAAGAGTGTATAGGATATAATTTCAATGGAATGACTTTGAAAACTCAGTGGGCAATCCCACAAAGGTGGGGCTGGAACCTGGTGTTAGCCTTAGGCGGGCTCTGGACCTGGGTCACACTATCAGGGCTTTTACATACTTTTACATACACAAACAGGGCACAAGAAAAAGGCCACCACCTGTGATAAAATAATAATAATAAAAAAATCCTCCGCACCCCTCAGAGGTCAGGGTAGCAGGTTGCAGACAAACATGGGGCACGAAAAGCAAACCAGAATCCTGCAGTTTCCCTTTCGTGCCCCATCCTCGCAAGCCCCGCGCTTTCTGGGGCTACCTAGTTCCTCTACCTTGTGCCAAAGTGGAAACCAGATCCACTGCTCTGGGGGGCTGCTTGGGCCCTGGGCACCCACACGGCCACCCGACCGGCCACCCAGCACGTGTGTCCCGCTCTACCTGAAAGCCGCTCAGCCCTGCGGCCGCAGGGACCACCCTCGCCTGGGAACAGAAAAAAAGCCTTGCTGAGCGCCTTCATCATCCTGGGTACCTGCTGCCACCGAGGCTCACCATAGCAGAACAGCAGCAGCAGCCCCACGGTGCTGGAGACCGCCCTCCCTCGCAGGCCGCTCAGGGTGCCGGAGACGCTGTGCGCGCACTGGACCGCGGCGGAAGAAAGGGGGAACGGGATGGGACGGGATGGGCGCACTGGACTGCGGCCCTTCTCCCGTGACTTGGTCTGGACTTCAGCAAACCCGCAGGAGCTAGGCTGTGGGATTGCGGGGCGGCGGAAGAAGGAGGGACGGGATGGGCGGGGCTGGGGGTACCCAGGCTGTGCTCTGCGCTTAGCCTAGACCAGTGGCGGTTCTGCCAGAAGCGCAGGAGCACCTTTGCAAGCCTCCTATTTTTTCCTCACCCTGCCGGCATTTAGTCGTCGCTGCATTTCTCTTTCTGGCCTCTGGTACTCCTTGTGCGCCTGGGAGATCTGACCAACAAACTTGGGGAGCCCCCTACAGGCTCTGGCGTGGGGCTCGTCCTCTTCAAGTTCACAGGTACTGAGCTGCGCGGTGAGAGCATGGCCTGTTCAGAGACTGGAGGCCAAAGGAGAGAAAGAGCCCCATTAGGAGAGGCGGGCAGAGGAGCCTTCTCCCCTCTCCAGTGGTGAGCAGGATTGGCGCTCACAGTATTATGCTTGGCGGCGCAGGGGTAGACTGTGGGGGTTCTGTAGGGAGTTTGTGATTCCCCCTCCCTACGGATTGGACCACTGATGGAAATGGGTAACTCCACATATCTTTCAAAACACATTCACCCTATAAAGGAGACCTTAGGTGGGTTCCAATAAAACCCACTGTTCTCCACCTCCAGCTGCCTTTTGGCCCACTCCTCTGACATACCTTCCCACCCTTATCTTCCAGCGACCACACCATCCAGGCATTGCTGACACTGAGTAGTTTAGATGTTCATGGTACTTTGTTATATCAGACCTAGCAAATTCCTGTACACTGCAAAGAATTCACTCTAATGAACTTAGAGCACTATCAGTTTGGGCTTCCCCCCACCCCAAGGAAGTTGAAAGTTTAAGATGGATTTTGTGCTTTTAGTTTATTTTTGTTTTTATGGTTTCACCAATCAGAAGGTATTTATTAACAGTAAGAGGTTTAAAAAAGCAACTGCTGAAGGGGAAGGCTGTCTGGTGCTGTCAAGGAGTAGTGTCTTGGTTCAGTGGTTACGGGGGTGGAGGTGTGTGGGCTGTGCAGGGCACAGGCATTGGAGGGAGCTGTTTCTCTTGTCTCCACTGAGAACTATGCATAATGTGAATTGAACTGCTGCCCTCTGGAGCATAGTTTATAAATTCAACTTTACTATAGGTATGCACAGTCGCAAACCACAAAATGTTTCAGTCAATGATGGACCACATAGGTGATAGTTGCTCCACAATATAGCATACACACACACACACACACACACACACACACACACACACAGAGAGAGAGCAGGCTATACCATCTAGGTTTGTGTAAGTACATTCAAGGATGTTCACATAACAAAATAATTACACAAAATTCTTTTTAAGAATTATCCCTATCATTCAGTGATACATGACTGTATGTATAGGAAAAAATATAGTATGTAGGGTTTTATTCTAACCATGGTTTCAGGCATCCAGTGGGGGTCTTTAAATGTATCACTCATGGATAAGAGGGGAGTACTGTAATGAAAATAATATATATCCCAGTAATGAAAATAATATATATATATATCCCAGAGAAAGACTTGGCCTGTCACAAAGCAACACCTACTCAGTACTAAAGAGATGTTATTGCAATAAAAGCATGTAAACATGCAGATTCCCTGCAATTGGTATTATTTTTTTCCTTTTTAACTGGAAATTAATCACCATTGCTGGTCAAAAAGTACAGATCTAGATGCATCACCTCCATCTACCTCAGGAATTTATCATGAGAAAAAGTATGAAATGATTTAAATCTTAAGAGAGCATGTTTTGGTGCATGCATACTTCTTTGCCTTCCTTTGGAATTGGTTCCTATTAAATGCAAACTCTGGACAACATTGTTCATTTATCCAGGACTTTTAAAGAACTTGAGCTTTGGCCCTTTTGTCAAATCCCAAAGCATGACCCATAAGATGTTCTTGTAGTTGGTAAAATCCAGTGATATGTGAATGCAGTAATATGTGGCACGCCCAGACATTGTGTCTGTGTGCACTGCAGTGGCATTCATACTCTGTCCTTGACATTACCATTCATCTTAACACACGCTTGTATTTATAAATGGCCGTGAACTTTTTCCTTCTTTTTTTTTTTTTTTTGACATGGGGGTTTTACTATGTTGCTATCAGGGTTTGGATATGAGGTGTTCCTCAAAAGCTCCTGTTAAGTCAGGACTATTCAGAGGTAAGATGATTAGATTATGAGAGCTATAACCCGATCAGTCCATCCTGTTTGAATGGATTGACGGGGCGGTAACTGTAGGCGGGTGTGGTGTGGCTGGAGGAGGAGGTGGATCACTGAGGGCATACCCTGGAAAGACTCATCTTCCCATGGTCCCTTCCCACCTCTCTCTCAGCTTCCTGACCGTGCCATGACCTGAGCAGCTTTCTTTACAATGGGCTCTTCCACCATGATGTCCTGCCTCACCTTGGGCCCAGAGAAATGGAGTTGGCTGTCTACGGAATGAAATGGAATGAAACCTCTGAAACCATGAGCCCCAAGTAAACTTTCTGTTCCTCTAAGTTGTTCTTGTCAGATATTTTGGTCCCAGCAAAACAAAAGAAGATTAAACCAGTGGCCCACACTGGTCTGTCTCCAACTCCCAGATTCAAGCAATCCCATCCTTCTGCCTCAGCCTCCCAACTAGCTGGGGTTACAGGCATGTGCCTCTGCACCAGGCTGGGGACACACTTTTTTATTTATTGTATTTATTCATCTGCAAATATATGTCTTTATTTATTAGGTCTAAAGGATAAGTTTGCTTAAGAATCAACATTTTACAAGACTTTGAATCGGACATCTTCCCTGGGGCCCCTTCCTGCCTCTCTTGCTGACACTGACCAGAAATGGGGACACTCGGTGCTCCTGTAGGAGGATACTCCCGTTTCAAGTCCATTCTTTCGGTCAGAGGTCGGTTTCTGGAATCAGCTCAAACGAGATAGATCAAGAAATGCAAAGTGAAATCCACAGCCTGAGAATAAGAAAGGGGACAGGAATAAAGCAAGATGGAGACACTGCAGGCAATGTCCTGTTGCCTCACCACTTTAAGCGGCTCCTTGCTCTCAAGAATGGGAAGTCACCATGTGATGGACATGAAAATGGAATGTCCTGGATGGCCAAAGAGTATGGAAAGGTACAGATTTCCATTAAAGATAATGTCAAACTTCATAGTTCATCTACTGTTTTTGTATTTATAAAACTGTTTTTCCATGAGAGGGTAAGGAAAAAACATGCAAAACATGTACATGTCACCCTTGTGGTGGTTGCTGACAGGGATCCTGACTCTGCCACACATTGCCAAGTCCCTCAGAATTTCCTTGAAATCTAGAAGGAAGGTTCTGTGACTCCACAACTCTTATATTCTGCATACCTACAGAAGGTTATATTCTGCATGCCTACAAAATGAGCACCATGTGGATGATGCTAAAGTTTGCTGCCAGGGTAAGTACCCAGGGCCCCTTGAACTATGGCGGTAGCAGCCTGTGTGTTCCTGGACAGGTGAACATGGGGGGAAAATCTCAGGGAAATGATTCCCCAAGTATCCCTTCACAAGCAAGACACCCCAGTGCTCTCTTCTCAAAGCAGACTAAGGAGTTTACACTTTTTACTCATTTGGGCCTGGGATGGATGGATGGGATCTAGCCAATTCCTGAGATGGACACAAGGCATTTTTCCTCTTATCCCAGAGCAAAGTGCTTGGTTTATTCTTAATGGCACCAATATCTGCAGCATCTGTACCCTTCTTGGCCACAACTTGAAACTCTTTGTGACCCAACTGCAAGTTATTTAGATCTTTCCACTCTGCTCTTTGTTCTATCTATGCCACCACCACGTGAATGCTGTGGTGCTTTGACATTTCCTCTACAAAATCATTTATTCCATCACCTTTAAACTCAGATTCACAGAAAGGCTTAACGACTTGGTCAAAATTTAGCCAAGTTCTTTGCCAGAATATAAAGAGATGGCCTTTGTTCCAACTTCCAAGAGTTCTCATTCCCATCTGAAATCTCATGCGTTTCTATCAGCATTGTGGTTTTCTAAGCTCACACTAGAATCCTCCATTTTAAACTCCATGTACAACATTCTAGGGCTCCACTAGCCTATATATCCAGACCCCTCCAAACTCCTCCCATAGACCAATTCCAAAGGCTTCTGAGCCACATGGTCAGATACGATCACAGCAATTATCCCACTACTCAGCACCAATTTTCTCAAAACCTGAGAAAATCCATTTATATATTTTGGCCCATTGCCTTATGGGTTTCAGTCCATAGTCTGCTGGATGCATTGTTTCCATGCCTTTAGTGAATCAGTACATCATAGTGGAAGAATGTGGCAGATCAAAGCTACTCACCTTACAGTGCCCAGGTAGGAGAGGCAGGGAGGGAGGAAGGGAGGAACCAAGATCAAGACTGAGCCTTCAAAGCATTAGCCCAATAACCCACCTCTTTTCAATAGGCCCCATCAACTAAAGTTTCTATCGCCTCCCGATGGTGTCATTAGCTGGTGGCTAAGCCTTGTACACATAGGACTTTGGACAGATCAAAACTATAGCAATTGTTAAAACTTGAACTAGTATAGCAAAGATTGAAACAAGAAGATAAAAATGACATTCTGAATAAAATAAAGCAATCGTAATTGTATTAGGGCAGAAAGTCTTCTAGGGACAAAGAGAAATAGCTATATTTTAAGGAAAAGGCTTGGGTTATCCATGTTATTTTTACCTTGTTTGAATAACTTGTGATGTTTATGTAATTTTTTTAAAAAACCTGTTAGGGATTTCAAGGTTTACATGTGGTATTCACATAACGATTTCCAGAAACACAGATACTAGCTTGCTTTAGATGAACTACTAAATTGAAATAAATATACACATTAATTCAATTCTTACATGGAAGAATACACACACAGACACACACACACACACACACACACACATACACTTCTGTGTCAGTAAAATATGCTACTATTACTCCTATCTATGGATAGGTATAAAACTATCAGAAAGAAATACATTCAAATAAATTAATCTTATCTTGTAGGCTTAATTATGTATACATCTGCCTAACATACATCTGAACTGTAAAAACGCATAGTGAGTATTGGTTTTACAATTAAACCTTAATTGTTGTTTTTCCAAGTTTCTCTGTGGATATTTTGAATGTATGTTATTTTATGTGAAGATAGTACCACTTTCAATAACGCTTTCTGATTATTCTATTATTATACCTCAATTGTTATGTGTTTGTTATTGTAATGTGTTTGTGTGTGCATGCACACATACACATGTTTCTGCAAAAGGTAGATTTCAAAGCCTGATCAACCAATTCATAGAAATGAGGCCCTAATGCCAGTGTTTTGAGAACTCAATTCTCAAAGTGATTTTTCAGAATTTCACATGCACACACACACACACACACACACACACACACATACATTTAACTGTGCCTTGTGGTCTTCAGTTGACTTCAGAGTCTCTGAGAAAACTGGGTCATAAAAAATCAGCCCAACCACCTATTAAACAATCATGTCTTCCAGAATGACGCCTTTCATGTTAGGTTATGAACGATGTTTCTCACTTCATTTCATGTAGGAAATTGGTAAATGACAATAAAATTGTTTTATCCACTGTCTGTAGTGGACATTAGAAGATATTAGAACTGGACTTAATGGACATAGTCCATATAGGTGCCTAACACTATCATCATCTCATGTTATATGTTGCCAATGTCATATAATTTGAATTAAAGTTTAGAAATTTGTTGTTGTTCTTGATTGGTTTTTTATGGGCTTTGGTTCTTACTAATTTGAAGTTTGCCTATTCTCCAGTTACTGATCTTTAGCAAAAAGATTTAAATGCACTCTAAGGACTCACAATTTAAGGTATGAGGAGGTAAAATCTCTTTATGTGACAAAGTCATTATAATGTCAAGAATTATTCTAATTCATTTTTGGTGGGTTTAACACATGATGAATTAAGATTAGTTAAAACAAACAGTGACAGAGTTTAAGTTTACTAGTTCATATTTTTATCCTATTTCAGGTTGAGGTAAATTTTTTTTTCACTTCTTAGTTATAGTCCAGTGATTCGGGAGTAGCTAAATGTATATGAAGAAGAGTTCACAGTTAAATTTAACTATTGTCTGTTTTTTTTTTTACCCCTGCCCTTTGATTACTTAAGGATAAAGTTGCTTTAGAGCCATGCACCAGCATAGAGAGGACATTTGAGAGTCAAACCACGCAAACTAGTCTTCCACTTTCACCTCTGGAAAGAATGTCTCAAGAACCAGAAATGAATGAGGATTATGGTGGAGAACACAGATCTGTCCATTCAGAACATCTTTATGTGCAAGAGCAAAAGGGACTGTTGATCCTGTAAGGCAAAACAGAGTGGGAAAATAATGTACAACTCCTCATAAATCAGTTTGGTGGGTTTGTGGGGGAAAAAAATCAACATGACTGTTGGTCCTGAGGAAGAGCCACTTCATGTTAACTAAAGGAGGAAAAAACTTGAATACCCTGAAATTTGACAAAGAATACACTTGGTAGTGAGGGTAAAATGCATCTGGAGGGTCTGTCTGTAGTTCTGCAGACATTTCCTGAACAAACAGATTCTATTCTTAAAAAGATCTCTTTCATGCTCTGGGCCCCTGGAATATGCTTGCAAGTCTTCTTGGCTTATTTAAATGAAAATGACTATGGAAATAATAACAACCCAGGAAGTCAACATGACTGAGCATTTTTTAAATATAGAAAACTGAAAATAAGGATCCCAAAAGTAGTTACAGTTGAAAAAGGACCACCATGAGTTTGATATGCAAAAGAAAAATATGAACCCAAATTGGAAATTAGATATTAGACATATGCCTAAACCTAAGTTATCTAAAGAATCTTCCTGATTTGTGGCTTACTGCTCCACAGAAATGAATGAATTATGCATATTACTCAAATAAGAAGACCCAGTATATTAGCTATTAAAGATGCTTATAAGGTTATATTAAAATGAACCCTAATATTATGTATAAGTAAAAGGAAGTATTTAAAAAATTAAAATAGCTGAGCATGGTGGCGCACACCCTGTAATCCCAGCAACTCAGGAGGCTGAGGCAGGAAAACATGAGTTCAGTGCCACCCTCAGCAATTTAGTGAGGCCCTAAGCAACTCAGTGAGACTCTGTCTCTAAATAAAATACAAAAGAGGGCTGTGGCTCAGCACTTCTGAGTTCAATCCCCAGTCCCCCTCCCCCACAAAAAATAAAAATAATAAGAATAGAGGATTTGTCTCTGAAGCCATTATATTATAATTGCAGTACTAGTTATCATACATCTTGAATTATAAAAAGTGAGCTCTCTATCACATAGTGACAGAATATCCAATGTATGTCTAAATGAAGAATTATAGCAAGATAGAGGTTTAAGAACCTCTTAAAACATCTTAGGAGCAGAGTTCCTGACACTCAAAAAAGAAAAAACTCACCTTCAAAAGCAGGCAGGTGTTCACTTGCTGCTTCTCCTGGGTTTTCCTATGAGTTAGATTGATTTCTGTTAATGAAAAGCTTATATATGAAAATGTGTTATGAATAGCTCATGTATAAGATGGAGTTATCTAAATATGAAATTGTGTCTACAGGTAGACTGTTTCTACTAAATAATATCAGTTTAAGAAACCTTTCTCATAGTCTTTGTTCCTTAATTTTAAGATAATTAAGTCTCTCTCTCAGCCCTTCAAGGACTAGGGTAGCTCAGTGGTAGGGTACTTACCTCACATGTAACCAGGCCTTGGTCCCATCTGGCACCACCACCTAAAACAAAAGGTCCAAATGACATGTGAATTGGGAAATAATGTAGCTCTACACAGTGTGGTCTTCTGGACCAAAATAAGCATAGAGTATGTTTCTTTTTTAAAAAAAATTATATATATATATATCCTGCTTCACTTTTCTTACTAAGGATTGCTTTAGCTATTCTGGGTCTCTTATTTTCCCAAATAAATTTCACGATTGCTTTTTCTATTTCTAAGAAAGATGCCATTGGGATTTTCATAGGAATTGCATTAAATCTGTATAACACTTTTGGTAGTATAGCCATTTTGACAATATTAATTCTTACTATCCAGGAGCATGAGAGATCATTCCATCTTCTGAGGTCTTCTTCTATTTCTTTCTTTAGTGTTCTGTAGTTTTCATTGTAGAGATCTTTGACCTCTTTTGTTAGATTGATTCCCACGAACTTTTTTTTGAGGCTATTGTGAGTGGAATAGTTTTCCTTATTTCTCTTTCAGTGGATTCATCACTGATGTATAGGAATGTGTTTGATTTATGGGTGTTGATTTTATATTCTGCTGCTATGCTGAATTCATTTATTAGTTCTTAAGTTTTCTGGTAGAATTTTTTTGGATTTTCTAGATATAAAATCATGTCATCAGCAAATAGTGATAGTTTCAGTTCTTCTTTACCTATTTGTATCTCTTTATTCTTTCTTTTGTCTAATTGCTTTGGCTAGAGTTTCAAGGATGATGTTGAATAGAAGTGATCCAGTTTTTAGCAGGAATGCTTTTAATTTTTCTCCATTTAGAATGATTCTGGCCTTGGGTTTAGCATATATAGCTTTTACAATGTTGAGGTATGTTCCTACTATCCCTAGTTTTTCTACTATTAATGAACTTGGAGGTGTACTGTATTTTGTCAAATGCTTTTTCTGCATCTCTGGAGATGATCATATGATTCTTTTTTTAAAGTCTATTAATATGATAAATTACATTTATTGATTTCCATATGTTGAACCAACTCTGAATCCCTGGGATAAATCCCACTTGATCATGGTACATTATATTTTAATATGCTTCCATATGCAATTTTCCAGATTTTTTTTGAGAATTTTTGCATCTATGTTCATCAGGGATATTAGTCTGAAGTTTTCTTTTCTTGATGTGTCTTTGCCTGGATTTAGTATCAGGGTGATATTAGACTCATCTTTGAGGAGTATTTGTGTTAATTCTTCTTTGAAAGTCTTGTAGAACTTGGCTGAGAATCCCCCTGGTCCTTGGTTGGTAGGCTTTTAATGGAATTTTCTAGTTCATTACTTGAAATTGATCTGTTTAAATCATGTATGACCTCCTCATTCAGTTTGGGTAGGTTGAAATTTGTCAATGTTTTTTGATGTCTTTGATATTTTCTGTTTTATTAGAGTATAAATTAAACCTCTGTCTCTCACCCTGCACAAAAATCAACTTAAACTGGATCAAAGACTTAGGCATTAGAACACAGAGACCCTGCACTTAATAGAAGAAAAAATAGGCCCAAATCTTCACCACTTCGGCCTAGGATATGATTTCCTTAACAAGACTCCTGAAGCACAAGAAGTAAAATCAAGAATCAATAAATGGGATGAATTCAAATTAAAAAGCTTCTTCTCAGCAAAGGAAACAATATCATGATGAGAGCCTACGGATTAGGAGAAAATCTTTACCGCATGTACCTCTGATAAAGCATCTTTAAAATATATGAAGAACTCAAATACTTAACACACACACACACACAAAAAAAAACCCCACAAATAACCCCATCAATAAATGGGCTAAGGAACTGAACAGACACTTCACAGAAGAAGAAATACAATTGATCAACAAATACATAAAAAAGTGTTCAACATCTCTAGCAATTAGAGAAATGCAAATCAAAACTACTCTTAAGATTTCATCTCACACTAGTCAAAATGGCAATCATCAGGAATACAGGCAACAATAAATGTTGGCGAGGATGTGGGGAAAAGGTACACTTATACATTGCTGATGGGATTGCAAATTGGTACAACCACTATGGGAAACAGTTTGGAGATTCCTCAGAAAACTGGAAATGGAACCACCATTTGACCCATCTACCCTACTCCTTGGTTTATACCCAAAGGACTTAAAATCAGCACACTATAGTGACACAGTCACATCAATGTTTATAGCAGCTCAATTCATAATAGCTAAACTATGGAACCAACCTAGGTGTCCCTCAATAGATGAATGGATAAAGAAAATGTGATTTTATATATATATATATATATATATATATATATATATATATATACACACACACACACACACACACACACACACGTGGAATATTAATCAACTTTAAAGAAGAGTAAAATTATGGCATTTGCCAATAAATGGATAGAGTTGGAGAATTATCATGCTAAGTGAAAAATCCAGTCCCACAAAACCAAAGGCTAAATGTTTTCTCTAATATGCAGATGCTAATTCACAATAATGTGAGGGGGGGCACTAGGGAAGAATAGCGTTATCTTAGATTAGGTAGAGGGAAGTGATGGGAGGGAAGGGGAGGGGAAGTGGGGATAGGAAAGGTAGTAGAATGAAACAGACATTATTATTGTATGTATATATGTGGCTGCATGATCAATATGATTCTGCAACATGTACACTCAGAAAAATGAGAAATTATATCCCATCTATGTATGATATATCAAAGTGCATAAATGTAGTCTCCTGTCATGTATAACTAATTAAAACAAATTTTTAAAAATTCTGACATGTCTACTTTGAATAATTTTGGCAACAAGTGTGTGTGTGTGTGTGTGCACGCGTGTGTGCGTGCACACATATATAATTTTATTCACCACTTTCAAATGTTTTTGTTAAATCAGTACTTCCATCATACAGTTTTACAAATATTGGTAAGTGTTGCCATGTATGATTTTATTAGTAAGTAGCATAAACCACGTAGCATAAACCCTCTGCCCCCAATCCGGAATTTGACTCCAAAGTAGGAGATCTGAGTTCTCAGGCACATCCAGTTTTAAAGATAAAGGCTCTGAGGTATTCTTTAAAGTAGATGAGGCTTACCAACCCCCACTAAGACATTGTTACTTTGCCAAAGGCACACTTCTGATTAATGTGATGATTTTTATCTGGTCATTAATTGATACAGCATTATGAAATTGCGTCATCTCTTTTGGTGTCATGAAATGCAAGGAAATGCTATTTAGGACCCCCCCAAAAAAAGAATCCTTGAAGTTTTGTGGGTTTTATTCCTGTTATATGCAGTTAATTGGGTTAAAATAGGTCATCGCTAGCTAGGTGCTGCGGCACACACCTGTAAGCCCAGCAAGTTGGGAGGCTGAGGCAGGAGGATCCTGAGTCTGTGGCCAGCCTCAACAACTTTGCGAGACCAGGTCTCAAAAAAAATACATCTGGGGATGCAGCTCAGGAAGAGAGCCCTGGATTTAAAACACAAAAAGGAAATTAGGTATATATAACCCAGCTGTAAAATTCTGTGATTCTTGAATGTGAAATTTGGGGAGCTTCTTATTTTCCCTAATTCCACACTGACAACCCGGCAGTTTCATTCACTCTGCACTTATGTGTGGCAAACTTTGGTGCATATAAGTCAGTGAGCGTCTTCACATTTTTGATATCCCATTTTGATATGCAAATGGAAAAATAATTATAAAAGGCAATGGGGGAAGGAACGGCCTACTGCAGGAGAAAACAACTAGCTACTGAAACCCCATAATGTCCCTTTTTACAACAGGATACATTTGTGTCTTTTTCTTCTGCCATTCCTTCAGCATGTGAAATTGTGAGATAAGAAAGTGGATGAAAATAAAAGCATAAAATGAAGAGAGGTTTTTTGTCTTTGAATTTTGGAAAATTTGTTCCTATCAAATAGAAGCAAAATTCAACTTACAAAACATTTGGTGACCTGTAATGATAAAATTACAGGCAAAACATTTTTATGGGTTCAACTCATGATGATTCAGCTAAGAGTCAAGAGATAAAAGTCAATGAAAACAGTTCTTTTAATTGCAGATGAAGTTCTTCTTTGTATCACACTTTTCATTAAAGGTTGAGGGGAAAAATGATAAACCCAAAAGTAATGAGAGGAAGGGGTCAGCAAACCTGATAGTGCTGCTGCTGAGGGAGACCATAACTGTGGGTCCATGTAACAACAAATGGGAGGGGAGACTGTAGAGCAGTGATTTCCTATTAAGAAGAAGGAAGAATGGGATGGGTAGGAGGACTATGGAAATATTTCCCAGTAGATAGTGGGGAATCCAAAACTTGTTCTGATTTGGGCTAATCCTCACTATTAACCAGTGTCATGCTGAGCAGTTACCCTGAATGACGTGATGTGACCCTTCTCCCTAATGCTGCACCCTCTGCTTAGGTGCTTTAGATGGAGATCAGCAGTGGTTCTCAGCTGCTTTGCAGGCTCTCCTTGGGCTTCCATGTCTCCAGAAGCCTTTCACACGAAACATCCACCCTGTGGAGCTCAGCCTTGGCTGCCTGGGAGACTAAGGTTTCTCCCCATTACAGTTGCCACAGTATACGTGACCCCTTGTGGTTGCAGGAACCATGTTGGCATCTTCCGCTGAGTTCTGCATGCCTCTGGAGCTCTGCTCAGCCCCACAGCTAAGTGGGTCTGCATCGGGCAGAAATGCTCGGATCTTGCGCAGGGCCACTCTTACATCAGACAGAACTGTGGGGAAGCTGAGTATGTGTTTCTCATGAGGGTTTGAGGCAGATCCCAGGGAAGTCCTGGGCTGTGAGACTATGAACAGTGGGCAGCAGGGAGCAGAAAGGTCAATGGATGTTGAGACCTCATCCTAGATTATTGTTTGGGACCAGTTTATCCTTCCCAAGGGACTGGAGTATTGATCCACTGGCTCCGCACTACTTTGTGGTGCCATATAGGAGATGCCCACATTAGGAACAACAGCCCTGCCCTGGATAATCTGACATTTCCTGGGGCATTCGGAAGTTGTTGACTGTTAGATGTGGGGATGTAAACACCTGGTACTGGGGTCTTCATTAGGCAATGCTGAGTGCCACCCCAGCTCTGAGGATCCCCGTGTTTGACCTGAAAAATCGTGTTCCCACTCCCCCTGACCAATCCTGCCTTACTCACATGCATGCATGCATGTAGATCTGGAAGCAGTCCCAATGAACTCTTGGAAACCTCCAACTCAGAGATTCTTTCCAGGAGCCCCATGTGACCCAAGCAGCCACTAGCAGGCACTTCTGCCCAACACAGTCAGCATTAGCTTGGAAGAAATGTGCGGCAGAGAGTAAGTAATTGTCTTCTTCAGGACAACTTAGGTACTACTGTGGTGATAAATCAAGTGCAAAATATCAAGTGATATAGAAAGCAAGTCTTATTCTCTGTTAGGTGTTTATATGCAATACCCATAGCTGGAGTATGAGACTCTGCCACGGGGAGACGAGGCAAACATGCTGATGCTCCAACCAAAGTGCCTGCCTTCACAGGTCTCACTGCAATACAGTGAGGAAGACACTGGAGTCTTACTCATTTCCTTTGATGTCCTGGTTTGGGGAGTCACATTTGCTTTCCTAAGGCAATTTGGTTTGATAACAGGTCATAAATGTTCATCATGCAATATGACTAGACAATCTCTGCAGACATCTTCTCTTTTTGCAACAGTATTTTTGTATCTCATGTAGATAATTCTCTTGTTCCTTTCCCCAAAAGAGGACAACTCTATATCTCACTAAGTTGAGAATCATGTTTTCCTTCACTTATTCCGTTCACATGGAATAAGAGCTTATTCAGGTTGCAGGCTAAATGACCAAGATCATCAGTTTCCATCACTCCATCACATCATCAGCTGGTCTGCCAAGGAGGGTTTTCCTGTGGCTGGACACACGGGTGGCACTATTTGGATGTGATCATATGAAAGGAGAATGGTTCCTTCCAGACCTGGAAGCAGAGATGGTAAAGAGAGCATCTTTATGGTCTTTGCAGAAAAGCTCCATGCCACTAACAAAATGTAAACGTGATACCTGTGTCTTGACTAGAATTGGGTTCATCTGCAAATCTGCATATCTTACAAGGCCATGTGGACAGCCTCATTTTCTTATATATTGCAGGAGAATTTTTTAAATGACAGGGCATTTGTGGATTATTCCAAAAATGAGAGATACTGTTCTACATGAGGTTGACTACATGCTGAACTTTGTCCCTGGAAGCCTATCATTTTCACCTCACAACTGGGGAATTCTGGGCCTTTTTTTTTTTTTCCTAGCACGGGGGTCAATTGAACACAGAGCCCCATCCCCAGCCCTATTTTGTATTTTATTTAGAGACGGGTCTCACTGAGTTGCTTAGGGCCTCACTTTTGCTGGGGCTGGCTTTGAACTCACGAATCTCCTGCCTCAGCCTCCCAAGCCACTGGGATTATAGGCATGTGCCACCACTCCTGGCTGATTCCTGGCTTTCAATGCTTTCTGAAGGCAATTTAACCTTCCCATTGAGTGCATCCAAGAGACAACTTGAGCCAACCTGATGTACTATGCTATAGAGCCTCAATAGCATGAGGTAAAGACCCTCTTCTTGCCTTGGGCATGTCATTAAAGTAATGGAAGCCAGTCTAGTAGAGTAGGGTAAATATTGTGACCAAAAGTGGAAACATTTACCCTTTCATTCTATTGGATCCTTCCAAAACTCCAAAACTTCCCGAGTACTCTGTTTTTCTATTTTTGGAAATGTATTTATTTACATAGATTCAATAAGTGTTTGTTCCTCCTTGTAACAGGATATAATTGAAAACACGGGTTACCTTACCAAGGCATTCAGTGGTACATCATATTGAACTAGTTTATAGGTGCTAAAGGAAAAGCCTCATGTGTGCCACAGGGTAGCTATCAAGCCAAAGGAGCCCTTTACAAGCAGGACACCTCAGTGCTCTCTTCTCAAATTGACCTTTTAGCAAAAAAATAAAATAAAAATTATATGTATTTGATGATCTTCAGTAAATTTCTGAGGTGATTCCAAATAAAAAACCTTACACACTTTTATTGGATTGTATATTGTTTTTAAGTTTTTAGTTGTCTCTTTTGGATGGATCAGAGCTAAAAGTTTTTAGTTTTCACTAAACCACGTCTACCACAAATTTTCTGTCTCCCTGGGTCTTTCTTCCTATTGTACATTACGCCTCTTTTTTTCTTTTGTACTAAGATTGAACCCAGGGCTAGTACATGCTAGGTAAGTGCTCTACCACTTAACTACATTCTTGCCATTGCAAAAGCTGTATTTGTCAAGGTGTTTGCTAAAATGCTTATTCCTGACATTTTCCCCTAGGGAGGAGGGAACTGGGGTTGCTGTCCCTGTTTCTCAAAGCTCCCCTTAACCTGAGCTCACAGGAAACACTTCTGCTGCTTAAGTCCAAAGGGTCCTCCAAGGGTGTCTCGTCCTGTGCAATGATATCAGATTGGGGAGGAAAGATTTCCCCAGATCTTTCTGACCTAGGTCAGGAGCAGACCAAGTCTCAGGTAGCTGAGTAGGAATGTCACCAGGTCTAGCTGTGGGTGGTCCTCAGGTCTGCCATGTGTGCTAAGCAACCACTTGTCCTCCTGAAGCCCAGGTTTTCCCATTTCTATGATGGGGAGGACTTTGAGGACATAGTGGGACAATACTGTCTTACAGACTGTTAACATACATAGATGCTAAGGCTCTGGAGCTGAAAAAAAAAAAACACCCTGAAAGCTATCTTGAAGGCACTGTTTGCTCCTTTTCTATCCCCTTCATCAAATGTAATTTCAGAACCTTGGAACACTTTTCTCATGGACACTCACATCCTCCACATGCACAAATAGGAAGGGCTCAGTCCTCTTTGGGTCAACTCCAGTTGCAATCCCATGATGGTTTATGGTGGTGCCACTGATTATATGTTCCCGCTTGTCCTCACTAGTGTGACAGTGAGTCAACGCTGAAGTAAGCAGAGATCTACATGAGGTGGACCCTCCAGCAGGCACAAGGGAAAAGTTGGCAGGGTCCTGGGAACCATCCTTCAAGGGTTGTAGCAGCTCCTGTTTCACCACCTTCCTGGGATTTCAACATCATCCCACATTTCCTGGCCCAGCCCTTCACTGGGTGTCTGTCACCTCCAAGGCAATAACTGCCTCTGCCACATACTACAACTTGTAAATGCTATGCACCTTTCTGAGCATCCCTACCACCTCTGAAAAGTGCGGTGCTAAAGAACAAAGCTCATGGGGATTTTGCAGTAATGAAAGGGTATAAGAACCGGGAATCTTCAGAAGGGGCCACTGCGTGTGCTATATTCATTATGTATGTATTATTTATCTCTTTGCCCCCACTGAAGTTCTCTGCTTCATGCTTCTAGCTTATGCCCATCTATGTTTGGGAAAATATTTAGAAAGCACACACAATTGCCCTGCTGTTAGGGAGTTTGGGGAATTCCACTAAATGTGATCGAATACTTATATATTCCTTAGTATAGCCTGTATAAGAGTCTCTGAGTTATGGCAGGAAAACAGAACCGTCCACTAAATGTATGGGAAGGGATTATATGTGGTTTATTCAACATGCACACACACACACACACACACACACACACACACACATTACTAATTTACATTAATTTTCTGAATATTTACCATAATTCACTGGAAAAAAAAAAGAAAACAGTACCTGGGATTTAATTCTGTTCATGGGTCAAATAGTCACAGACCTCATACATAAGCAGGTCAGATCCACACAATGTTAGCTCTGAAGCCTTCCTGACTTCCCATCTCAGGACCAGGTTGACAGATCACAGGACCAGCTAAAAAGTGTGTGGATCTTGGGTTCAGAGGAAGAGTCCAAAGTGACAAAGATGTGGACTATGGCTAAGAGGAGACTGAGAGAAACCAGAATCTCCTATATATTATGATGCCTAAGAAGGAGCTGAACTCTTGGCGGCTAGCCATAAAAGATGAAAAATTCAAATAGTCCTGTGCATTGGGTCTCAGATTTCTTGCAAAGGAGAGGGGAGCATGGGGCTCAGAGCTGGCACCTGAAATTCTCACCTTCAGCAAAATAAGTCCCCAGCTCTACCTGTCCTTCTTCATCCACACCATTCATCCCAACCACAGCACCAGGGGACCCCAAACTGGAGTAATAAACGACTTGTTCTCAGATCTCTCTGGAGACTAGCACATAGTGCTCAGGTGCATACAATTGTATGCCTTCTTCATTGGAAAGTCAATAGGAAGCTGAGGCCCAAGACTGAATGGATCAACCTTGCTGACCAGGTCTGGCATGGCCAGACAAACACAGAAGGCTTGGCCTATAGCCATGGAGTGTCAGGACCAGGGACTTGGATTCATGCAATGCGTTCTTGCAAAGAGAGTTTGGAAAGCAAGGCCAGGCCTGTGTCTCTGCTGTTCCCTCACCTCTCCCCAGCAGTCTGTCTTTCATTTTGGCACCTTGACATGGTGGTGCACTGCTGGCCATTGTCATCTTCATTACGTCCCTTTGTTCCAACTTAAGTTGGCCTCTGACAGGTCTCCTTGAGTAGAGCAGCCCTGGAGCTCGTTCAACATTCTTCTGGTTCAAAAGGACCATACACTGAGACAGACACAGATGCCAAGGTGCACCATAATCTGAAAGGCTTGTGGTTTTTGTTTTAGGGCTGGAATTCTGTCGAATGCACTGAGATTTATTCCACTTTTGAAAAGGTCATTGGAAACTAATTTTAGTGGCACCTGCTATTCTTGCAGCTCCCACTCCTTGTCCAGTGCAATAGGCCTTTACAGTATTGGTCTAGAGCCTGCTCCAGGAAGACTGGCAAAGCCAGCGTCTGCTCTGCAGCAAGATCACCTGCAGTACAAGAGGTACCATCCCAGGTAGAGTCAGCACCAGGGTCAGATCTGGAACTTGTGTCACTATCAGAGAATCATTTCTCATGACCCTACTATAGGGAATACCAGCTTCAGAACATTTGCTCCTTTTCTGTGGCTGAAAATATCCAGTCTCTGCTGTCAGAGCACTTCATTCTGATGAGTGTGGTGAGTAGCTGAGCTCTTCAGGGAAAGCAGGGGCCGGGCCATTCCCCCGGCATCTGTAGTCATAGACCAGCCATTTCCTGACCAGGTTATAATGGTATGCACCAATCCTAGCTGCTCCTGTGACCTGGACTAGATTCTTAATCCCACTCTTTTCCTGCCCATATGCAGGTGTTAGAGACAGGACACTAAGAGTACCCTCTTCATCTGAGCTAGCATGGATAGGAAATAGAACATTTACTTGGCTCATTCAGTGGGGAGAGTATTAAAGGGCAGGCAGATCCATACATCTGCTAGCCATCGTACGAGCCCCTACTTAGAGCTGCCACAGGGAATGTGCATCTCAGTGGAAGAAGGAACAGAGGACTGATGAGGTTGGGCAGAAGATGTCACTTGGGAATTAGCAAGACTGAGAAGGCTTCTGGATCTGGAAGTGAGTGAGGATGGCCTGGGGGAGATGTAAGTCTTTTTCACAAGAGTGCTAGGTCCCAGGTCATCATATTGGGGGAACCATCCCTGGGTAGAGAAGAAAACCCAGCTGTCTGCAGAAGTCTCCATCCACATCTAAGGCTTCCTGATGTCCAGCTCAGAGCACAGTCACTTTCCTGGGAGTGTGTGCATCTGCAGGCTGTAGCTGGGGCAGGCTGGGCCCATGTGATGCTCTCTTCCTCCCTAGGAGCTCTTCAAGAAGGTATTGCCCTGTGGCTGCCTGTTCTCTGTGTGGTGCCCATAGCACAAGAGGGGCAAGTACCACCTAAGACTTTCTGACCATGTCAGCATTGGACATTTCAACAATGTGGCCAACTGTGTCATCACTACCCGCCTTGGGGATGTCAGCATGAAACCTGGGGACAGTGACAGGGTGGTCCAGCACTGCATCAAGGTGGCCAGTGTTAGCTATACAAAGCCCCAGAAGTTTTCTCTAGAGATCAGTGTTCTTCATCTCCTTTGATCAGCTCTTAGCATTGTAGGCTGTGGTCTAAGACCCTGCACAATTCCTAAATCCTTCCATCAGGTCACAGACATAGGATAGGGCCAATGTCAAGTTGTGTGTTGGATGCTCTCATTTGATTTCAGCTCCTTGGATTTAATTGTCATCCCTCTTCTTGTGAGTATTGCTCACTGGGTCCCTCTCTTGTGCCCTTCTGTGCCTTCCTGGACACCTGTCTCATTCAGGAAGGATAAATCAGCTGAGGCACATGAATCTTGAGGGGCTGAGCAGTCTACCCGACCTGGTTCATCCCTTCCTAGGCTCAGAGTGCTTAATACCAAGGAACCTCTCACGGAAGGCCATCCTCCCTGCTCTGCAGATCACATCAACACATTGTCTGAGGAAGACACAGGAAGATGTATCCAGGTCGCTATGCCTTCTCCAGGTCAGACAAAGTAACCACAGTGGGTCAAGCCATTGCCTCATTAAAGACCCTCTTGAAGGCATGCAAAGTCAGGGTCCCTGACTTTGTAGGATTCACCTGGTAGGAGAGGTCCTGATCCTCTCTGGTGTCCCAGGTCTGGATTCTCACTTGGGAATCAGTTAACTGTCAGGCACACATGGTTGGCCAGATTGACTTTCAGGTGTGCCCTGCAGAGCAACGGAACTCTTAGCCCAACTGAAATCTAAACTGTCAAAACAGCTGTGGAGTTGAAATGGGGATGGAGCTCAGCTGATTCAAATAGGAGTTCCTTCCCCAGTCCCTTAGATCCTGCAGGATTCAGAGGAAACCAATGGAAACTGTCATCCAGCCGTTAGTGGGTGTCCTTTGGCTACTCACATGAAAGGAAATCTGAGCTCACACTCTTCTCTCTTAAACGTCTCCTTCCTTTGCCTCATGTCAACAAAGTGCTCTCCAGATATCCAAGAGTCAATGTGCCAAAGACAATGAGCTGAGCAGACCTTTGCTCAGGGTAAATTTCAGTTTTCATTATCGGGCAAATATGTCTGGAAGACAGAGCAAGGAGAGAGTTTGCTTGCCTTCCTGGGCCACATGAGTTTGGTTTTTTTTCCTCACTGAAAGTTGAGAAATTATTAGTGTTTTTTCTGGAATAGAAGGAAGATGCATCCATTTGCCTTTTGTTTATATTGGGCATTTGGGAGACCAGGAGTTTCTGACAATGGGTTCAGTGATGTCAGCTGGGCTATGCAGGAAGGGTTGAAGAGCTGGCAGAACTAGCCGTTGTCTGGCTTCCATGTTGGCCGTTCATGTTGGGTATGTGGCATGTAAGTCTTCCCGGTTTTAGCAAACTAGCAACACAGTTCTTGAGGATGTGAGAACCTGTTCCTCTTCAGTCTTTGCCACATCCCTGACAATAGGGGACAACTTGCCTGTAACAGAAACATGTGCTTCAGAGAAATCCTGGGCGACAGGTGATCTAGAGAGCTGCTCCGCTCACATCCTAATGGTTATACTTGGACTAGATTTTTGTTGTTGTTTGCTGTAGGTCCCCATTCTGCCCCTTGACACACACTGCTAATTGGAATCAGGATTATTACTCTGGGGCCCACTTCGCAGTGACCTAACCTGCAGATGATTTTCAGAAGGCTGTCGGGGACTTCATGGATTCCTAGGGGATCCTTCCTTATTAGATCAAGGACTTTCTAGGTCAAACAGGCAAGTAAGTATTGCTGCCTGCCTATTACTCAGGGAAGTCCAGAGTTGGCATCTTGGAGACCATTTCTAAGTAAATGAGCAGAGAGCTGTGTGCAAGCATTTTTCCTTGAAGGAGTCGCTGGCAGAAGTGAGGTCTCAGGCAAGGCCTCCAGTCTAGCTCAGTGGGCCAAGATTCCAAGGGGGCTGGGTGGTCAGGAGGTTCTCAGACCTGCTGCTGGATGCACCCTGCCCCTCTTCCACTCTGGCGAGGTCTTGCTGGGTACCTGGACGCAAATCATGAGCACAGAGGAAGGAACACTGGTCAGTGACGGTGCTGGGATGTGTGGTGAAGGCAGCTGAAATTGCCTCCAGCAATTTGAAGGAGAGGCTGTCTTCTCTGGTGGTGGTGGTGTGACTCCATGACTGCACTGCTTTGCCCTCTAATTTCTCCTCTGGAAATAGGAAAGACAAATCCCCATGGAGTCATCATAGAGAACAATGAGATCCATAGGAGAAAAGGTATTTTGGAAGGATCTTTAGATCTTCCTCAGAAGGGTGATGACAAGAATAATCATAACTATGTGAAACAGTACCCCAGAGAACCCATGGGGGGGTGTTCTTCACATCAAACTTATCCCTTTTGAAAATACACACGCTCAAGGTGACCTACCAGTTGACTGTTGGACCTGTGATTGAATCCGTACCCACTGAAGGTGGCAGGGACATTGTATCGGCTTTCTCATTTATACAGGGGCTGAGGCCGGAAGGACCTTACTGTAACTGGATGAGGGGAGAAAGATCTCGCTAACCGTTCTGTTGACCCTGAAAGTGGAGATATCCAGGGTGGCCGTTCCTGAGATGAACCTTCAGAGAGCTCAAGGAGGCAGTGGCAGCAGCAGAAGGCACCTGTGTCCGTGGTAGGGAGGGACTCCAGGGAATTGGTGGACAGTGGGAGCCTCCCCTCCAGCTAAAGATCTCCATATCCAGGGAGCAGGGTGCTGTCCTACTACAGCCCTTTTCTCTTTTTTATCCTATGGTTCAATGTGTCTCCACTTGAGATGCAAATGCAAGAGCCTGAAAAAATCTGCATTCAGAGTGGATTGGGGTAGAGGTGGGGACATGGGCCACATAATGTTTGAGACATGTGGAAATATCACGTCTCAAATATAACCATGGATCCTTGCAAACCAACCTTGGGGGAAAGAGTCACAGAACTAGTGGGAGGCACCCCATAAGGGTCCATGTGGGATGCATAGGCAGGGAAGGTCCAAGAAACAGATTTATGAGATTTCAGGGGAGAGGGAGCCTTAAAGTCTTTGAAGGGGCAACTGGGACTGAGCATTCATCATTCCCACTATGAAGACACAGAGTATCACTCCTTTCCTCAACACATTCTAACTGACCTACCCATGCAAGACACTGCAATGAAGGATTAAATAGATGTGATTGACCCCGGGGGATGTTAGGATATTAACATAAGGATCATGTGGATTATGAGGGGGGCTATGGAGGTGAGTTACCCGGGAATAGGATGGATACTTTCAAAAATCCACATGGCCCTTTCAGGAAATCTCCATGCTATCAGGAAACCCACTGTGTGACAGTTGTGTCATGACCAGAATCGGGGGGGGGGTCATCTGCAAATGTGCATCTCCTACAAGGTGATGTGGGCAGCCTTGCTGTCTTGCACAGGATGGGAGAATTTGTTTTAGATGACAGGAAAGGTATAGATGATTCCAGAAAAGTGAGCTACTTCTACAGGAGGTTGAGCACATGCTGCACTCTTTCCCTAGAAGTCTTGTCATTTTCACATCACAAGGATAGAATCCCTGGCTGCAGACACATTCCAAGACAATTTACCTTTCCTTCCCATTAGTTGTATCCAAAAGAGACCTGAATAGGGCTGACCTGATGCAGATGCTTTGAGCCTTCAAAACCGATAGGTAAAGACCTTCTTCTTTCTCTAGTTTGCTTGCCTTATGCATTCATTATAGTAATGAAAGACAGTCTAATAGAGTGATGTCAATTTTGTGAACAAAAGTAGAAACATTTAGTGTTTCTCCCTACAGGATCCCTCTATAATTTGAAAACTGTTCTTCATAATTATCCGTATTTTTCTATTTTTTTTTTTGTTGTTTATTTACGTAAGTGCAATAAGTATCTGTTTCTCCTTAGAGCATGATGCAATTGAAATACTGGCTACCTTTCCAAGGTTTCCGTGTGATGTCATATTTAACTAGTTTATAGATGCTAAGGGAAAAGCCTAATTTCTGCCTTGGTGTAACTGTCTAGCCACTGGAACCTTAAAAATTGAAAATTTCGGTGATTACTATAGGATCAGTAACTGTTTACCTGTACTTATGTGAATTTGTTAAAGTGATTTTTGCAAACAAATCAATATGACTGATGATCTGTTATAATATTGAGAAGATTATGAGGTAAACAGTATTCCAAAAAATCATGATATGGTTTCTTAGATGCTAGTTGTTTTCTTTGTTTTTAAAATCTCTGTAGATTGGACTGTGAGCTAAATTTTTCTGGTTGCCTCTAAAATGTGGCTTTGGTGATTTCTCCTGTCTCTCACGGTCTTCCCATTCTTCCTTTCTCTCCCTCATAGTCTAATTGAGGCCAGGGGCCAGCACACACTAGGCAAGTGCTCTGTCACATAACTACATTCTCATTGTCACAATTGCAGAAGGTATATTTGTCAAGATGTTTTCTAGATTGGTTATTCTAAAGTCTCCCTGAGATCTTCTGACATTTGTAGCTTTGAGGGCTTGGTGGTTGCTAGAGCTTGTTTCTCCAAACTCCCCTTAACATGAGCTAACAAAACATTTGTGCTGCTTAAGTAAAAAAGGGTCCCCCAAGGGTGTCTTGTCCTGTACAATGATGTCAGATTGAGGAGGAAAGGTTTCGCCCCAGATCTTTCTGATCTAGGTTCAGGAGCAGACCAAGTCTCAGGTAGCTGAGTAGGAATGTCACCAGGTCTAGCTGTGGGTGGTCCTCAGGTCTGACATGTGTGCTAAGCAGCCACTTGTCCTCCTGAAGCCCAGGTTTTCCCATTTCTATGATGGGGAGGACTTTGAGGACATAGTGGGACAATACTGTCCTACAGACTGTTAACATACATAGATGCTAAGGCTCTGGAGCTGAAAAAAAAAAAAAAAACACCCTGAAAGCTATCTTGAAGGCACTGTTTGCTCCTTTTCTATCCCCTTCATCAAATGTAATTTCAGAACCTTGGAACACTTTTCTCATGGACACTCACGTCCTCCACATGCACAAATAGGAAGGGCTCAGTCTTCCTTGCAGTCTTCCAGCTGCAACCCTCTGATGGTTCATGGCGCTACAACTGACTGTATGTCCCCACCTGTCCCGTCTACTGTGACGATGAGTCGACTCTGAAGCAAGAGGAGGTCCACTTGGTATGGACCCTCCAGCAAGCACAAAAGAGAAGTGGAGGGAGTCCCTAGAACCATCCTTCCAGGATTGAATCAGCTCCTGTTTCACCAGCTTCCTGGGATATCAACACCATCCCACATTTCCTGACCCAGCCCTTCACTGGGTGAGTGTCTGTCATCTCCGAGACACATATGTGCCTCTGCCACATACTATGACTTGGAAGTGCCATTGCAGCTTTCTGAGTCTCAGTGTGCTCCTCTGAAAAGGGTGGTGCTAAAGGACAAGCTCATGGGGACTTTGAAGTAATAAAAGGGTATAATAAGTGGGAATTTGGTACTGAGGACCTGGCTCTTTAGAAAGGGCTCCTGCTGTATATATTATTTATATTTATATTTACATTTATGTTTATTTTTCTCTGCACCCTCACTGTAGAAGTACTCTGCTTGGTGCTTCTAACTCACGTCCATCTATGTTTGGGAAAAAACAGAGAAAGCAGTCACAATTGCCCAGTTGTTAGGAAGGAAATGGTATACCCGGAATCCTTGCATATTCCTAGATGGAGACTGAACCCGAAGTCCCTGGGTCATGGAAGGGAGTGCCCGAGTACACTTATGGAGTGCCCAAGTACACTGTGTGTGGGTCACTCATTCAGCACAGGCATGTGCACATACCTATATATTTTGTTCAATACCTTTGCCTAGTCATTTTTCTAGACACTTAGCATAATTTAGTGAACAAAGCAGAAAACAGTGCCTGAGGTTCAATTCTATTTGAGGAGTCAGACATTCACAGTAGACCTTAAAAACAAGTCACCCAGGTCCACTCAGATATATGGAAGGTGTTTACGTAGATCATTTATGCAACATGCATGTGCACACGCACACACACACACACACACACACACACTACTAATTTCCTCTTAATTTTTTGGATTTGGTATATAACTCACTGAACAAAGCAGAAAACAGTATGTGTGGGATTTAATTCTGTTTGTGGGCCAGACATTCACAGACCTCATAAGCAGGTCAAGTCTACACAATGTTAGCTCTGAAGCCTTCCTGATTTCCCAGCAGTATAAAGGCCTCAACCAGATTGATGGATCCCAGGGCTGGCTAAACAGCATGTGGACCTTGGGTTCAGAGGAAGAATCCAAAATGACAAAGATTTTGTGGACTCTGGCTGAGAAGACACTGAGAGAACCCAGAATCTCCTACATATTATGATGGCTATGAAGGAGCTGAACTCTTGAGGTTTGGCCCTAAAGGATGAAAAATCAAATAGTCCTGTGCATTGGGTCTCAGATTTCTTGCAAAGGAGAGGGGAGTATGGGGCTCAGAGCTAGCACCTGAAATTCTCACCTTCAGCAAAATAAGTCCCCAGCTCTACCTGTCCTTCTTCATCCACACCATTCATCTCAACCACAGCACCAGGGAACCCCAAACTGGAGTAATGATGAACGACTTATTCTCAGATCTCTCTGGAGACGAGCACATAGTGCTCAGGTGCATATAACTGTACGCCTTCTTTGTTGGAATCAGAAAGTTGATAGGAAGCTGAGGCACATGGCTGTCTGAATCAACCTTGCTGACCAGGTCTGCCATGGCCAGACAAATACAGAAGGCTTGGCCTATAGCCATGGAGTGTGAAGACCCGGGCCTTGGATTCACGCAATGGATTCTTGCAAAGAGAGTTTGGAAAGCAAGACCAGGCCTGTGTCTCTGCTATTCACTCATCTCTCCCCAGGAGTCTGTCTTTCATTTTGGCATCTTGCCACAGTGGTGCACTGCAAATCACTGTTTTCCACCATACATTGCTTTGTTAAAACTTAAGTTGGCCTATGTCAGGTCACCCCGACTGGAGCAGCTTCTGTTCCACATTCTTCTGGCTCAAAAGTACCATACAAGTCAGCTGAGACAGAAAAGATGGCAGGTACGCCATACTCTGTATGTTTTGTTTGTTGATGGAATTCTCATCCATGCAGGGATATGTTTTCTGTGATTAAATGGCCTTTGGAAAGTAAGTGACATTGGTGAACAACATGTCTGCTGTTTTGGGTTCTGCTCCATGAGCAACGGGCCTTTGCAGTGTTGGTCTAAAGCCAGTTCCAGAACCACGGGCAAAGCTAGGTTCTGCTTTGCAGCCAGATCCCCTTCGGCACATGGTGTACCACCCCAGGTAGAAAGAGCTCCCGCGTCAGATCTGGAATCTATGCCAGCAGCAGAGAAAGAGCCACCTCTCAGGATCCTATTATAGGGAACCCCTATAATAGAGCTTAATAGAGCTCTAGATTCTTCTGCCTCTGTTCTGTGAATGAAAAGATCCAGTGCATGAAGAAGATGAGTAACGTGGCGTTTTCTCCAAAGCTGCTGTCAGAGCCAATAACTCTGATGAATGTGGTAAATGGAGGAGCTCTGCAGAGAAGGCAGGAGCAGGCCATTTCCTTGGCAGCCATAATCTTAGACCCAACATTTCCTGAAAGTATTACAATGGTATGGAACAAACCCCAACTCCTCCTGTGGAACCTGGACTTGTTTCTTTACCCCAAGCTTTCCCTGTTCACAGTAGAGCTGGGACCCTAAGAGTACCAGCTTCATCTGAGATGGAACAGTTAGGAAACAGGGTGGAACTGGCCCATGTGATAGTGAAGGGTGTTCACCCAGGTGCAGATGGAGCCATGTGTCACCTAGCCACCCTACCCCTTGACCTGGCCATTCTTATCTCTTAGAATTCTACAGCAGACTCCCAAGTAGCACCACTATTTATAACATCCCAGGGAATGTGCATCTGAAAAGGTAGAAGGACCAGATGCCTGGTGAGGTTGGGCAGAAAACACCATCTCATCAGAATTATCAAGACTGAGGATTCTGGATCTGGAAATAAGTGAGGATAGCCGAGAGGAAAATGCACTTCTCCTTTTTCACAAGAGTGCTAGGTCATCGTGAATTGGGCACTCTCAGTGTGTAGAGAAGAAATCCCGTCTATCTGTAGAAGTCTCCTTCCACATCTAAGACTTGCTGATCTCATTCTCTGGGAGTGTGTGCACCTGCAGGCTCTAGATAGGGTGGATTTGTGCCCAGGCGACGCTCTCTCCCTCCCTAAAAACTCTTCAAGAAGGTATTGCCCAGTGACTGCAAGGTCTCCATGTCGTCTCAGTGACACAGGAAGGACAAAGAGCAGCTGGCACTGACTGTCTATCTGTGCCGCCAACAGTGTGGCCTCCTGTGTCATCACTACCTGCCTTAGGGACCCCAGCATGAAACCTGGGATAGGACCTGGTGGTGGAGCATTGAATCAAGGTGGCCGGGGTAAGCTACAAAGGGCTCAGGAAATGTTCTCTGTGGGTCTGTGGGCTGCATCTTTTCCTAAGTCAGCTTTTAGGAATCCAGACTGTGTCTAAAAACAGACCTGCATAAAATATAGTCCCTTTTCATGGGGTCACACATAGACTCAAAAGATACGTTGTGTGTCACATTCTCTCATTTGATTTGGGCTCTTTTGGATTCAAATGAAATCTTCCTTCCTGCATTGTTCACTGGGTCCAAGTTGTGCCCTGGTATGGCTTCCTGGTCAACTACTCTCAGCCGTCTCATCCAGGAAGGGACTTATCAGCTGAGGCAGATAAGTCTTGAACAGGCAGAGCGCCAGCTCACCCTGCCTTACCCAAACAGTTTATTTCTTCTTTCTCTAGGAGCACTTAAAACCCGGGGACTTCTCTTAACCACAAGCCATTCTCTCTCTACTTTGCAGCACAGTTCAATAGATCTTCTGAAGAAAAATGTGGGGAGAAGTATCCAGGCGGAGATGTTTTCTTTGTCACAGTGGGAAGTGGATGAGGTCCCTATTACTGCCCCTTTCATGAGCCTTCGGGGTGTCTGGGAAGTCAGGGAGACAGAGGACAGGAATAGTCTTAACTAGAGGCCTTAACAAGGATTTCTGAGCGGTCAGTTTATTTCAACTGTCAAGTGCAAGTCATTTGTCAAAATTGACTTTCAAGGATGCAGAGCAATAGAACTCTGTGCAACTGAAATCTAAACTGTCAAAACAGCTGCGGAGTTGAAATGGGGGAGTGATATAAATGGTATCTCCCTTGGCCAGTTCTCTGGATCTTTTAGGATTCAGAGGAAAGCAATGAGAATCTCTCACCCAGGCTGTTAATTTGGGTTCTCAAAAGGAATTTGGACTCACGTTTCTCTTTTTCTGAAACTTGTCCTTTCCACCCTCCTATCAGAATATGCTCCCAGAAATTTCAACCGTCATATATGCAAAGATATAATGTGCATCAAGGAAACCAAGAGGCTGTGGTATTGATTGCAAGTGTTTGGAAAATTCAGATTGGGTTGGAAGAGCTGGAGTCTCTGAGGATGGGTACAGTGATGTCAGCTGTTCAGGAAGTGGTGATGAGTTAGCAGTTCCCTGACTTCACCGCTGGTCCATCTGGCTGACGTGTTTTCCAACAAGCTGCTGTGTATGTGGCAAGTAAAGGCCTCCGGTTTTAACAAACTAGAGACAAAATTCTTTAGGCAGTCACCCGCTGTTCCTCTTCAGTCTTTACTATCCCACTGACAACAGAAGATCTCTTACCTATCATAGAGTGGGGACATCAGAGAAATCTCTGTGACAGTGGGTCCAGGCCAGCTCAGCTCAGATCCTCATGGTTATACTTGAGAATGATTTTTGTGTTTGCTCTAACTCCCTCTCTACCCATTGCTCACACCACTAACTGGTCTTAGGATCATTATTCTAGTGCCCACCTGTCAAGTCCAAAAACTTCCAGATAGAAATTTTTCAGAAGGATCTAAGTGACTCATGAATTCCTAATCAGTTGATTCCTGATCAGATCTCCTAAATTCCTAAATAAAACAAAAAAAGAGCATTGCCACATAACACGCACAGAAGTCTTTACTCTGTCAGTCGGAGTTGGCACCTTGGGAGACCTTTTCTGAATCAGTGAGCAGAGAATTACCTCTAAGAAATTCTCTTGTGGATCAATTGGCAAAAGTGACCTCTGAGGAATTGCCTCTAAGAACTCATGGGAATGAGAAGCAAGGAGGTTCTCAGACCTGCTTCCGGAGACCCCTGCCCCTCTTCCACCATGGCTGGGTGTGGCTGGTACCTGGATACACATCAAGAGCTCAGAGGAAGGGACACTGGTCCCTGGTGGTGCTGGGATATGGGATGAAGGCGGCTGAAACTGGCTCTGTAGCTTGACTGCTTGCAGGAGGACTTGGCTTCTCTTGTGTCGCTGTGGGATATTGATTGACATTCTTTGTCCCTGATTCCTCATCTCAAAACAGGAAAGATGAACCCTTCATGCAGGCATCAAGAGTGTGGCTATGAGGTTCATGGGAGGAAAGATAATTGTGGGTGCCTTGCTCAGGCCTTCCTCAGAGGGATGATGACCAAAGTAGTGATAATTGTGTCAACTGCCTCCTCTGGAGACCCGTGAGGTGGGTGTACGTCACATGACACTTCCCACATGAGGAAGCCGCACGTTCTCAAGGTGATGTCCAGATGGCCATTCCTGAGAGCCCGGAGGAGTTAGTGGCCGCAGCAGAAGGTGATTGCCTGTGGTAGGGAGGGACTTTCCAGAGTCAGGAGACCAGGATCCTCCTTTCCAGCTGGAGATCTCCAAATCCAGAGAGCCTGGGATGTCCTAGTAAAGCACTTGTTTGCCTTGTTGTTTGAGATACCTGCAGCAGAGAGCCCAGGGCAAGATCCTGGAAGAGGCTGCATTCAGGGTGGGTTTGGGGCTAGAGGTGAGGATGCAGAACACACATTTTTGACTTGTGGAAATGTCACCATAGAGGCATAGAGTGGTGTTTGGTCTCCCTTGAAGCCAGCCCAGAGGAAAAGAGAGAGAAAATGAGAGGGAGGCACCCAGCAGCTCCAGTTGGGATGCCTGAGTAGAGGGTCCAGGAATCAGGTTAATGGAATTTCAGGCCTTCTATGTGCCCTGGGACTGTGTCCTCACCTTCAGAACGACTCCAATGGCACACAGAGCCATTCCCTTTCTTGGCACCTTCCTCACTGATCTGGTGATGGTGAACACTGCAATGAAGGACCATGTGGGTGTGAGTGATTCTGGTCCTTGGCAACCAGCATCCCGAGGGTTGGAGGAGAGTGCCCTGCACTTGGCTGAGAGACCCCAGCACTTGGACAACCTGTTCTCCAGAGAGTCTCACACAGGCCTCTGTGTGCTGGAGCCGTCACATCCATCTTACCCAGGAGTGAAGGAGGCTGCACAGAAGCCCGTGACCCTGTTCTCCACGTGGTGAAGCTGGCCGACAGCTGAGCTGCATTGGAGTTTAGCAGAGTTGACGATAGTCTCTTTCAGGCGGTACCATGAGAACAGAGCGAAGTTGAAACCCTCTGAGGGTAGGAAATACGTATGTGGTCCCTACCCCCGTCCTGTGTGTGGCCTGTTTCCCTGTCTTCAGAGAGAGTTGGGAATTAGAGCCCCAGAGCTCAGTTCCAATGTTCCTTTCCTCCAGAGCCAAAGGCCGCGCTGCTGCAGGGCTTTATCATGGACATCTCATGACCCTGGTGGGCACTGGAGTTAGTTCATGACAGGGTCAGGGTGTGGCTGTTATTGGTGTATCATCTTCATGATGGACTTTGGTTGTGTTCCCTCCATGGAAACCTTATCAACTTTAATAAAATGAAGAAACTAACTTGGGTGCCACAATAGGGGGGAGACTAGGAATGCTCTGTCCCCTGGGGCTTTATTAGGAAGGTTTTGTACACACAAAAAGAATAAAAGCATCCCAGTGGGTGGTGTATTAGAAATGAGTACAACTCTGTGGCAGGGACTCTTTGAACCCAACTCTGAGAAGAGCTTGGGGCTGGGGTGAGATTGAGGGAAGGAGGTTCCCCTTAGAAAGGACGTCCAGGACACCAGCCCCTTCCTCTTTCCTCTCCCAGGGTCCCCACGTCATTCTCAGTGCAGGCCCTGTGGGCTTGCTGCCTGTTTTCCTTACCCTGGGAAGTCAAAGCTCTTCAAGAGATGCCGCTGTTCCCAGTGAGACGATTGGAGTGGGAGGAGGAATTTGAGGTCTGTTTCCATTCCACTGAGTGGCTCAGTGAGATCAGGTGAGGGCCAGCCTAGAGGTGTGTGAAAGCCCAGGGTGGGTGGAGAAGGTCTTCCTGGCCGGCAGCTGTGAGAGCCTGTGGCCACAGCTCCCGGGTTAGCCACACACCCTTTGGTGGGGTGATTGCTGGGGAACCAGGACTCCAGGTGCTGGGCAGGTGCTGGATGGCAAGGGGGTGGTATGTGATCTTGGCAGACTCAGATGGCTCTGCTGACCTGCAAGTACTAACTGGTCTCTCTGCTTAGCTCCCACCCCAGCCAGCCATAGTAAGCTCAGTGTCAGTCCCAGGGACAGCTGATGGCCTAAACCAGCAGAGGCAGACTGCCTCAGGGCCCCATGAGGGTAGGACCAAAAGTGGCCTGTGGAATGAGAAAGTTGGAACTCAGTTTCTAGCACCAGCACTGACCAGCTTTGTGACTGGTATGATTTTTCTTACTAGTGTTACTTGAGGCACCGTGATCATCAATTTAATGTGCCCTTCTAATCAGCTATGTTTTTCCTATCTTTGTTGATACTCACTATATATGACTGTTCTCTCTTAATGTGTTTCTTCAAATTAACAGGTGTGTTATACATTGTATTTTGTTCTTTTTTATTCATGATGGTTCATGTTTGGAGGTCATTGCTGTTAATGTACTTTGATTACTTTCTTGTAAATAAATATGAGATTGTGTCTAGCCATGATTTATGCTAATCATGAAATATATTTCTGGTGTGAGAGTTTTACTAATCATTCTGTGCTGAAGCCAATTACATGGATTGCATTTTTCTTTTGTAGAGCTAATCCCTGAAGATACCACACAAGGGAGATTTAGTGAATGAAATGCTATGTCTATATTACTCTCTTTTCTGCACTTTGATGTATGAGTTTGAATTTACTTTTTGCTCTCTGATGATACAGGTATATTATGTATCATCTCTATCAGTATGTGTGTATATAAATATATACTCCCCTTCCTTTGCAGTATTTCCATATGATAATGATCTGTCCCCTCAATTAGTTAAGTCCTCAAGGAATAAAGCCCAAATTCCTAATCCCACAGGGTATTAATTGAGTAAATGCATAAAATATTATTGTGCAAACTAATTCTAAAAATTCCTCAAAGTCTTCAAAACCATAGAGAAGAAAATACTTACAAATTTATTTTATGAGTTATACAGTACCCTGAAAGCTAAACCTGCAATCATTTTCTGGAGAATAACTTTGAAAAACACATATAAAATTCTAAAAATTACTAACATACAAAATTCAAGTGAAAATTAACAGGATCATTCAAGTGACCACGTAGAGTTTATCTCTATGATGCAAACATTTAAAGATGTTTAAATATATGCTAATCAATTGATGTTATATAACACATTAACAGAAATGTTAATGGACTGAAAATTGTTTTCTGAATAGATGTGGTCAGAGCAGATGATTAAATTCATAACCATTCATGGTAAGTACTCTAAAAATCTTGGTATACAAGAAATGTAACTCAGCACAATAAAGGCCAGATAACACAAGCCCACCACTGACATCATATTCTCAGGGAAAAAGCTGAGATCTTTTTAAGACAAGAGAACAATGCCCACTCTTACCTGTGATCTTCACCATTGTAATATATATATATATATATATATATATATATATATATATATATATATATATATATATATAAAAGACTAAAGAAAATATAGGAGAAAGCACCACAAAACTGATCTTAGACATGGTTCTCCTTTTTATTGTAGCTTGATCCCAAAAGCAACTAAAGCAAAAGTGGATAAATCATATTCATGGAGTGAAAACCTTATGTACTGAAAGCCAATTATTAGAATGAGAGGCAAAATATAGAACTGGAGAAAAACCATACATCTGCTAGGGTGTCATATCAAAAGTATAGAGGAACTTGTACTAATCAATAGTGAGAACACTTGTAACTTGGTTTTAAATGGCCAAAGGATATTATCAGTTGACATGTCTCAAAGAAGGATATTCAGCAGGCCAACAAGTGCATGAAAAAAAAAAAGTAAATATCACTCATTATCATAAAATTGTAGATTAAAACCACAGACAAATACTTTCTCAACAGGACTTTTACAGCTCAGGAAATAATACCAATAATTATCAAACAGATGGTATCAAATAAAAAACTTCTGAACAGCAAAGGAGATGAGTATGAAGCCTACAGAATGCTTGGAAATAGCCAGGGCAGTGGAGTACACCTGGAATCCCAGCAACCCAGGAGGCTGAAGCAGGAGGATGGCAAGTTCAAGACCAGCCTCAGCAAGTTAATGAGGCCCTCAACAACTTAGTGAGACTCTGTTTCAAAATGAAAAATAAAAGGGGCTCGGCATGTGGTTCAGTAGTAAGGTGCCTCTGGGTTCAATCACCAGTGCCAGAAAAATAAATAAATGAATCTTTGCCAGTTACTCTTATGAGGACTAATATCTAGAATATTAGAAGACCTCAAAAAACTTTATGATAAAAAAGCCCAAACAACCCGATCAATAAATGTGCAAATGAATTGAGTAGACATGTCTCAAAAGAAGAAATTCATATGGTCAACAAGTATATGAAAAAAATGTTTAACACTTTTAGCAATCAGGAAAAAGCAAATTAAAACTACACTGAAATTTCTCATCACTCCAGTTAGAGTAGCAACTGTCAAGAATACAAGTAACAATAAATGATGGTGAAGCTAATGGGGGAAGGAGACACTTATACACTGTTGGTAGGATTTTAAATTAGTACAATTAGTATGGAGGTTCTTCAAAGGTCTAGCAATGAAATTGTGTTATGACCCACCTGTGCCACCCATTGTTATTTTTCTCAAAGAATTTAAGTTAGCATACCATCATGACACATGCATACCTAATGTCTATAGCATCATAATTCACAATATCCCAGCCTAGGTATGTGTCAACAGATGAATGGATAAATAAAATGTATTATATTTAAATGGTGGAATTTTATTCAGTTATAAAGAATGAAATTATATCATTGGCTGGCAAATGGATGGAAGTATATGACATCCTGTTGAATGAAAAAAGCCAGACACAGAAAGTATAAGGACATATGCTTTCTCTCACCTGTGGAAGCTAGAAAGGAAAAATGTTTTTAAAAAGGATCTTATGTGCAGACTCAAGGTGATAGATGAGAGGAAGTCTACATTCCTACTTGTTCACACACCAGAGAGAGGAAGAGAAATTTCTCCCAGAAGATGCATAAAAACCCAACACAGGAATACAAGAAATATGAATAACTAAGGTAACATGACACCTCCTAAAATTCATAATTTGCCAGCAATCAGAAATATTGTAGTGGTGAAATACCAGATAAATTTTCAAAAGAATCATTACAAGAATGATCAATGAGTTCCCAGGATACACAGCAAAAAAAAAAATGAATTAATTAAGGAAGTCAGTACAAGTTATGAATGAGAAATTCAATAAGAAGATAGAAATATTGAACTCAAAAAACTTAACACACACACACAAAAACAAACAAACAAACAACTCAAGCAATAAATGGGCTAAGGAGCTGAACAGATGCTTCTCAGAAGAAGGTATACATTCGATCAAACAAATATATGAAAAAATGTCCAACTCTAGTAGTTAGAGGAATGCAAATCAAAACTATTCTAAAGATTCTCATCTCATGTCAGCCAGAATGGGAGTTATCAAGAATACAGGCAACAATAAATGTTGGTGAAAATGTCGGGGGAAAGGCACACTCCTACATTGCTGGTGGAACTGCAAATTGTGCAACAAAAGTGGAAAGCAGATTGGAATGGAACCACCATTTAACCCAGCTATACCAAAAGGACTCAAAATCAGCATACTGTAGTAACGCAGTCACATCAATGTTCATAGCAGGTCAATTCACAATAGCTAAACTGTGGAAGCAACCTAGATGCCCTTCATAGATAAATGGATAAAGAAACAGTGGTATATATAAACAAGAATGTTGCTCAGAATTAAAAGAGAATAAAATCATGGCATTTGCAGGTGAATGGATGGAGTTGGAGAATGTCATGCTAAGTGAAGAAAGCCAATCCCCAAAAACCAAAGGCCTAATGTGCTCTCTGATAAGTGTATGCTGATCCAAAATGGGGAGGGGACCAGCATAGGAAAAATGGAGGAACTTTGATTGGGCAAAGGGGAGGGAGAGGAGGGTGGGTGCAGGGGGGCAGGAAAGATGGTGGAATGAGATGGACATCATTACCCTAGGTACATGCAAGACTGCACATACGGTGTGATGCTGCATCGTGTGCAACCAGAGAAAAGAAAAGTTGTGCTGCAATTGTGTACAGTGAATCAAAATGCATTTTGCTGTCATATACACCTAATTTAAATAAATCAATAAATAAGCAAAAAGGAGCCTGTGTCAAAATCACCAGCTTTATTATTTGAATATATCAATAATATGGATTTTAAGCAACTCTACCAGATCTGGACAGACTTTGATACACTGTTTTGTTGTTTTTTTTTTTATGTAAAAACTACTTAAAGATCTGGATTACTGCCACAGCAAGGGAATCGTCCCAGGGATATGAAACCTCACGATGTTTCAGATCACCTCACAATGACAAACGCCAACTAAAAACAGCTGCCGCTGGTGGACTGGGTCCTGGTGAAGTTCCGTCACCCTGCTCAGGAGTACAATGTTCCTGCAGCGTCAAGGTACTTCAAGGGACCAGAGCTTCTTGCGGACTGTCAGATACATGATTACAGCTGGGACATGTGGAGTTTGAGCTGTATGTTGGCAAGCGGGGTATTCCAAAAGGAACCCTTCTTCCACAGACAGGACAGCTGTGGCCAGCTTGTTCGCATCGCCAAGGTTCTGGGTACAGATGAGCTGTGTGGGTATCTGAAGAAGTATCATATAGACTCAGATCCACGTCTCAAAGATATCCTGGGACATCATTCACAGAAACGCTGGGAAAACTTTATGCGTACTGAGAACAGGCACCTTGTTAGCCCTGAAGCCAGAGATCTTTGGGATAAACTCCCACAATATGACCATCAACAGACACTGACTGCCAAAGGAGTCATGAAGCTCCGGTACTTCTACTCGACGGTGAAGGAGCAGTCCCAGCCTTGGGCAGAGAATGCTGTGCTTTCCAGTGGTCTCACGGCAGCCCGAGGAAGACCGGAGAGTGACAGGTAATGCAGCCTTGATGCTTGCCAATAAAACCAGCCACCAAACACAAACCTTAAAGGAAACTACAGTGTTTTGACTGGGCAAAGGAGAGGGAGAGGGGGGTGAGTGCAGGGGGGCAGGAAAGATGGTGGAATGAGATGGACATCATTACCCTAGGTACATGTAAGACTGCACATAGGGTGTGATGCTGCATCGTGTGCAATCATGTGCTACAATTGTGTACAATGAATCAAAATGCAATTTGCTGTTATATACACCTAATTTAAATGAATAAATATATAAATAAACATTCCTTCTAAAAGCAAAGAGTCAAGAATTAAAAGTCAGTCAAAAAGAAAGACACTCCCTAGTATGAGACTACAGGGAGCCTCCATGGTAGGGTAAGGATGCCCACAGGTCAGGATCTGAGGGACTCTCCCTTCAGAACGCATGGGAGATGAGAAACTCAGAGTTGTTATACATTCACCTTCACTTTACAGGACACCACTATTGAATTAACCTGTTGGGTCAACAAGCTCTGAATATCTGACTTCGTATCGATTCCATTGTGGTCTGGTTTCCTTTCATCGGAATTCAGGCTCAAGTTTTAGAAAAAAAAAAAAAATTGCAGTCTACACTGACAAACCACCCTCATTATGAAAAAGTGATATTAAAACAATGACAGTATTTTTTAAGCTCTTTTAAAAATTCATGTTTTATGTGTGTTTTTTTTTTTTTTTTATGACATGAGCTCTCCAGGAAATGTCTCTCATCTTTGCAGTTTTCCTCTAAGTATTCATTTGGGAGCAAACTGCAGTCAATTTTATTTATTTATTTTTTTATTATTAGTTGTTCTAAACATTACAATGCTCTTGACATATCATATTTCATACATTTGATTCAAGTGGGTTATGAACTCCCATTTTTACCCCGTATACAGATTGCAGTCAATTTTAGAGTCCTCTGATGTCAGCAGATATCACTTTAAATGAGATGCCATCAGCAGGTCCATTGGTTTCATCAGAAGTTCCATGCTAAGTGGCTAACTTGGAACTCAGGGAAACCTGTGTTGATTTGCCTAACTACAGAGCCTCATTGCTGATTTTGTTTACCACCACCTCCACCCACCACCACAGCCTTTTGCAGTCCTATAAGGAAAACTTCACCATTTCACAGCACATCCCTGTGTCTGCATCTATTTTTTTTGAACATTTTAATTTTTTTTATTGGTTGTTCACAACATTACAAAGCTCTTGACATATCATCTTTCATACATTAGATTGAAGTGGGTTATGAACTCCCAATTTTACCCCAAATGCAGATTGCAGAATCACGTTGGTTACACATCCACAATTTTACATAATGCCCTATTAGTAATTGTTGTATTCTGCTACCTTTCCTATCCCCTACTATCCCCCCTCCCCTTCCCTCACATCTTCTCTCTCTACATTTTTAATGCATAAAATAGTAATGATAAAATAGTAACTAACACCTGGAGACTAAATAATATACTGTTGAATGTTGAGTGGATAGCAGAAGAAATCAGGAGTGAAATACAAAAATAACCTAGAAGTAAATGAGAATACTGACACAACATATCAAAAAACTCTGGTACAATATGAAGGCAGTTGTAAGAGGAAAGTTCATAGCACTGAGCTCATACATTAAAAGATAGAAAGACACCAAATAAATAAAATTCTAACATTACATTTTAAGTCCCTAGAAATTGAATAACAAATCAACACCAAAAATTAGAATTAAATCAAAAATGATTTCATTTTTGAAATTGAGGTCAAAAAAACCAATTCAAAAATCAATAATACTAAAAGTTAATTCTTTGAAAAAAAATAAACAAAATTGATAAACCCTTAGCCAAGCTAACTAAAAGAAAGGCGGGGAGGGAATTTGGGTTATTAAAATATATGATTAAAACAGAAAACATCCCCATAGAAGTTTTATCAGAAATTATTTTGAAAATGTGTACTCCAATAAGGTAGAAGATCTAGAAAACATTTGCGCATTCCTAGAGACATGTGACCTACCCCAAATAAACTAGGAGAATATACAAAATTTAAACAGATCAATTTAAAGTAATAAAGCTGAAGAAGCAATTCAAAGCCCACCAACAAAGAAAAGCCCAGGACCAGATGGATTCTCAGCCAAGTTCTACCAGACCTTTACAGAAGAATTAATACAAATGCTCCTCAAATTATTCCATGAAACAGAAAAGCAGGGAACTCTTTCAAACTCATTCTATGGAGCGAGCATCACCCTGACACCAAAACCACACAGAGACACATCAAGGAAAGAAACTTCAGACCAATATCCTTGATGAACATCTATGCAAAAATTCTTAATAAGATACTGGCAATTCACATACAAAAACACATTATTAAAAAGATAGTGCACCTTGGGGCTGGGGATGTGGCTCAAGTGGTAGTGTGCTCGCCTGGCATGCATGCGGCCCAGGTTCGATCCTCAGCACCACATACAAGCAAAGATGTTGTGTCCGCCGATAACTAAAAAATTTATTTTGGCGGACACAACATCTTTGTTTGTATGTGGTGCTGAGGATCGAACCCGGGCCACACGCACGCCAGGCAAGCGTGCTACCACTTGAGCTACATCCCCAGCCCACAAATTTCATTTCTCACCCTACACAAAATTCAACTCAAAGTCAATCAAAAGACCTAGGTAATAATTAGACCAGAAACCAAAGCCCCAACATTTCAGTTCAGGGACTAACTTTGTTCACAAGACTCCTAAAGCGCAAGAAGTAAGATCAAAAATCAATAAATGGGATGGCATCCCACTAACAGGCTTTTTCACAGCAAAGGAAGCAATCGAGAGCATGAAGACAGAGCCTACAGAATGGAAGAAAATCTTTGCCATACTGCACCTCAGAGAGGGCATTAATTTCCAGTATATGCAAAGAACTCAAAAAACTTTACACCAAAGGAAAAAACCCAAATATCTAAATCAATAAGTGGGAAAAGAAAGTGAACAGACACTTCACAGAAGAGGAAATATGTTCAGTCAACAAATATACTTAAAAAGTTCAATATTTCTAGCAGTTAGATAAATGCAAATTAAGACCCACCCTGAGATGCCATCTCACTGTAGTCAGAGTGGCAATTATCAAGAATATAAGTGACAATAAATGTTGGCGAGGGTGTGGGGCAAAGTGTACACTCACACATGGCTGGTGGAACTGCAAACTGGTGCAACCACTCTGGAAAGCAGAATGGAGATCTCTGAAAAGAACTTAATGGAACCACCATTTGACCCAGTTATCCCACTCCTTAGTATATATCCAAAGGATTTAAAATGAGCCTACTACAATGACTCAGCCACATGGATGCTTAGAGCAGCACAATTCACAATAGCTAAACTATGGAAGCAAACTAGGTGGCCTTTAACAGATGGATAGATAAAGAAAATGTGGTCTATATACACCATGGAGTATTACTCAGCCATAAGGAAGAATGAAATAATGGCATTTGCCAGTAAATTGATGGAATTGGCAGCTATAATGCCAAGCAAAATAAGCCAGTCTCAAATAAAAAAAAAAAAAAACCCAAAGGCAATGTTCTCTCTGATACATGGATGCTCATACACAAAAAGGGAGGGGGCAGTGGGGGAAAATAGAAGTTCATTCGATTAGACAAAGGGGAATGAAGGTAAAGAGTTGGAATGGGAATAGGAAAGACAGTGGAGTGGATTCGACATAACTTTCCTGTGTTCATATATGAATACATGACCAGGGAAACTCCACATCATGTCCAGCCACAAGAATGGGATCTTAACCAGCAACCAGCCAAGAGACAGCAGATACACGCGCCTGCGGGGAACGCAGACCGGACCCACTAGGACAGGTCCGGTGGACAGCTGAGGGCAAGGCCCGTCCCCTCCCCCAGTGTCTGCAGGTAGGCGGGGGACTGTGAACAACAGCAGAGCGGGCCCAAAGCCTGCTGAGGGGCGGAACCGGCCCCTCCCCCAGAGCCTGCAAACGAGGCGAACCTGCAACCCATTGGGAGGTTAGGCCCAGCAACCTACGGAGTGACACAGGTGCCCCTGGCGCCTGCTGAGTAGGTGGACCTTTGACCGACCAGCAAAGCAGACCTAGGGCCTGCCAGCATGGTAGATGGTTCACACTAATTGGAGGAGGATCACAACCACTACCTGCCCTGCAAGAGTGATTTTCCAACTATACAAGAGCAATATAAATAAATAGAGGGAAAATATCAAAGACACAACAATTTCACCAAGCAGAAAGAAACGCCAGCGGTATGAAACGACAAGGAAAGAAAGGACCACAGGCAATGCAGGTCAACTCAACTTTAGAAGAGGTAATAGCTGCAACAGATGGAATGTCAGATAGAGAGCTCAGGACATACATGCTTCAGATGATCTGGAGTCTCAAGGAAGACATGAGACAGCAAAATCAGACAATGAAAGATCACATCGACAAACAAATCCAGGAAGTAAAAGATCAATTTCACAGGGAGATAGAGGTAATAAAAAACAAACAAATAGAAATACTAGAAATGCAGGAAACAATAAACCAACTTAAAAACTCAATTGAGAATACTACCAGCAGAGTGGATCACTTAGAAGATAGAACATCAGACAATGAAGACAGAGTATTTCAACTTGAAAAGAACATAGATAGCTCAGCAAGTCTACTAAGAAACCATGAGCAGCACATTCAAGAGCTATGGGATAATATCAAAAGACCAAACTTAAGAGTCATTGGGATACAGGAAGGCACAGAGCTCCAAACCAAAGGATTAAGCAATCTATTCAGTGAAATAATACGAGAAAACTTCCCAGACTTGAAGAATGAGACAGAATCCCAAATCCTAGAAGCCTACAGGACGCCGAATGTGCAAAATCATAAGAGATCCACACCTAGACACATTATAATGAAGATGTCCAACATACAGAATAAGGAGAGAATTTTAAAAGCTACAAGGGAAAGGAAGCAGATTACATTTAGGGGTAAACCAATCAGGATAACAGCTGATCTCTCAACACAGACTCTAAAAGCTAGAAGATCCTGGAATAACATATTTCAAACACTGAAAGAAAATGGATTCCAACCAAGAATCGTGTATCCGGCGAAATTAAGCTTCAGGTTAGAAGATGAAATTAAAACCTTCCATGATAAACAAAAGTTAAAAGAATTCGCAGCTAGAAAACCATCTCTTCAAAAAATCCTTGGCAAAACATTACAGGAAGAGGAAATGGAAAATAACATTGATAACCAACAATGGGAGGTTGGACAGTAAAGGGGGGAAAGTAGTCAAAGAGGATAACAAATCAGGTTTAGTAACATCAATAAACAAATATGGATAGAAGAACAAACCATATCTCAATAATAACCCTAAATGTTAATGGCTTAAACTCACCAATTAAGAGACACAGGCTAGTAGAATGGATCACAAAACAAGACCCAACAATATGCTGTCTACAGGAGACGCATTTGATAGGAAAAGATGTACATAGACTGAAGGTGAAAGGTTGGGAAAAATCATATCACTCATATGGACCACGGAAACAAGCAGGAGTGTCCATACTCATATCTAATAAAATAGATTTCAAGCCAAAGCTAATCAAAAGGGATAAAGAAGGACACTTCATACTGCTCAAGGGAACCATACACCAACAAGACATAACAATCATAAATATATATGCCCCAAATAATGGTGCAGCCGTGTTCATCAAGCAAACTCTTCTCAAGTTCAAGAGTCTAATAGACCACCATACAATAATCATGGGAGACTTCAACACACCTCTCTCACCACTGGACAGATCTTCCAAACAAAAGTTAAATAAGGAAACTATAGAACTCAATAACACAATTAACAACCTAGACTTAATTGACATATATAGACTATACCACCCAACATCAAGTTGCTACACTTTTTTCTCAGCAGCACATGGAACCTTCTCAAAAATAGACCATATACTATGTCACAGGGCAACTCTTAGACAATACAAAGAGGTAGAGATAATACCATGCATCTTGTCTGATCATAATGGAATGAAACTGAAAATCAATGATAAAAGAAGGAAGGAAAAATCAAGCATCACCTGGAGAACGAACAATAGGTTGCTGAGTGATCAATGGGTATTAGAAGACATCAAGGAGGAAATTAAAAAATTCCTAGAGTTAAATGAAAACACAGACACAACATATCGGAATCTTTGGGACACATTGAAAGCAGTTCTAAGAGGAAAATTCATTGCTTGGAGTTCATTCCTCAAAAAAAGAAAAAACCAACAAATAAATGATCTCATACTTCATCTCAAAAGCCTAGAAAAAGAAGAGCAAAACAACAGCAAAAGAAGTAGAAGGCAAGAAATAATTAAAATCAGAGCTGAAATTAATGAAATTGAAACAAAAGAAACAATTGAAAAAATTGACAAAACTAAAAGCTGGTTCTTTGAAAAAATAAATAAAATTGACAGACCCTTAGCCATGCTAACGAAGAGAAGAAGAGAGAGAACCCAAATTACTAGCATACGGGATGAAAAAGGCAATATCACAACAGACACTACAGAAATACAGAAGATAATCAGAAATTACTTTGAATCCTTATACTCCAATAAAATAGAAGATAGTGAAGGCATAGATAAATTCCTTGAGTCTTATGATCTGCCCAGATTGAGCCAGGAGGATATAGACAACCTAAACAGACCAATAACAATAGAGGAAATAGAAGAAACCATCAAAAGACTACCAACTAAGAAAAGCCCAGGACCGGATGGGTATACAGCAGAGTTTTACAAAACCTTTAAAGAGGAACTAACACCAATACTTTTCAAGCTATTTCAGGAAATAGAAAAAGAGGGAGAACTTCCAAATTCATTCTACGAGGCCAACATCACCCTGATTCCGAAACCAGACAAAGACACTTCAAAGAAAGAAAACTACAGACCAATATCTCTAATGAACCTTGATGCAAAAATCCTCAATAAAATTCTGGCGAATCGGATTCAAATACATATCAAAAAAATTATACACCATGATCAAGTAGGATTCATCCCTGGTATGCAAGGTTGGTTCAATATACGGAAATCAATAAATGTTATCCACCACATCAATAGACTTAAAAATAAGAACCATATGATCATCTCGATAGATGCAGAAAAAGCTTTCGACAAAGTACAGCATCCCTTTATGTTCAAAACTCTAGAAATATTAGGGATAACTGGATCATACCTCAACATTGTAAAAGCAATCTATGATAAGCCACAGGCCAGCATCATTCTGAATGGAGAAAAATTGAAGGCATTCCCTCTAAGATCTGGTACAAGACAGGGATGCCCTCTCTCACCACTTCTGTTCAACATAGTCCTCGAAACACTGGCCAGAGCAATAAGGCAGACGAAAGAAATTAAAGGCATAAAAATAGGAAAAGAAGAACTTAAATTATCACTATTTGCAGATGATATGATTCTATACCTAGCAGACCCAAAAGGGTCTACAAAGAAGCTATTAGAGCTAATAAATGAATTCAGCAAAGTGGCAGGATATAAGATCAACACGCATAAATCAAAGGCATTCCTGTATATCAGCGACAAATCCTCCGAAACGGAAATGAGGACAACTACTCCATTCACAATATCCCCCCAAAAAATAAAATACTTGGGAATCAACCTAACAAAAGAGGTGAAAGATTTATACAATGAAAATTACAGAACCCTAAAGAAAGACATAGAAGAAGACCTTAGAAGATGGAAAAATATACCCTGCTCATGGATAGGCAGAACTAACATCATCAAAATGGCGATACTACCAAAAGTCCTATATAAGTTCAATGCAATGCCAATCAAAATCCCAACAGCATATCTTGTAGAAATCGATAA